>NC_138887.1:24277525-24877525 GCF_965194825.1 Balaenoptera physalus
ACATGTATAATATTTATATGCAATTTAATTGCTATTTATATTGACTTAATAAATATCTGTCAGTATGGTTTAAAATGGTTTAAACTAGTTAAAATTATAAGATGTTATTTTAATTCTGAATCTCACTTTTGGTTGTTGCTACCAAGCTATTCCATATATATTTAATCTACTACCACATATGTTTTAAAATATGTTTATTTTTTTCTGTAACTTAGCATTGATCATGAAGCACTATAATTACAGGTTGAGACTTCAGATTCTGGTCAACTCTGTGACCCTGAGCAAGACTAAACCTCTCATTACTTAGCTGAAAAATGGGTTTAATCATAGCATTTACCTCATAGTGTGATTGTAAGCATTCAGAGTGATAACGCACATAAACTATTTAGAATGCTGGGTGGTATGTAAACACTCAAAAATGTTACCTGTCATTATTATTTACCTTTATGATTACATTGCATGTGTCCTCTTGTGAAGTAAGAATTTACTATCTTTTTAGAATCAATTATTTTAGGATAAAGTGAATCTGTAATAATTATCAAAACTGTGTTATTCAGCAAAATTTATGAATATTGAATTCCAGAAGTTGCCCAAACGCTGTATTATTTTTTCCAAAGTAATTGTTCTAATCTTTACTCATTGAAAGGGCATTTATTTGAATAAAACATAAGATACACAACAACAGAAAAAAGTAGAATGGTATCTTTCTGTTATAAAAAGGAAAAATAAGATTATTCATATATCTAAATAGTGATATATGATATTGGAGATGAGAATAAGACTCTGAGAATATTTTTAATAGAATTTTTACTTTAGAACCATGTAAATTTTATGTATTTGATTTATAAAAATTAAAAAGAAAAAAATGAGGCTAACACATAGTGTAAACATGCGTGAGAATGCATTATTTCAGATAACTTTGAAATACAGTATGGTGACTGTGCCTTAAGGCAGCTAGTCTCCAGGGAGATATATTCCATTGCTTGAAATAATAGGTACTATATAGGTTAGAGATATGTTCAATAATTTGATACCTGAATCTTTCACTTCAGTACCACAATATTACGTTTTTAACTTCAGGATAACCCCCATGAGATCTTAAGAATTAAATGATGTGTAAATGAATGTTTCACAACACTTGATTTTCTTCACTTTTCAGAAAAAGATATTGATGATAAATATTTTAAAATATGTTAAAACCACATGAAATGTTACCACAGAACATGACAAAAATCATTTTCAAGTGCCAAATGCAACTGAAACAACATACCACGAAGAAAATGAAAAGGCAAGTCACTGACTAGGAGAAAATATTCACAACACATACATCTGAGAAAGAGCTTATATCTAGAATATATAAAGAACTCTTACAGCTCAATAATAAAAGGACAAACCAATTTAAAAATGGTCACGAGATTCTAACAGACACTTCATAGAAAAAGATGTACAAGTAAGCACACGGAAAAGTGTTTGACATCATGGAATGCAAATGAAGCTACAATGGGATACCACAGCATATTCACTAGAATGGCTAAAATGTGTTGACCAGGATGTATGACTCTCGCACGTTGCTGCTGGTGATGTAAAATGGTACAACCACTTTGCAAATCTATTTGGCAGTTTCTCCTAGAGTTAAACATTCACTCTTATAATGCAAGAGAATTAAATACATATGTTCATAGAAAGACTTTACACAAATAGTCATAGCAGCTTTACTTATAACGGCCAAAAACTGGAAAGAACTCAAAAGTCCATCAACAGGTAAATGGATAAACCAAAGCTGACATATACATACAAAAGAATACCAACCAGCAATGAAAACGTTTGAACTATACACAACAGTGATGAATCTCAAAATCATTATGCTAAGTGAGAGAAGCCAGATATAAAAGAGTACGTATAATATGCTTCAATGACATGAAATTCTAGAAAAAGCAACTCTAGTTTATAGGAACAGAAAGCAGGTCAGTGCATGCCTAGGACTGGGAATGTAGGGGATTGACAGGGAAAGGGCACAAGGAAACCTACAGAGTGATGGAAATGTTATATGTATATCTTGATTGTGGTAAAGATTACCAGAAATATACATTTGATGAAACTCTTCAAGCTGTGCATTTAAAATGGGTACATTTTATTATACATAAATTAGAGTTCAATAAAGTTGATTAACATCTTCTGCACCTTATGAAAGGGGGGTTGAATTCCCTTTGACACTATTTCCTATGTTGAAAGTCAGTTTTATTATTTTGAATATAATATTTGTTGACTTTGAATCTAAAATAGCACTGAAAATAGTTTCAGAGAAATTTCTCCTATTTCTCGATCTACCTATATCCACAGCTATCTTGTAGACATCATAAATATCTGCAGCCATTTCCAGGGACCTATATGTTTGAATTAAAGTTCTAAATTTGAAAAATTATGGATTTCTGATTAAACTGGCATTTTAAGATTACACATCATCTTATTTCACACAGAGCAATAATAGGCTAAAAATTAAAAAGAAAAATAAGAACTTCCTAGAGTTCTTTTAAAAAAGAAAAGACAGTTTCATGGGCAAACAAGAAACAAATGAAATACAAAGTGTGTGTGTGTGTGTGTGTATTTATATTACAGATCACAAAATATACTGATGTGGTAATTCACAAAGCGAGTCACAATCATCACAGTTTTTCTATATTAAGCATCCTTTTGGTGGCATGGGATTTTTACTAAGAACATCTGTCCATGTCTTAAAGTAAAGAGCATACCCTTGGACTCTTTTTTGAAAACAGCATCTTTGATTAATGAGTCTACTGTACTCATTAATCAAAGTGATATATTACTTTTTATTTATTTTAAAATTATTGGGAAAATAATTTTGCATAGGATCTGAAAGAAATAATTCAGAGAGAGTTTATATTTGTGAATGACAATAAAGATGGTTAGATTTTATTTTTTTTAAATTTCTAAACATCTTATAAAATCTACAAAATAAAGAAAAAGGGATACTTCTTTTGATTACACAAAAATTCCAATTTTAAAAGTAACATACTCCCTTTACAGAAAAATTTAGGAATTACAAAATGATTTAAAACAGAAAAAAGCTACTATAAATATTTCATTTAATCTTTTAAAACTATTTTACATGCTTAGTTGTGATCATATTCCTCATATATAACTTTATATCCTACTTCTTACCTTAACATGACAAAGTAACATTTCTGTGTTAACACTAATTTATTTTAATTCTTTTAAAATAGTTACATAATGTCATAGTACTATTTCTTACTTAAAAATTCTTGTACTAATGTACATTTAGGAATTTCCAAATTTAGCTCTAATAGGTAACTTGACCTTTTATTTTCGTATTTTAAGCACTTTCATAAGAACAAATTTCCAGAAGTGAAAATACTGGATCAAATGGAACATTTTTGAAAAACAAGTGGAATACAAAACTGGCCTTTAGATGTTGCCGTTTACTATTCTCCAAATTACTTAAGTACCACAGCTCAAATGTTGTAGTGTTAAAAAGGTTTTCTATCCTTTCCACATCTGTACAGCTCTCTCTTTGTCATCAAATTCTACTTTTATAACCATTCATAATTTCAGCCTCTTATGAAGATGGCCATCAAAAGAAACATATATAAATGCAACGAACCAGTTAGTAATTGGATCATGTTGTAAAGGTTTTTGGAAGGCAGCTGCAGAAACTGGCCTGAGTTAATTATTTGACTTTACTTTCCTCACTTGAAAAATGAGGCTAATAATATGTCCCATAGGGTAATTGCTTAGGTTAAATAATATTAGACAAAGCTGCTCTTGTCCAAATGTCATTGCCTTCTCATTCCCTTCTCAAAATTAGAGAAGGCGGCTAGTCTACATGCGTATTAAACATGAACTTTGGCTCTTTTCTTTATTGAAGAAGCGCTCAGGAAGGGCTTCTATATTAAGGACCAGGCTTCATAATTTAGAACATGGATAAGTGACTCAGTTACCAGTGTGTCCAGTCCGACTTCAGAGGATTTATTTGGTAATGTTTACATGTGGTCCTTTTCATGAATTGACTAGATAATGAAATTGCTGAAAATGAAGATTAACTTTACTTTCTCACAATTTAAAATTGCTAAGGCAATTTTCTCTATTTTTTTAAAAGGAATTACCTTTATTCCACACTAATTTTTGTTGTTGTTTTTCTGGAACTGAGGGGACTTGGAGTTTTAAAAATTTTCATGTACATCCAGTTATCTTAAAATAGCATATGGTTATCTAGAAAAATAATTGAATTACAATGTCAGTATGAATATAACACAAAATTGAAATACATGTTTACTTTTGAACTAAATATTATTTTGTAGTATTTCTATTACATACACACCTTTAAAAAAGCAGTGCAAATCATTATTTAAAGAGTCTTTATATTTTGCTGTTTACATCTAGAAAAATAACTTCTGTTAAAAGTAATGCACTACTACCTGAAACTAACAGAACATTGTAAATCAACTATACTTCAATAAAAAAATAAAATAATTTTTTTAAAAAACTAAATAAATAAGATTTGTTTAGCTACTTAAAAAAAAGTAATGCACTACTTAATACTTTAAATAGAAAATTTTTATATTTTCTGTAATTTGAGCCCATGAAATTTAATAAAAGAGAATAATATTGGGGATTACTTAGGTTTATTTTTAGACTACTCAATTGTGTTTTACAACAGAAGTATAGAACTATGAATCAAAAGGTCCAAGTTCTCAAAAATGCTATCACTTTATTATAATATGATCTTACTTAATTCTCACCCAAAGTCCTGACATTGTTTTAATACAAAATTCACTGATTAGACAGTATAGACTCCCAGAGATTAATTTTGTCTAAACAAATCCTTTATTCTTCTATCGTGCCATCTTGCCTCAGATTAAATATTGGGTACAAAAGGAGTAATATACTGAGCCCTAGACTGAAATATAAGGTTTTATCATGTATATTAATCTTGATACTTCACTGTGTCCTATGATGCTCTTCTCTATATGGACATTTTAATATTGTCTTAGAAGAAAAAAAATCAGAGCAAAGGAAATGGAGGAAGGAAGAAAAGGAGGAAGAAAGGAACGAAGGAAGGGCTAGAGTGAGACTGTGGACACACCTGTCAGAACTTGAGAGCATTATGGGAAAAAACATGACTGGGGTAAATTATAAATAAAATGATAAAAGGCAGTTGACAAGAGAAATATGAAGAATAAAGAAAATATAGGAAGAAATTATTTTTAACATACTTGATATTTTGTAAGAGTTTATGAAAAGACTGTGTGTTCCACTACACACAGACTTAATGAGCTGGACCTCATATGCTGGATTCCTTCACTCCCACAAAATTCAGGCTTTCTTTATAATACTGTCATTGTCTGTCTAGATGTCTATGTCCTATCACTGACTTTGGGAAAATTTGAATTTCCTGGGATATTGAAAAAGATGGTTTTCTAGAAAGAATAATTTGAGCAAAATATTGGGCCAGTGGTAATCATCAGTCCTACTGGATAATCATTGGGCAACTGCCAAAGAGAGATCCTCCCCCAGTGCCTATGGAACTACAGACATACTCAAAGGCCCTGGAGATGGATGGTGCTCATTGGTTGCTGAATGCACAGTCTGCAGGTTCTAGAAAAAATTCAAGGCTTCTTGTGCTTGGGGACAATAAAATTTACTTGGATAGAGATAGCGTCAGTAGTTACTCCACTTCTTTCCATGAGATATAATCAGGTCTGGATTCCTAGTGCTATATAACTCTAGCCCTTCTCTGTCTTTATTTATTTATAATCTCAGAGTTTGGAAATTTCTTCTTAGCAAGATACCAAAACTCAGAAAACATTTTGGAAAAGATTGATCAATTCAACTAAAATGCAAACAAACCAACCAAAAAAACCTCTGTATATCAAACACCAAAAATAATAACAAAAACCCTTTGTAATGCTAAAGATTGGCAAGAAACTCAGTTAATAGTTTATGAAACAAAAATCTCATATAACTTGATATGACTAAAACAAATAATCCAATAGCGTAAGTGAATGATGAAATGGTCAGGCACTTTATAGAAAAAGAGATTCCAGTGGCTTATATAAAAGAAAATACTAATTCCACTAATAATTAAATAGAAATTAAAATAGGTTTTATCTATCAGATTGGCAAGTATGCTAAGAGTTTTGATAAGTGATAGCAAAACTATAGAGAAATTGTCACTCTCACGCTGTAGTCGGAATATGAATTGGTGCAGTCCTTCTACGTGGCATTTTGACAATATTCATCATATTTTATAAACCATGTACGTTTGTTCACAGCAAAGCACAGCTGGGAATTTGCCCAATGAATATATTCCCAAAAGATAAATGTTTATGAAGGACTTTTGCGGTATTGTTTCTATCAGCAAAATTCTAGAAAAAAAATCAACCAAAATATTCAATATAAGATTAAAAGGTTAAATAATATATATTGCATTCTTATGATTTTGCTCTTTTTAAAAGAAAGAGGAAGATTTGTACCTCTGAGATGGAAGTTTTTGAGCTCTAAGTTTTAAACTTGGAAAAAATAATGTACAGGATAGGGTGGATAGTTAACTACCTTGTTTTCTTTCTGGGCACATAATACATTCCAAGTGCTTGTCTACATCTTTCACATAAATAATCACCTTCTGTTATCTAATCCAGTCTGTTATCTTTGGCCTTCTATTTGTTCTGCAGTTGGTCATCATGGGTGTAGTTCAAAATAAGTATTTGGTAACAGGGCTTATATGTGTTCTTTGTTTTAAATCACTAATTTACAGCCTCTTAAATATTTTGTACTAAGCCCCATGTAAACAAAATAGCATACCACTGCATACATATTTAATGCCCTTTGCCTGCTTTTTTGTTTGTTTGATAAAGCCTTGGGTAATTAAACAGGTAACTAATACAAATTACTAATAAAAAAAGTGTTTTTCTCTGTACTAACCCACCAAACATGATCCATCAACTTTGAAAAATAACAATGCTATGCTTTCATCCCTGATGAGCTAAAAAGTACAGTTCTTCATCCCCCCAAATTTGATAGCTTAAAAAATAAACACCTATTTCACAGTTTCTGTGGGTCAAGAATCTGGGAGCAGCTCAGCTGGGTGGTTCTAGCTCAGGGTTCCTTAGGAGGTTGCAGTCAAGCTGTCAGATGAGACTGCTGTTATCTCAAGGCTCAACTAGGACTGGAGAAACTGCTTCCAAGCTCAGTCGTGTGGTTGTTGACAAACTTCAGGTCATCCTGGCTGTTGGGTGGAAGTCTCCATTTTCTCCCCCATCCCTGCCTAAATGTCACAAGGTTGTGATTGGCTTCCCCCAGAAAAAATGATCTAAAAGAGAGTGCACCCTAAAGATGGACGCTGCAGTCTTCATATAATCTAACCTCGGCAGTGATATAACCCATAACTTCTGCTACATTCTATTAGAATCAAGTCACTAAGTCCAGCCCATACTCAGAGTTAGGGGAGTTAAGTCCCACTTCTGGAAGCATGGAGTGTCAAAAAACTTTTTGGACATATTTTTAAAATATCTCACCTGCAGAAGAGAATCATTGCGTTGTCCTTTTTCTCTTTAACATGTCATAATTCAAGCTTTAGATAAGGTGACTGTGGATGAGAATTGACCTATAATAAACAACATAAAGAGCACTATTCTACCTGAACATTGCGGTGTTATTAGTTAATCACTAATATGAAATTTCCAGCCTTGATAAATATTTTCTTATTAGATATGAATAATATAATTTTGATGTAGGTAATTCCCTTAACACTGAAAAATTTTTATTTTTGCCCATCAATCAAAATAGCGCTTTGGAGAATATTTGATATCTATATAGTTTTTAGAGAAATTGAACTCTCTAACCAAAGACTTCCACACATTTTCATAATTCGACAATTTTATTTCATCTTTCACATTTTGAAGTTAACTTGGAAATATATATATTTATATATATAGTATATACATATGTATATATATATTATTTTGTATATTTGGATAGGAATCAATATTTTAATATTGATATATGACACAAAATACTTAAAATTATTCAAAATTAAAATGACTCTTTATAAAGTTACCATAACTAAATGACACTCTTGAAATATAGATATTTGAAGTTTTATTTAAAGTTTGTATAATTCATTTCTCTCCACAACTTTCAAATTGGATTGTTTCCCACACATATCACGAGTTAGGCAAAACTTCAAATTAATTAACACATTTTTATCTGAGGATGTTTTTATTTAGTAATTTGCATTAGTATTTCCTTCTTTGTGGCATTTAGCCTATTATAAAGATAAAGTTAACTATTTTACTGAACTGCATGTTACTCTACTCTTTTCTTTTAAACTTAGGAAAGTACATCATGATGTTGCTGTTGTTTTAACTATATACACCTGACTCCCTTTCATCCCCATATCTATTCCTTGTCTATCATAGTTTTTTAATACAAAATTCGGAGATAATATTGACAAAGGAAATACAAGCAATCACCATTTGAAACTCTTAAGTTAGGATGTCTCAAATGAATATTGGCTGGAACACTAGAGTAGGAAATCTAGAGACATAAAATATCAGGAAAACCAGGAGGAAGAAAGGGAAAAGAAAGTAGTATTTCAACAGGATTACAAAATTGAGAAATGGCCTTGAACCAAGGGAAGAAGTATAATCCTAGTTTTTAGTTAAATTAAAAGAAATGTTACTCATATTGAGTAAATTACTCAGGTTGGGAGTTAGAGTGGGAGAAACCCAGGAGCTGGTTACTGGATCTTCAGTAAAAGCCCTATTCAGTGCAACAAAATAAACATATTCATTGGCTTGATCAGGTGCTCGAGCAGTTAGATTGATTCGCTGCAGCATAAACCAAGTGCTGAATTAAGGGTTTTATATATTTTAAATATTTATATTATATATTTAAATAAAGAAGGTAATATATGTACTATACTGAGAGCATGAAGGACTAGTTTAAATTTTAGATTTGCTACCAATCTTATATGCTATATCCAAAGATACAAATATTCATATTATTTTGGTAGCGTCTAGAGATTTTCCTACATGCTTTACTGACCCATGTCAGAGATTGATTGCCACTCCTTGCTGCAATCAGAGCCCTATCACAGCTACTTGCCCTTAGCCCTCAGTGTATATACAAGCTTCTCTGCATTCTTCAAAGGAATGTTAAAGAAATTAACAGAGAAAATATTTGCATACCACAGTCCTTTCTAGTAGGATATGAAATTGCTTTTTGTCTACACAGCTGTGTTAACAGGCAGCAGCCTCTTGCGTATTTCTCATTGAATACCTGTTTCAGTGGTACTTTATGCCTGGCTGACTTGGGTATGTAGGATTTTTCTAACACCTACCCCAAATGGTGTGCTGGATCTAGTACATACTGGCTTGTAAGGGCTGATTGGTAAACTTTCAGAAAATTTACCAAATGGTAATTAAATTATCGGTAGGTTGAAATTGGCCATAGTGGGGTATCGTTGTCTGTCCCCACCCCAGTCTCCACCTGGGCCTTTGAATCTCAGGAGGATACTGCTCTCTATCAAAGCCAGTCTGAGGTCTGCTTTTGCAGCTGGTTTCTGCCAAAAACTTAAGTTTGGGAAACTGGATTGCAGACCTCCCTTCTGTCTTTTTGGGAATATTTCTTTTGTTGTACCCTTGCTTTGCTTGAAATTAACACACTTTCTGAACTTTTATTTCTCCCTTGCACGTCACACATGCCTACAACTAGGAGGGATTCCTTGTGTCCTTCTTTAATTCTGGTTCATGATTGTTGCTCTTCCTGAGTTACACTTTCTTTCTTTCTTTTCCTATACTTTCTATCCCTTCCTACCTGTCTCACCAAAAGTTCAGGTGAGAACGGAGTGTCAGACGATGTTCCTGATAGCTAGTGCTGACAGAGATAAAAGCTTTGTACATACAGGGAGATGTCTGGGAATCTGATTCTTTCTCTGATGCTCCTCCACTGGATCTTATTTTCTACCCTGGCTTTAGAAATTTCATTTTTGTAATCTGTGAAAATGGAGACAGTTGGACTCATTGTACATTTAGAAATCCAGTCTCTGCTGGATCTGAATTATATGGATCATTAATTGGGAATGTGAAAAGAAAATTTTCTTGGCACTGTAACAAAACACTTATTTGAAAAGTTATAGTCAGTCTGTCAGCATGACTACATGATGTCACAGGAATTGACTTGGTTTTGAAAAGTACCTGAATCAGCCATTTATTCTGAATTTAGTTAGATAGGGTAATGAGTACCAACTGAATTTTTAGCTGAAAACACTGAATGCCTACACTTATTTGCCTATATGTATTTCTCTAGCAGAATTTAATGTCACATAAGCATATTTGTTCTTTCAACATATTTTATTATTAACCTAATTTCAGCAAGCCTAATTAATTTATGAATATTTTTAAACTTTTCAAATAATTTAAAAGTCTAAAGATATACTAAAGTCTTATTCACCACTCCTTGATCACAATTACACTGTCTTCTCCAAAGGGGTTATTGTCAACAATTTAATATAAATCCTGTTATCTAAATACCTTTCATTTCATAAAATTAAGTGGTTTTCATAAATAGGGCTTTATTATACACATTATTTTATAACCATTTAATTTAAAAAAAATTTTTTGAAATTTCCACTTCATTATATATAACGCTCCTTAATTGGATTCATAGTGTTTTATTTTAAAATGTGGGTATACCACAATTTATTTAATCGTTTGCTTTTTGATGGATACTTAGGTCATTTTAATTTTTTACATCATAAAAAATCAAAGTTGAAAACTTTCAACATAAATGTTTGTATGTACTTTTGTAAAATAAATTTCTAGAAATGGAATTACTAGATCAAAATGAATATCATGTTAAATTTTGAGAGATAGTTCCAAATTGTTCACCAAATGAATATATATACTTGTCCTCCTGTGAAAATTGTATAAAAATATCCACACTCTACCATTTTGAAATGGTCAATATCCTGTTCTAAATACATTTTTCTACTCATTGTCAGTGAGAACATACCAGTTTACAAAGGAAAATGTAATATGATGATATAAGATTATCATTGATTTTCTCCTCTCTACTTGTTACGGAAAAAGGCATCATACAGCATGGGTGCAGGGAATGGAATGGAAAAATCCAATATTTAGTTGACCACTGGGACAATAGAAAGGAATGTGAATAATCTGCAATGCAAATGACTGGAAGTAAGTGCTGCCTGACAGACATGTGTAAAGAGAAAGATGAATGATAAATATTTAACACAGAAGTAAATAACACTTGGACATAACTGATAGTTTTTCAAAACGATGACATGTCCCAAGTTAAAGTCTCAGAATAAAGATGAAGAGAGATGAGTGTAGTAATCAACCTGGCAAGTTGTAGTTTGGAAAATACTGAGCATGAAGAAGCATGCCTCAGTGTGTGGAGAAATTGTAATTTAGCCATGAGGAATCCCCAAAAACCTTCCACCTCCACAAATGAGATATTAAAACCTATATTGTTAAATAAGAACCAGGATGTATTAATGGATTTAGTGAAGAAGTGAAAAGTGGTCAGGCAGGATAAATACAAAAGAGCTAGGTAAAAATGTAATAAAAATAGTCTTAAAAGGGAAATTGCTTATAATAATATCCAGAACCATTTGTTGAAAAGACTATTCTTTCCCTATTGAATGGTCTTGGCACCTTTGTCAAAAATCAACTGACCACAGATGTATGGGCTTATTTCTGGACTGTCAGTTCTATTCCATTTGTCTATATATCTATCCTTATGCAAGTGCCACACTATTTTGATTACTGTAGATTTTCAGTAAGTTTTGAAATTAGGAAGTGTGAGTCCAATTTTATTCTTCTTTTTCAAGATTATTTTTTGACTTTTCTGTATCCTTTGAAGTTCCATATGGATTTCATGATTAGCTTCTACATTTCTGCAACAACAACAACAACAAAAAGTAGAAATTTTGATATTTATTTTGTTGAAAGTATAGGTCAATATGGGGAGTATTGCCATTTTAACATTATTAACTCTTCTAATCCAAGAACATGAGATGTCTTTCCATTTATGTAGATCTTGCTTACTATCTTTTAACAGTGTTTTATAGTTTTCGGTGTACATATCTTGCATTTTTTTGGTTGAATTTATTCCTATTTCATTCTTATCAATGCTATTGTAAATAGAATTGTTTTTAAAATTTCACTTTGGGGATTGTTCATTGTTAATGTAAGAAATGAAACTTTTTTCTTTTAATTGTGTATCCTGTAATTTTGCCAAGCTCATTATTAACTCTGTTTTGTGTGTGGGTGTGTGTTTGGATTTTTTAGAGTGTTCTATATATGAGATCATGTGATCTGTGAATATAGATACTTTTACTTCTTTTCTTCCTATCTGGATGCCTTCTATTTCTATTTCTTGTCTAATCTCCCTAGCTAGAAAATTCAGTACAATGTTTTAATAAAAGTGGTGAAAGTGGACATCCTTGTTTTGTTCCTGATTCTTGGGGAAAAGATTTTAGTATTTCACTGTTGAGTGTAATGTTAGGTGTGGGTTTTTAATAAATCCACTTATTATATTGAGCAAGTGCCCTTTTATTCATAAATTGTTGAGTGATTTTATTGTGAAAGGGTATTTGATTTTTATCAAAAGCTTTTTCTGTATCTATTGAAATAATCATGTGGATTTTTTGCCTTTGTTCTACTAATATTATGTGTTATGCTGATTAATTTTTATACAATGAACCATCCTTGCATTCCTAGGATAAATTTTACTTGGTCACAGTGTATAATCCTTTAGCTATGCTTCTGGATTCAGTTTCCCAGTATTTTATTGAAGATTTTGCATCTACATTCATAAGGAATATTGATTTATAGTTTTCTTGTGATGTCTTTGACTTTGGTGTCAGGGTAATATTGGCCTCATAGAATGAGTCAGGATGTTTTCCATTTTATTGTTTTGAAAAAGTTTGAAAAAGGATTGGTGTTAATTCTTCTTAAGTGTTTGGTAGAATTCCCAGTGAAACTATCTGGTCCTGGACTTTTTCTAGTGGAATTTTTTTAGATTACTAACTCAATTTATTTACTTGTTATATAGGTCTATTTATATTTTCTATAACTTTTTGAGTCAGTTTTAGTAGTGTTTGTGTTTATAGGAGTTTGTCCATTTCATCTAGGTTATCTAATTTGTTGGCTGCTTCAAGGTCAGCAGAAGATGAGACCTTAGAACCTCATCAGGTCTTTCCTGAGCATGCAAACAGCTCTTAACATGCATGTGAACTTCCAGGTTCCCAGGAATATGTTGGAGCTTTTCAAAGCCCTTAAAGACATATCATTCCCCAGCCGTTTCTCCTAAGCATTTTGGTTATTCTATTACTTATCAACTGTTATCTATTTCCTCTGGCAGCAGCGTCTAAGAAATTAAACCATATTAAAATATTTAGCCTATAAATATTTTTTTAAAATGGCCTTCCCCTGCCCTCTGGAAGCAACTTTAGCACCGGAATAGTTCTGAATTAGGCGTAAAAAAAAGAGATAAGTCTTTTGAGCTGTTCTTCCAGGGAGCTACCAGCCAGATCTGAATAAATAATTAATTAAAATTCTTTGTGAATGAGGTCCATTGGTGAATGGGGTCCTGGTTCTTTTAGTACCAGGAATATGGACTGTTATTTTTTGCCTACTGCTAGGCGGAGGAGTGGAAGATGGGACTAGGGTAAGTTAAAATGCCACAATTTTACTATTCTTACTTGGAATCAGCTGTTTTCTTGAATGGGTATTACCTGGGTTAATGTAAGCTTTTGATAACTTTCCAGAGGTCTGTTGATTCTGACAGGTTTTGCCCTTTTTAAAATTACTTTCATGGAAGGATGTATTTTGGAGGTCCTTTCTCTGCCATTTTTGCTGATGTCACTCTTATTCAATTTTGAAGCCCTTAGCAACTTGCTCAGTAACAAACGCAATAAATGTTGGTTGGTTGAATGAACACTTTAACACATGAATGAATTTCAGGTGGCACACTTCATGTAAAAAAAAATGAGTTCTTTATAGTGTAAATAATATTTCAGTGGAATAGGATGTTTAAGATATAAAATTACTTACTCCCAACATTTTAATTCCTAAAATAATATTTTCCATGAGAGCTGCACATTTTTAAGGCTTTCATTATGTATTGCTCTGACATTGGTCATTAGAGAGCACAACCAGTTATATAGCTATGTTCTGTGTGCATAGATCATTCTTTTTTTCTTTTAACATCTTTATTGGAGTAGAATTGCTTTACATTGTTGTGTTAGTTTCTGCTATATAACAAAGTGAATCAGCTATACATAGATCTTTCTAAAATCTGTTTATAAGTAGCATGAGGTCAATCCAATAGGAAACATAAGAAAACATGGTCAGTTCTTGAAAACTGAAAAGAGAAGGCTAAGCCATGCACAATTCAACAAAAGGAAATATAGCTGTAATCCTGAAACAGAATTTTCAAAAAGTTCTGGCAAGAGTTTGAGGAGAAGGTCTATGCAGTGAGCATGATACCAGGAATATTGTTTTATATTTTAATAGCACCCTAACGCTATTAAAACTATTGGTGAAGGAACTTCTGGGAGCTCAACAAATATCTCAAAATAAATCCATCTATTGTCTAACTATCCTGGTACCTTTTATTTATTTATTTAATTTATTCATTAATTTATGTTTTATTGAAGATGGTTGACTTACAGTATTATATTAGTTTCAGTTGTACAACATATGATTCAATATGCACAATACAAAATTAATACAACATTAGTGACTATATTCCCTGTGCTGTACATTACATCTCTGTGACTTGTTTATTTTATAACTGGTAGTTTGTACTTCTTAATCCTCTTCGCCTATTTCCCCCATTTCCCCACCCCCTATCCTCTGGCAACAGCTAGTTTGTTCTTTGTCTGTTTCTGTTTTGTTATGTTTAGTAGTTTGTTTTGTTTTTTAGATTTCACATGTAAGTGGAAGCACACTATGTTTTTCTTTGACTTATTTTACTGTTAAATAACTATATTTGGAAAGGCTAAAATATGAATGTTTGAAATATGATTACTTTCAATGTTTTATACATGATTAGAGTCTTCTAAAATGGATTTTTAAACTGACAAATAAAAATAAGTAACCATGTAATAAAAATAGCACAAATAATAATGGATGAAGTCTGATTTTAGTTGTAAACCTTATAAAGTTTTGTGAAAAATTCTTTCTAGGCTAATTTTGACTATAGTCACTATTAGGAAACTCCGAGTTTCCTAACAATAGAGTTCTGCCTGCTCTCAAATCAGAGCATATAATCATTATTCCATCATTCAAACATAAATTGATGAAGGTTCTTTTATCTTTTTTCATTGTGTGATGGATAAGCCATTTTCTTATTACCATTATTGATCCTGTGATTTGCTACATTAGAAGGCTTAAATCACTGTAATATAGTGCCCTCCCCTCTACCAATTGTGGCCTAGAATTTATGATCAAAGGAGTAGATAATCTGCATAAATGGAATATCATTATACTTATACTCTACCTTACTGGAAGTCTTCTGCAAGCCTAATTAGACCTTCATTAATAACTCAGTAAGAGATATTTTTGTGTTGTTTCTATATTGGTCTATTGTGGTTCACAATGGAATATCAAGCAACTCTCTTCCTCTACTGTTGCTGATCCTGGGAGTCTCATATTTAATGGAATGGATAAATTGAGGGGATAAGCAATTTAAAGGCTATTCTTGCCCACATAAGGAAGCAGCATCTTGTTTTATGCATATGAGAAGCAGCAGCAGGAGAGTATAACCAGGGTCACGACTAACCAATACTTTTCCTAAATAGAGTCACCTCTTCTCTTCTGGATCACCTGCATCCTGGAGGTTCTTTCTATTTCTAGTCAGATTTCCTTCTTATGTTCCAATTTTGCTTTTTGCTATTTTGTGAGAAAGTCTTAAACTATGCTTGAGGAGGTAGCTGATAGTTAGATAAATTAGATGCTGGGTTGAAATGAGTGAAACAAATAACACCAGTGTCTTTCACGCAATGATGATTAAGATAATTAAGACCACCCCCTAAAAGAATAAGGAAAATTTGAGAGCAAAGCTATTCATATTTCTAGTTCTAGAAAAGAAAAATCCTCTCAGATAAAGCTTCCATTAGGCCTAAACCAGCTGTACTAAATTGAATTGATTGCATTCCATGTAGTGAGTCCTGTGGATATCTGTATCCCTAGTGTCCTCTTTTTATTTTTTATTTTTATTTTTTTAATTAATTTTTTATTGGAGTGTAGTTGATTTACAATGTTTTGTTAGTTTCTGCTGTACATTAAAGTGAGTCAGTTATACGTACACATATATCCACTCTTTTTTAGATTCTTTTCCCATGGAGGTTATTACACAGTGTTGAGTTCCCTGTGTTATACAGTAGACCCTTGTTGATTATCTATTCATATATAGTAGTGTGTATGTCAATCCCAATCTCCCAATTTATCCCTCTCCCCCTTTTTCCCTTGGTAACCACAAGTTTGTTTTCCACATGTGTGACTCAGTTTCTGTTTTGTAAATAGGTTCATTTGTACCATTTTTTTTAGATTCCACATATAATCAATATCATATATTTGTCTTTCTCTGTCTGACTTCACTCAGTATGACAATTTCTAGGTCCATCCATGTCACTGCAAATGGCATTATTTCATTCTTTTTTATGGCTGAGTAATATTCCACTGTATATATGTACCACATCTTCTTTATCCATTCCTCTGTTGATGGACATTTAGGTTGCTTCCATGTCCTGGCTATTGTAAATAGTGCTGCAATATATCCAGAGAAAATCATAATTTGGAAGGATACATGCACACCAATGTTCATTCCAGCATCCTCTTTTTAAATTTAGATATGTCGCCTCTGCTTCCCTATCAAAATAGAAGGATCAGATATGACATTTACACTTGTTTATTAACTAACTGTACTCTGAATGAAACCTACTCATACGAATGTGCTTTTATAAAACAAAGTTTATTAGCTTTTGTCACAGTTGTGGAATAAAAACCATGATATATGAAACTTGCTAGATAATTGATTAGGGAAACTCATGAGAGAGTATACATAGAGAGGAGAGGTGATTGGTTGGTTTTGTGGAGAGGGGAGTGGCCTGAGGTTGGTGATATAGTCAGTTGAATACACAAATAAGCCTAAAAGGCTGCCCTAAATATGAATAGAGTTCTTTAAAAAAAAAAATATATATATATATGATTTGGTACCCAAGAAGCACCAAGCCGCTCTTCCAAGTGACTGAAAAAAAATTTTCTTTGATCTAGCTGCAAGGCCATCAATAAAGAAAGTTAAGTCTAGCATGAGAATTGAAGGATGAGGATAGAGTTCTGTATGTGAAAACTTAGACCAAATGGAAATAAGAAGGCATATGACCTGGGTGGGTAATACATGTCTCAACAATGTTTGCCTCTACTAAATACAACATGGTTTTTTTTGGTGGGTTATCAAAACTTCTTAGCATGTAGGCTAATAACATAGTATCAAGCTCAGCTTAATAAAATACATTTTATAGGGCACTAAAAAGATATGTTCCAAATACAAGTTCCCCTGATGAGCTGAGTATATTCAACTTAGGCTGATTTCCACTTAAAAAATGTTGAAGCATTTAACCTGAACACATTCTTCAATAGAAGGCTACCTTATTTCTGGAAGTAGATGCACTACCAGCTCTGTGGCCATGGAAGGATCATTCAAAATTCCTTAGATTCACTTTCTTTGATTTTAAAATAGTCTTCGTAATCCTAAATTGGCAGTTATGTTTTGATTATTATATATCATAACATATATGTTGAAACTGGCTGTGTCTATTCTCTTTAGAATGGAAATCTGAGCCTCATTTCAACATAATTTCTGTTTGTCCTTGTCTTATGTATTATTAAGTCAATCTACAGAATAAGCATCCTAAGAAATATCTAGAACTTTAATTGATTCAGTTGTCAATAAGTATCACTATATTGTCTGGTTCTTCTCTGAAATGTGCGTAGTCTCGACTCATTTACTTTAGAGTGGTTTCCTATGCTCTGGAAAGGGCTCTTATTTACAAAAATTATTTAGAAAATAAAATGTAAAGAAAACATAGCTGTAAGATAATATAGCCCCAAATGTACTACTATAAATACTTAACAAATCTCAAATTAATAGCTGTTGTGTTTAGGACTACCTCAATTTTTTAGTGGTTTTAGCAAAATCAAAAATTTGTCAAAAATTACAAAATAACACCAATGTCAAAGACACAAATGCGGGCTTCCCTGGTGGCACAGTGGTTAAGAATCCGCCTGCCAGTGCAGGGACACAGGTTCGAGCCCTGGTCCGGGAAGATCCCACATGCTTCAGAGCAACTAAGCCCATTCGCCACAACTACTGAGGCTGTGCTCTAGAGTCTGCAAGCCACACCTACTGAGCCCAGGTGCCACAACTACTGAAGCCTGCGTGCCTTAGAGCCCGTGCTCCGCAACAAAGAGAAGCCACCGCAATGAGAAGCCCGCGCACCGCAACGAAGAGTAGCGCCCGCCCGCCTCGACTAGAGAAAGCCTGCACGCAGCAACGAAGACCCAACGCAGCCAAAAATAAATAAATAAATTAATTAAAAAAAAAAAAAAGACACAGATGCAAAACTGGCAGAGGAAAGGGAGTCCATACATCAAGACTTTGGGTATTGGAAATTACTGCTTGGGAATTGAAAGTGAATTTTGTTCCAGTGTTCTTTATTCTGCTTTGCATATGAATGATTCCATATTTTTGGATTTATAATTGAATTAACTGTGGATTAATGATTGGATTAAAGAAAATTTTAACTTTTTAAGGGTATTTCTCAAGACACATCTATTCACTGTAGCTTCTTATAACCAGTAAGAAATTCAATATCTTTTCTGATATGTATTGTATAATATAATGAGCTCATTCTATAATCCATGCCAAAACATTATTCAGTATTACAGTTCACTCTCAAGGGGTAGTACTAGTATAGCATGAAGCCATGTATAAAACATGCTTTTTTAAGAATTCTTTTTCTTTTGTGTTAGAATCAAGACATATGGGATGCATTTAGATCTAGTTTGCTTTTGTAAAACTTGTCTAACTTTGACAATTGTTGAAGTCATTCATCATTCTTATAATTAAAAGTTGTTTATTTTTCCCAGTTGTAATGAACGATTGATACAAATAATTGTCTCTATTTGTAATAATTAAGAGTTTTATATCATCACAAGCTAAAGAGTCCCACTTTTAGAGTTGTATTTTATTACTAAAATACTTTCTCTTCAGCAAGTTAAAACCTTTAGATGAATATCATTAATGGCATTAGAAGTCAAATCACACATGGAATACTGTGTATTGTAAAGTGGATTCAATAAAGTCCTACTAAAAGCTTGATAATGCAGACGTGAAGAGATATAAGACATATTATCTAATCTCAATGTTTTTTAAATTAGATTGGAATTGATGGTAAAATTAAAAAACAATTAACAAAATAATAATGCATATTCCAAGATCTTCATATAGGTCTTGAGAATTCAGAAGAAGAGAAAATGCATACTGTAATAGAGGAAAGGTGTTTCATGAAAAAGCATGGAACTAAGTTTTTTCAAGAATGGGCATGGTTAAGAGCATAGAGAAACACTTAAAATGGGGAAATGGTAAAAGTAGAAGTTAAGATGTGAAACCAATATGTTTTCAGATGATATCAAATCTGGTTTCTTTCAGAAGTTTGATTCAATTAGACAGATTTAGAACCTGAGACGACAGACTAAGTTTATAGACATTATGGAGCCATAGTTGATCAGGAAAATAGTACAATCAAAATATTCTTTAATGGACTGGATTATTTAAATGATTTGGACTATGGGAAGAATTGGATAGGATGGATTTAGAAGTGGAGAAACCAGTTAAGTACAGGTATTTGTTTAATAGTACCCTTAATACAGATACAGAAAATATTTGAATTATAGGTTGAAAAGTTAAATGGTTCTATTATTATTATTAACATTTATGAATTAAAAATGAAGTGAATGAAATCTATGTACTAAAGTGGTACTATAATTTTTAATATTCCCAAATACCTTCAACTAATTAATGTTAAATGCATATTTAAAAAGGTAATTTGGAAAATATTTTATTTAAAACCTTATCCCTGTGTAAGATCAACATAAATCAGAGCTATAAATAATTTTTGTAAGTATATTGTCTCAAGTGAAAAATTCTCATGTTTCCAAAGGAAACTGAGATGAAAAGAATGCTGAAATTATATAAGAATGTACCTTTTAATTTATCTTTTCAAGCCACCAGCCAATTCATAATAAAAATGCTTGAAAGGAAATTATATAGGTTATACTATATCTAATCTATTAGAAAGAGGTAAATCACTAACCCAAGTAGGGATGTATCTACTCATAGTAGATACTTATTTTGTCAACAAATTCTATATATCTTTAATACTCTCTGATTGTAAGGAGCCCTTCCTTTGAAAATTATAACAATGTTTTAAATATGTTCAGATTTTTTAGGTGTGAAATTTGTTGTATAATAATGTCATGTAATAACTTATTAGTTTATTTGGCATAAAAATGATTATTTATATAATGCATATATTTTGCTTATATAAAGTCCCCAAATGGGTTTGATTTTAAATTGCATTAAGTATTTTTTTTTTTTGTATTTATGACTAGGAAGACAACACAAAGTATGATGATGATAAAGAGCTGAAACACCTTAAAATGTTATAATTTCCCATTGCTCCTTTCTTTGGAAGTTTTTATCATTCCCCGGCTGGTAAATCCTTTTATATTTATAGAGTAGGGTGCAAGCTTTAAAAAAAAATGCTATATTAAATATAAAGGGTCATTCTGAGGTAATCCTTCAGAAAGAGATTTAAAGTTTTAAGTTAGGAGTTTAATGACTAATGATTTTTAAAAATACTATAAACATTGACTATCTCTTCTAGCAGTTCATGTTAGGATTTATGTATTTAAGCTTTTTGAATTTTAATATTTAGTTTTACTTGGAAGTTTTTTGCCTCATGATGTGTTAAATTAAGCACTGTTTTAGGATGTACTCTGGATACTTATGATGACACAATGCCAAGAAAAATGATTTTATTTAATATTTCATGAGGAAAATAATTTATATTGTTCAAAGTGACAATCTTTTATCCTAATAACATATAAATATTGTTAGAATGATTATATGAATATCTAAGATTTCAGAAACTTTTTTTACATTTAACAATAATCTATATGTCAAAGAAAGTGGCACCATATTGCATATTTTTTTTTTAATGCAAATTATTGATTCCTACTGAATCAGCAACTCTGGGGGTAGGTAGAGCCTAGCAACATGTGGGGTTTTTTTTTTACTTTTTTGTTTGTTTGTTTATTTATTTATTTATATATTTATGGCTGTGTTGGGTCTTTGTTTCTTGCGAGGGCTTTCTCTAGTTGTGGCAAGTGGGGGGCCCTTTTCATCACGGTGCGCGGGCCTCTGATTATCGCGGCCTCTCTTGTTGCGGAGCACAGGCTCCAGACGTGCAGGCTCAGTAATTGTGGCTCACGGGCCTAGCCGCTCCGTGGCATGTGGGATCTTCCCAGACCAGGGCTCGAACCCGCGTCCCCTGCATTGGCAGGCAGATTCTCAACCACTGCGCCACCAGGGAAGCCCACCATATTGCATATTTTGACTTACTCTGTGCACTAAACAGAATGCTGAAACCAGAGTTATGATTTATATTTCCTGTAAATAATGAGGAGAATTGCCTGCATTCTTTGCTTTTTTTTAAGACTTTTAGGTTTACAGCAAACTTGAGAGGAAGGTACGGACCTTTACCATATATTCACTATTTTCACACAAGCACAGCTTTTCCCATTATCAACATCACTCACCAGAGTGGTACATTTGTTACAAGTGATGTACCTATATTGACACATCTTAATCATGCAAAGTCCATATTTACATTAGGGTTCTTGGTGTTGTATACTCTATGGGTTTGGACAAATATATAAAGACATAGAACATCGTTATAGTATTTTCACTGCCCTGAAATTGTGCCCTTCCTCTTTATCCCCCCAAACTCTGGCATTTATTGATCATTTTACTGTCTCCCATAATTTTGCCTTTTCCAGAATGTCATATAGTTGGAATCATATAGTATATAGTATTTCCATATTGGCACTTTCCTTAGTAATATGCATTTCACTTTCCTCTGTATCTTTTCATGGCTTGAAAATTCATTTCTTTTTAGCACTGAATAATATTCCATTGTCTGGATGCACCCACCTTTTATTTATCCATTCACCTATTGAAGGATATCTTGGTTGCTCCCAGACTTGGGCAATGATGAATAAAGCTGCCATAAACATCCATGTACAGATATTTGTGTGGATATAAATTGTCAACTCCTTTGGATAAGTACCAAACCCAAGAAGTTGACAGTGGTACAGTATTGTTAACTAAACTAAAAAGCACATAAATCTTAAGCGTGTAGCTCAATGGATTTTCACAAGTTGAATATGCTATATAATTTCATGCATACAAAGTTCAAAAACAGGCAAAGTGAATCTATGTGGTTGGAAGTTAGGACCCATTGTGGGGGAAAGGGGAGGTGACTGGAGGGGGCATGAGTGTGTGCTTTTGGGGTGACTACAAACTTCTTTAAACATTTCTTGCAAGGCAGTTTTCACTTCTGCTCAGAAGCTCTGCTCAGGTGTGCCATGATGCCATGTATTTACCTGTTTCTCCAATCTTGGAGCAGTGGTTTGTCCGGTGTCTTCACCTCTCTTCTGGCTCCAAGAAAAATCGATTTTTCAGTTTGGTCAGCTTTTTACTTGTTGTTAGGACAGAATGGTGACTTCTAAATCCCTTACATGTGGAGCCAAAAACCAGAGTCCATTTAGAGGCTTTTTACAAACGCTCATTTGTGTTCTTTATATATAGTCAGGACCCAATATAGAACAATTTTTAAATATAAAATTATGTTATATTTTGATTTAGCTATGAAATACCTTTGAAAGTGTAAATGGAGTGGAATTCTACATTCTTTATTTAAAGTTCGAATATCCTTGGAGGGAATTTGGATAAATCAGATTCTCTGATTAGTGTCCCAAACAAGATCCCAGCTATGTAATATCCAAACATATATATCTTTCCTCTTAACTATATTTGTCACAGAAAGATTATGTATGTGAGCAAATAATATAGTAAGCAAGTAAGAAAAAGATCAAAGTAAGCAAAGCAAACAGGTAGTACTAAGTATACTTCTGGATTCAGATTCTAGAAGCTGAATTTTGTTCCATATCTATTTTTATCTCTTTATTTTTATAATTAATTATCAAAACATGTAACCTGTCAAAACTAATAGGGACATAAAAATATGCTACTTACAATGGTCACCAGATCTAAAAGAATAAAAACTGCTTTACCAAGATTGTGGATGGACTGGACCAACATCACAGTTCACTCTAAGTATATATGAAAGTTATGAAAAAATTAATCTTAGTTCAGTAAAAGGTGAAAAGAGAGGCATTGGCATAGAATATGATGCTTTCTTTTTACAACCAGTAAATTATTCATGTCATACCTTTACCTAACTTTCATGTTATCCTTGTATTTCTACAGACTGCTGATTTTGTAATCACTCTCTACTATGCTCTGTAAAACTTTACTGGTATATGAATGAAATGTAAAACATGTGTTCATAGGATAAGATGGGTTATGAATAATTTTCACAGTCTGCTAGCTTTTGTTTTCCTGGAACTTATTTTTTATTATTTGAAGAATTCGGTTCAACTTACTGTTTGGAAATATAGTATTAAATTGACCTCAGGCCATTTCCTGTGCAACTTTTGGGGGGGCACTTTTTGTTTTTACATTTAAGATGAAAAATACTGTGCATCTTTGTAAGCTTATGGGAATGTTTAAGTATAAAGAAAAACTGACATTTCAGGAGAGAGGAGATACCTGAAAGACTGATATCTTTAGGTAGTCAGGAAAAGAGTGGGATCTAATTAGAGAGGCTGGCTTTACATGGGTCTTAAGAATCATTAAAGTAATAGGAGTGTGGTGGAAAATATGTAGCAATTCTCTTCTGATTGCTTCTGAGGCTAATTCATGGGCTGAGAGCAAGGAGAGGGGAAGGATTAACAGGTATTTGAGATGGAAGGAGAAACTATGAAATTAAATCATAGAGAGTCAGAGAGTGAATTGACTAAGGAAATTTAGTTGGATTGCTTGTAGCAATAACAGCAAAACTGATGTTAGGTAATCATGACTGTAAAGTCAATATAATGTTATGAAGAAAGAGTTTGGCAAGGGAGTTGAGGAGGCGTATGAGGATGTTATTACAAAAATGGGCCAAGGAACCTAAGCCATGTCTGGAGGGTTTAAGAACAAAACAGAGGTGAGAAACAGTGTAAACTGTGTAGGTCCTGAAAGAATGAAGACTATATTTAGCAAAATCTATCTTATGACCATGGAGGTAGATACCTGAGGAGGGATTGGAGATGACATCATTGGCAAGGAGATCAGGAAATGGTGATACGAGATTGGAAGCATCCTTTCCAAGTATATTGAAATCATCAAGAACATTTGTAGGACTGATTAAGAGAGAGGAAATAATTGTTGTTATAAAGTTGTGGGTGTTGGTGGTAACTTTCTAGGAGAATGAGAGTCTCTGAGGGTCTCTGCTTTAGTCAGCCTCTGATGGCAGAATTGAGGTCTATAGAAGGTGGGTGGCACTGAAAGCATGAGTATCTAGATAGAATCACTTAAATTATAATGAATTATTAATACAGGTGTAAATATTAGCTTATAGATTGCTCTATATTCCAATTTTGCTCTTGAAGTTTAGTTCCCAAAAAGTTCCTGATAAAAATCCCTCATTAACTCAGTTTTATAATTCTTTACATGTTTCTGATAAAACAGAGAAAAAGTTTTAAACATTTTCAAATAGCCAAAAGGAAGGTCAGTTTCCATTTTCTATTGATTGCATAACTCACACCAAACTAGGCAGTAAATATACAAATGAGCCTCACAATGGCCAGACGTTGTGCTGTTACCATGTAGCTATCTTGGTGTTTTAGCCTTAGTTTGGATACAGGGACTAAAACTCATTTAGTGGAGGTCTAGAAAACTTTCATTTTAAGAATATAAAGAATATAATGAAAGAAAATTACTGAAAGAAAGCTGACTTTAGTGGTAATTGGACTGTCGTGGAGCAGTTTTCTTTCTCACTCACTTGCTGTCTCTCCTAGGCTTCATTTCTCTCTGATCTCAAACGGTCCTTTCATGCATATTCTTCCTTTATTGTCTTTTTGCAGACCAATTCACTACTGCTGCCCAAAAAGCAGCAGTCCTCACCCTTGATTCTCCTCACAGTAAATGCATCACAGCGAACTAACTTTTTGTCTCATTTTCAAACACTTAGGCTAGAAAATTTGTTTGGGTGGCTCAGTGTCAGTCAGTCGTTTATCATAAACTAACCATCTGGATCCAGCGTGAATGGGGTTGATGATGGAAGGAAGAGTTGATGCAAAAGTTGTACAGTATTCAGTCTTGTTGATTCCAGACGATGCATGGGTCAAGTTCTCCAAGAAGGGATGTTAGGTTGAGAGGGAATGACTGACCTCATAGAAAAGAAAGAATTATAAGATGGTATCAGTAAATCAGAGTGGATTACTATTTTGGAGAAATAAATTTACAATGCATGCACAGTTTACCAATGACATGATATATAATACATAGTTTGTTAATCTTTAACAAAATTTATTTTAAATTTATTTATTAAAAATTTCTTTAATAAACATAAAGTATTGTATATTTATGAACAATATTGTCTTTGAGTGGAAAAATGTGTTTCCTGCTCTAATTTAAACTTACTACACCAGATTTTCAGAATATGCCAACTAATGTTTCCAGGGCCCATCCTTGAGGGAAGATAATATAATAGAATTCATAATTAGAAAAAGAAATCTATGATTGATTTTGACTGAAGATACCTTAGTTCTGTAGTACTTTATAGCACTAGGTATTTTGCAGAAATTAAATTTTTTCTAGTTAGTATATACCCAGACTCTATGAGTTCTGCTAAATCCAGCATCATTGTTATCTATTGAATTTATTGACCTTCATGTGCTTGTGAAACATAAATTTCATGTAAGTCTAATGGAATATATTGTTCCCTAGGAGGCTAAAGATAAGAATACATTACATGCCCACAAGTAATTATAGAACCTTACAGTTAGTTAGTTGTCACTCATAAACTCCAGCTTTTACCTGCTACTATATTACCTGACTCCCTTTAAAAAAAAAAAAAAAAAAACTCAAGAGTTTACTGTCCTTAAGAACTTCATAATATGCACTCTCACATTTACTTTTTACTTGTAATTTGATCTTTCCAAGGGACAGAGGGAGAAAAACTTAAGTAAGAGATGTTTTATGTTGAATCACTATAAATGCACATTCAGGTTATGTCTACTGTAACCAATACTATGCAGAAGAAAAATGGGATTAATTAATCTTTTGTTCTCGCCATTATGTTCAATTAAATGATTCTCTTATGGTTCTTTTCTTGATGTTTATGACTTTGAACAACATTTATGGACTCCATCTAATGAAACAAATTAAAACAGAATAAGAGATAAAGAGAAAAATCAGAAAATAGACTCTGCACTTTGTAAGTATACAAAGAAGAAGAACTGACTAAAAAATTCTGATTGAAATCCACTACTTATAAGATTCAAGTGGATTACCATTCTTAGGCCTCAAACCTGTAATTTGGGAAGTTATCACCATAAAACAGTTGCACTTTGGCTAAATAATGAAGTAATCATAGCAGTGAATTAAAAAAATATATTAATATGACCCAGTCATATAACTTATGTATTAAAATACTCAATTTATAATCATTTGTGCAAATTAAATAATTATTATAGCAATGCTTATACATCAAAACAAATAACATATATAAAATTTTAGCATTTTAAGGCTCACATGAATCCTTGGTGCTACCATGTTTTTACAAATGAGGAGCTAGATGGAATACTCCTATAGGATGTCATATTTTATCTATCATCATCAGTCATTATCAGTTTTTAGTTTGCCCTGGCTATCCATGTCAGGCTGTATAGAATTTTTTTCACAGTACCTTGAGGCTATCTTACTCTGCTTTTTTCTTTGTGGCATTTCATCAAAAGTTCCACAAAGCTTCTGATTTTTTTTACTTTCTGGTCCTGACTGAAGAGTCAGGTACCAGAGTTTCACATGAACCATGAGGTACGAATTGTTGTGTGAAGACTTTAATTACAGTAGCTGTATCTTATTGATCAAAGTCCTGATAATTCCCAGTGTGGTTGAAAATTTAGCATAAGTCCTTATTGGTTTTAAGGAAATGAAAATTAACCATATAATGGTGCTTCTGCCCCTAAGGAATAACATTCTAGGATCAGAAAAATCATACTGATATAATGTGACATAACTTCTTGCTTGTTTTTATGCTCTTACCTTGAATAAAAGCATCAACAAACATATTTATTAAACCCTGTTCATTGATCTCTAAGATTATGGGCAATTTCCCAGATAAAGTTCCATGGAGAAAATCTTCTTCAGAATGCATTTTTTCATCTATTAATGATATACATTTTAAAAAGGTAACCATGAGTGGAATCGAGTGAATAGTAGAATAACATTCTCAAAAGCAATCTTACACTACACTTCAACTGCAACAACAAAGTAATTACTTTTTTTTCTGAAGTAGAAAAGGCAGTTAAATTATCTTTCATTTCAAGGTGCTGAGACAAGGCCATCTTATGAGAACATAGTGTGGATTATATAATTGTTCTTGAATGATAAGTGAAGTAACATTTATTAACAAATGTTTTGTGATCTCTCCACAGATATGGAATGGATCTCATCCTAATTAATAGATTGGATGTGGAGGCTGATGCAACTTCGAGCAGCAAAGAATTTGAAAGAAGGTTTATTATTCA
Source organism: Balaenoptera physalus (assembly GCF_965194825.1). Lineage (NCBI taxonomy): Eukaryota > Metazoa > Chordata > Mammalia > Artiodactyla > Balaenopteridae > Balaenoptera > Balaenoptera physalus. The sequence goes on from NC_138887.1 coordinate 24,305,578, forward strand.
CACAAGGGACTTCTGGAGAGAGAAAGGTAGGTGCAAGGCCGGGTGGAAAGGCATGTGCAAAGAGCAGAGAAAGAGTTGGGCCTTTTTGGTGGCTAGTGAGTGGGGCTGGACGATGGTTCCATCCAAGGCAAGGGCTGCAGTATTCAAACTTGCCACCAGTGACTAATTTTTTTATATAAAGAAAGTATAAAAGAAAGTACCAGATGTGTATTGGTGGAGAAAGGAAGAGTGGAAGCCTAAATGCTTTTGTCAGTAGGTCAATGGTCAAACATCAAAAATGGAGTCAGGCTCTTACACCAAGATAGGAAAAATACCGTGTGTGTGTGTGTGTGTGTGTGTGTGTGTATTTGTGATTTTGTGACTTTCCATGTTACTCATAAAATGACATGTTTAACATATAGCAAATTTTCAGAAAAATGGTATCATAGCATTTAAGAACTTAAAGAGGACTTTGAAATCATCTGGTTCAACTGTTTCATTTTACAGAGGAAACTAAAGTCCCTGAGTTTCAGGGACTTATTGAAGATAACCCAGCTTGAAAATGCCCAGATTTCCAGGCCAAAACCCTGGGCTCCTAATTTCCAAGCCAGCACTCTTTCTAGTTCCATACTATTATTGTGAAATCCATTCAGAAATGCTTGCAAAGAAACTAACTTCGTAAATTCAGATTTGTATGAAAAAACTCATAGTTATATAATATTTCTGATAAAACACTTAAAAAAACATTCTTTTAAGTTTTTGCATTCCAATATATTGTGAGACCATTTATTTAAATTTGGCTCTGACTTACTTTTAAATAAGTCTATTGTGCTACTTCCTGGCGTATTTGAGTAGTTTCATAAAAGAGCTGTATAAGAGAATTAAGCATAAATTCTGAATAGATATAATAATTAGACTTGACTCTGCAGAATTGTCAGTGTTTTCCTAATTCAGGGTGATAGGATGCAGTACCCATAGAGGCCACAGGTACCTCTCAAGATCTGTATATGAAGACATATTTCCCTGGAATGTGGTCTAAAATAATCACTGCAGGGAAGTATTCCAGTACACTATGTACACGTAGCTCTTGTGTAACTGAAGAAGCTCCCCTCAATATTTAGAGGTCTTTGATGCTCTTCATCCCACTGAGGGGTTTGCTTTAGATGAATTGTGAGCAGGTGAAAATTATAGAGATCCAACATTATTAAATAATTATATAATATATTATTTATATAAATGCAGCTTATGAACAGAAACTAAACTTTCATTATTAATTTTATGATTAAAATGTTTGAAAAACATTTAAAATTGCATATTAGATCTCTGTTGATACCCAGCACCTAGATCTTGCTTTCTAATACCATTCTTCAATGAATAGAACCAGTGCTCCTTGGAGAAATAACTGAATCTAGGACGGGGGCAGGAAATACACAAGATGAGCCTAGATCATCTTGTGTGCCAGGAACTAAGGAAGTGATCATAAAATGTTAAAACCTGCAATGATGGAGTATATCAAATAGATACAAGGGGCATCCAAAAGAGTTCCCAATGACCAAAGTTGGAAAAATTTGAGCAACAAAATAAGTAAAGTGATATTGGGTGATAACCCAGAGTAGAAAATAAATATCCATAAATTTATACTGATGTAAATTAATTAATCAGTTAGCTAGTTAGTAATTAATAAGGTAGAATAGATAAATCTCCCATTCAAAAGAATTCCAAATAATTTATGTAGCTACTTCAGTCTTAGGGAGGGGTAGCATAATTCCATACTCCTTAAGTTTTAGCTTCATTTAGAGACTTTCTTCCAAAGTGTACAGTATGGAAAGTGAGAAAACAAAGGAATAACTTGACATGGAGAAACCAGACAAACACTACATCAAGCTAGGTAATCAAGGTTAGCAAGTGGTAAGTGATGTCATGCTGATACTATACCCTTGCGATGATCTGATGAAAATGGTACTTGGCCTCTGTGGTCTTCCTCCTTAAAACACATTATTCCTGTGTACTCATGTCCCAAGTTGAGGGGCATTCTACAAAATATCTGACCAGAAATCCTCAAAATTCTCAAGGTCATCAAAAAGCAAAGAAAGTCTGAGAAAATGTCACAGCAGAGAGAAGCCTAAGGAGACATGACCATTAAATGTAATTTAGTATCCTAGATAGGATTGTGGAATCAAAAAAGAACAGTAGAGAAAAACAAATACTGTACGCTAACACATATATATGGAATCTAAAAAAAAGAAAAAAGAAAAAGGTCATGAAGAACCTAGGGGCAAGACAGGAATAAAGACGCCGACCTACTAGAGAATGGACTTGACACTGGGGAGGGGAAGGGTAAGCTGGGACAAAGTGCGAGAGTGATAGTGTATATATGGACATATATACACTACCAAATGTAAAATAGATAGCTAGTGGGAAGCAGCCGCATAGCACAGGGAGATCAGCTTGGTGCTTTGTGACCACCTAGAGGGGTGGGATAGGGAGGTTGGGAGGGAGACGCAAGAGGGAGGAGATATGGGGATATATGTATATGTATAACTGATTCATTTTATTATAAAGCAGAAACACACCAAAAAATAAAATAAAATAATTAATTAATTTTAAAAAAAAAAACAGTAGGTAAAAACTGAGGAAATCTGAGTGAAGTATGGAGTTTAGTTAATAACAGTGATTCAATATTGGTTCATTAATTGTGACAAATGTACCATACTAATGTAAGATGTTTATAACAGGAGGAATTGGGTGTGGGGTATATGGGAACTCTCTGTAGTATTTTCACAGTGATTCTATAAGTCTAAAATGGTTCTAATATAAAAAGCTTATTAAAAATACTTTTGAGTGAATGATACACATATATTTAAATATGTTTCCATAATGCATGCTATTATAAAGTTTGAATATGTATACATATATTTATTTTCTTTTAGGAAAAAAATAAGAAATTCTAAATACCTCTACTGAAAATTTCTTTAGGTTTGGATATTTTTCTTATTGATCTCACTATGATTTCCTGGTTTAAAAATAGCTGGCTTTGTATTCAGGTTCTTTTTTCTGAACAAATTTTATAATTAAACTGTCAGATAAATGAATGGCTTTTTCAGCAGTGAACAGATGTATGGTATCTGGTAACTCCTTGAATTTTTGACAGTAGTCTGAGTACAACTGGGAATCTTTGTAAAAGTATGATTATTAATTCTTGTAATAAATAATTCTGAAGTATATTCTTTGTTCATTAGAAAGGTTTTCTTAATATCAGAGGACCAGGCACGGGGTTTTTCTAACTCGAGTTTATTGGTTTTTTCTTCCAAATGTTACAGGATTTAAAGTCTTTTTCAAATGTGAAACAGGTTTATAATTTGGAGAAAAATCCACTTAGCACTTAACAACTTATGTCTTGTATATGGGTGAATATATGTGTAGTATCATATGTGTATATTTATAAATCTGAGTGTCATGTTCTTTCCAGTAAAATAATTACTCAGATTTAGCTGATAGAGACCTTAGACTCCCATTTGTTTATTCAGATGATTTGTTTAGGGCAATAGAGGTAACTATTTTTAGGTAAACTGAGTGAAACTACAACTCAGTCTTTCTTGAGTCACAGTTCAACGGTCCTTCCACTCCATCTCACAGAACAAGTTAGCAGAATAGTATTAACTAGCCTGGTAGAAAATTCTATGAAGAAGGTGTTAGATAGACGATGCTTAACATCACCAAACATGAGTGAAAAGTATACACATTTTTCTGACAAGCACACTGATTTGAACTTTCATTGGTCTATGAAATATCTGTATTCTAAATTCCTATAGTTAATTTTTTGTACATTTATCATTAACAATGTCAAAAACTTCTGCTTTCATATTTTTATGATTGATTCCCACTCAATCAAAATAGATCTTAGGGAGAGTCATGAAGGGAGTTTATAAATAATTTTATTTTAGAACGGTAGTGGTATTTTTAAGTGATAATCTAACTTTAGTTGAACATGTATTTGAAACTACTTAGTAACTGTCCTGTAGGATATGAGTAATTCTTGTTTGAATTGTTGTTTCTTCTTGCCTTTTTTGTTTTTTAACACCTACTGGAAGTCTTTGTTGCATTTTTTTCCCCTATTCAATAGTACCTTCAAAAATGACTAGGAAAGAAGAAAGATCCGAGGAGTGTAAAATTTACATAGTTGGGATTTTAGAAGACAAAGGAACCTCAGACATATTCCAACTGGAGAACAGAGTCTCAAATAGATTAAGTGGCTACCTGTGTACATAAAACGGCAAGGTTGGAACCTGGAACTCATTTTCAACTCCTGGTCCAGTACTCTTTCTGAACATTTGCATTACTGCTAGGTAATTTATAAAGATTATAATCTCTCTTACACCTCGCACACACACACATTCACAAAAACACATATACACAAATATGACACAGCGACAGCTGCGATTTTTTTCTTTCAGACTGATGTTTAGAAATACTTTACACAGATGCCAGTTTTATATTTATAGCCGTGTAGTTTAATTCCTAGAATAGAAATATGAATACATTCTTTAGATGGCAGCCAAATTTGTATATGTGCTGTTTGTGTGTGTGATTTGGAATGTGTTATTCTTACATTACATTAAAGGATCTATAGCTGACACTTACTTTGGGAAATATCAGGTCCCTTGATAACTTTTCACTGTTGTCCACTTTCAGAATCAGTCTTGGTCATTTAAAAGGGGTTTAATCCACAATTCTCTAGCGTGTGTGCATCTTGTTTAAGTAAATTTTTTTTTAAATGTTATCACTCTGCAAAAAAAAAAAACCCAAATTTAATTAAAATGATGATATTCCAATCCTCAATGCTATCCAACATTCTTTGGGGAAAAAAAAGTTCCAGAATATGTAATGAGCTGTTTTTTCTTTTGTGTGTATATGTGGTGTGCGTGAGGGAGGAGGCGGGGTGTGTGTGGGTGTGTGTATGTGTGTACTCTCTAACAAACAATGAAAGAAAACCCTACTAAGGATATCTAGTTTGTTTAGCTAAAGAGCAGAACATTTATAAAATGTTGGGAAATGTATCTGAGAGTTCTCAACTTTTCTCTTAATTCTCACAGTTATAGTTTACAGGGGCAGGCCAAAAGCTCGTGTGGAAGGAATATTCCATTTGGTTATATAAAGCATCAAGAAGACACAATTAATCTTAGTCCGATATACAGCCTGACTCATGCATTCTAAGCTGATCTCAGTCTTATCCTAGCACAGCAAACTCATATTTCTTTTTCTGTAGGAAAATAGTTTTAATAACAAATTGAAACCATAAAGAGTGAGCTAATTAAGAGAAGACACTTTTATGTGACAGGGTAAGAGAGTGTCATGGACATATATACACTACCAAATGTAAAATAGATAACTAGTGGGAAGCAGCCGCATAGCACAGGGAGATCAGCTCGGTGCTTTGTGACCACCTAGAGGGATGGGATGGGGAGGGTGGGAGGGAGGGAGATGCAAGAGGGAAGAGAAATGGGAACATATTGTATATGTATAACTGATTCACTTTGTTATAAAGCAGAAGCTAACACACCATTGTAAGGCAATTATACTTCAATAAAGATGTTAAAAAAAAAAAAAAAAAAAAAAAGAGAAGAGACTTTTGACATCACCTTCAGCCTAATGGTGCCTTAGAGATGCATTTTCATCAAAACCCCACCTAAGGGTGCATGTTTTAAAATTTGGCTATTTTCCTTGCAAATGTGGTGGAATGTATTACTGGCATATTACATTTTTGCTTTTTATGAGCTGTGTGCTCCCCTCCCTAATCTCATACAATTAAATGTCATATCCCTGAGGATTCTGAAAATATTATTAAAAGTTGGCACAAATATTAAATTTAATCTCTATTTGTACCTTAGTTATCATGACCAATTCTAATAATTATAGAGGAGAAAGGGCCTGCCTTTGTCTACAAGATACCTAAGAGTCTCGTAAATTTACAGGGTATCATAGAAGAAAAAGTCATATTGGCTCATGTCTTCATGTCTACCACAAATACACACACACCCATACATGCTTCTAAAGAATTGTGATGTGTATATCATGTAGAAACAAACTACTTTAGGAAGAACATTAATTGTAGTGAACAGTGCTTGATTTTATATTGTCTTATGTTTATCAACTAAATCAAAATTTTCATATTTAATAAGCAAAATTTAATTTTATTTCTCAGAAAGAGGGATATATACCACTATATAAAGGTCTTGCCCATTCAAGCTGGGCAGGCCTGTAATCTAATCCTGACTTGGCCACAAAAGAGTTGTATGATCTTGGGCAAGATTTTTAACTCCTTGGAGACTCAATTTTTTCTTTGCTAATAGAACTGAGAGGATTGTTGTGATTGTTAAATGAAACAACATACATAAAAGTCTGGTACAGTAGTGGCATATAATTAAATGTCAGTGAATAAATGACAGCTATCCTCTTGAGAAATAATTTTGCTTATCATAATTACATTTTTAGTTAGGCTGCTTATTATTAAAATGATATCTAGATACTATAAGTACTTTGAGGATAGGGCCATATCAGGACAGCTTGAATTAAATTGAATTAATTTTACTAAACTTTTACTAAATATGTGTTAGCTTTTGCAGGATTCTCTCATTTGAAAGATAGTGAATTTCTTTTTCATTTCTAGAGCAAGTGAAATCCATGCTTGATATGATAATTATTAATTAGATTTAATTTAAAAAGACAGTCAAGCTAGGTTTGTGGCTGAAGGCCCACACTGAGAAAACTTCAGTGAGAAAAGGGAAATAAATAAATGATGAGGATGTTGAACAATGGAACCTGTGTACAGAAAGATATTCCAAGGTCTTCAAGTTGTTTAGATATCCTAGGTTTATTTGAAAATGATCTGTAGATTTTATAGACATGTAGAATATTCCCACTGTAATTAAATTGGGGCAGGACAACTTGGTCCAATTTAAGTGATGCTTTTATATTTGGATCTTCCTCAGATTGAATGGATGACTCAAAATACTCAGTCACTAGCAGATTCTAAAAGAATTTACAGGAATGTTTGGTTCACTCTAATGGTCACAATGAATACTGAATGCCACTATCATCGCCTTGTATACAGGGAGCTGATTAAATAAGTTAACCCTAGTATACATGTTCTGTGGAACTGATACAAGTTAAATTATTCTTGTAATAAACTTTGTGTTATATTTTTATAAAACCAGGAATACAAACTAGTTTTACATAAAATAAAACTGGCATACTTTCTATTTTCATGCAGAATAAAAACCTTAAAAGTATGTGTTAAATTTTAAAGAGTGTGTCTGAGACAATTCTCCATAGTGATTTTTTTAAGCCTAAACTTCAAACTTGTCTTGCCTCGAAGGTAGACTGTAGTAGTGGTTAGGGTATGTGAGAAGAATATCAGGTGAGAAACCCAGCCACTCTCAATGAGATCTCCAAAAGTTACATAATCCTATTTAATTCATTGAAGTCAATAGTTTGGACCAGGCTTATAGATCAAACATCCTCATTTTGTCCATAGAGTTGACTTGTCTCTTTGGGATTGGCTTGTGCTTTTGAGATTTGTAAGTGGCATGTAAATATAAAAACCTCAAACTTCAAAGTATTAATTTGCAATGAGAAATTAGAGAACTATATTTATCATGCAATTATAGGAGCCCCCAACCATCAGAAGTATATGGTCTCTTGAGTCTAGAACAACCCTACAAGAGGCTTCAGAGTATACTGTGGGCTTTGATGTGGAGAGTCTTGACTGCGAAGAAAGGGCATGCCTCTGCACTCTTCCCTCTGACTTCCAGTGGTTGGTTGATTACTGGATCTAATACACATACACATGCACACATTTGGTGCCAAGATGATTAAATAGAATATTTTAGATTGTTTACAAATTACTAATTATTACCTTGATGCATAGTTTACAATGATTTAAATATATTTTTCATCTTCAAATATTACCTTGATATTTTAAAACTTTTATATTGAGTATACTTTGAAGAGGAAGGTAGTAGAATTGTAAAACAGATAATCCTTAAAAATGACTAAAAATTGTGTGTGTGTGCACGTGTGTGTGTGTATGTGTGTGTGTGTAATGAAGGGAGAAAATGCAGATATTTCAGAAAATAAGAAGTCTATGTCAAGATAAAATAATATTTAAAAAATTATACTTCCATACATTTGTTAATCCCTTAAAATTAGAAGAAAACTTTGCCTGAAGAATTTCAGAAAATCACTAAGAGAAAATATTTCTGCTGAGTCCAGGATACCAGGCTCTAGTAGAAGGGAGTTACCTTCTGAGCCGTAATTCTGCATCATTTTATGGCTTAGATCCATAGAAAATAGTTTTTTAAAAAATAAGTATCTGTCTTGTGGTTAACAGATTTTTCTGATGAATCAGCTAGTTCTGGCTTTGTATAAAGCTCTCATCTATAGAGTTACTCAGCTTAAAAGTCTCAAAATATTTTCTTAGCAATGTGGAAACCAAAGAGTGAAGGCAACAATCATATACTATATCCTTTACGCCTTTCATAAAAAATATTATTACATAATTTGATCATTTGCTTTTGCTTAATGTTACGTTTATATAACTTGTATTCCTTATTCCAAAGTTTTGATGTCAAAACTTATATAACGTGGAAAAGAATGTAAAACTCAGAAGTGGTAAATGAATGTCTTCAAAGCCCAAATATAATATAAAGATTACTTTCTGAGTTTAACTTTCTTTATGAAAGACCATTACTTCTGTACTATTAGTGTATTACAGTCTCTCATTTAAAGACAGGTAATTTTAGGAAAGAAAAATAAACTTTGCATATTATTATAGACCTTTATTTAGTCATTGAAATAAAGAAAAGTCACCAAAATTTGAGATTCTTCAAACTACAGGCTTTCCTCATGGTACATCTACCCTTCTGAATTATTTCACCAAAGTTACTTACGCCCACTTAAAGAATAATAGCTTGTCTAAAAGTCATATTTCTAGTTCAGTCCATTTAATACCCATTTCTTCTTTGAACCTTTTTTCTCTCTTGCTGCTTGCAGTTTGTATCACCCTGAGGTCAACAGATTTAGTAATTTCTTCACTTATTTTATAAATATTCATATTCAATACTAGTAAACATAAATAAATAACAGTGAAATAGATATTAATTGTTGTGTTACCAAATTATATAGTATCTAAGCTTGAACAATTTTGAGAGTGGGAGGGAGAGAAAATAATAAATGCTCTGGGCCTCAGGAGTAAATAGACTTTTTTCCCAGGCAAACTGCCTTGCATGACCATCCTAATTATGTAAATCCAACGAAGGTCAAAAGCATAGAACATATTTGAAACCTTTAAGTTGGAAAAAGGAAATACATACAAAAGGTGAAAAAAATTGTAGAGTAGTGTGTTTTATTGAGGACTAAATAAGTGTTACGGTCTATATGTGTTCTCACAGGTAATAGATATAAGCATTTGTGTTTTCAAATTTTCAATGTCAAAAATGAACATGTTAGAGATTTCGGTTGTGAATATGCAGAGGAAGTAAAAAGAAGAGTATGGAAAAAAAAATGCAGCATCAACATGAAATTTGAAGTCACTGACATCAGTCAGTTCAGTGCCAGGCATTTTGCTATGTACTGTAGATGGAAAGAGTACATTTCATACATTGTCCTTGAAAGGCTTATTCTAGTGAGAAGACCAATAAAATTAAATACTTAAAGAAATGGTAAGTGCAATATTCAACATTCATAAAGTTCTATAAAAGCATATGTGAGGGAAAAAATGTGTCTTTGAAAATTGGGGAGATGGTTCAAAGATGTTTTTTGCTGAATATAGATGAAGGATGGGTAGAGGAAAGAGTGTGGGGTTGCTGTATTCCCCAATAATGAACAGCATCTTGTAAGCCAAAAATGTGCCTTTAGTTATGACTGTAGTATAGAGTACATGTTTGAAAATAGCATAAGGGTAGAGATGGCTGACAGGTCATGTCATGAAAGGTTTTTGTGTGCAAAACTGGGAATTTTACTGAATTTGAGATTTTAGTGAACGTGATAGAATGAATATATTTTTATAGAATTTGAAATTTTACTGATTGTAGTAGGGAAGTTTTAAGTAGAGATTTACCTTTGAACTTCAGAAGTATTACTATTACTTTGATTATAAGAAGGGATTAGGGACTTACCATACCTGAAGCAAGAGGACAATTTAGAAGGGTTTTGTGGTAAGCTAAGCAAGAAATGATAAAGATCTGAATTAAGGGAAATTAAAGATATATGCAAAACAGAGAGATAGCTTAAAGAGATATTAAGTAGGTCGAGTGAGCTGAGTTGGCTAAAGACGACTCCCCAGAGTTCTGCGGGAGAATGGAGATCCTAGGTGGTTGTGGTGTTTCTCAAACAAGACAGGTTGAAGAACCTACAAGATATTTTAGGTGGAGATATCTGGTAGAAAATTAGAAATCTAGAGCTCAGGAAAAAAATTAGGATTAATTGTCAATTAAAAACTATGCTTCATATTAATTTACCTCCCACATATTTCTGAATATTATCTATCACCAGCCAGGACCATCTTCCACGCTCATGATTTTTTTTTCGGTTATCACATTTTTCCTGCTGTGCTATTGACTTGATTCTACTCTGGATCTTTTACTGATTTTTCAAGACTCTAATAATATGCCCAGTTATAGACATTCACTCTAGACTACTGATGTGAATTTTTGTCTGGGGAAAAAAAAAAAAAACCCACTACTACAAGAAATATAGGGAAGACATATTTTGCTGTCAGTACAAACAATTTTCCATGATTAAACAAAGATTTAAATTTAGGTCAACAAACATTTATTGAATGTTTCTATGTACTAGGCACAATGCTATAGATAAAGAAAAATGTATGCTGTCATTGTCGGTCCTCAAAGAGTATGCAGTTAAATAAAGGAGAATTGAAATTTAGATTTATCGATGCAAAAACAGAAGTACATAAGGTATCCATGTGCTGCAAAGAAGCATTGATCAACTCTGTGGACAGAGTTCAGTTCAAAATGGAATCACCACACAATGTTTCAGTTTTTTCATGCATTTCTAATAATTTTATTTAAACATTAAAAAATACAACTAGAGAAGAAGACATATTTCTTAGAAATATCCCATAAATTTGTCCTAAATTTTATTGACAAACCACTAGGAAAGTGAAGCCTAACAGTTATCTATGTATAATAGTGATCCCTATAATTTTGCTATAGATCATGAAAAACGTATTCATCGAAACACATGTCTTAGGTTGTTTTAAATGCTGGGTTAAGTTTTATCAGCATCCTCTTACTTCACTAAAGGAATCTGACAGCATACATTATAACCATATGGCTTTACTCTCATCTCAAGAATAATGGTTCACATGGGATTTTATTATAAAAATTAAAAAATTGGCTACAGAGTAAATGATTTCTTAGAACCACACCTAACCATGGTATAATATGAGATTTAAGGAGAAAGTAGCCAAGTTTTTCATAATAAATACCTTAAAAAAAACCTTTCATTCCAAAGAAGAATTCTATTTCATTTTTTACATATAAACATTCTCTCCTATTAGAATCTAAAGTAACTTAGAAAGTTGGCATAATTGTTAGTATTTGATTGTAAAATAGTTTTTTGTGGAAGCATATGTAAATGGATTAAAAATACTCTTATTGGTTCTATAAAATCCAATAAGCTACCCTGTGTCTCAGGTCTATAAGAGAACTAACAAATACTGAGATTGGAGACACTGTGCCTCTAATTTAATTCTCAGTACAATCATCCATTATAGTTGTAAGAAGTATCTTGGTACTATGAATTTTATGTAGGGTAAAACCAAAACACAATGCTACTTTTTATGATACACACCAGAGGTGTCATAGTTCAAGTATGATTCTAAATATAGTTCTCTTGAGGAAAAAGTCAATTATAAAAATTATTTATTATGTTTACATTTATTTAAACTATTTGATTTTATATTTGTACTTAAAATAATGTTTAATAAAGATTTTGTTTTAATGCTTCTTACAAAGCCCTTTTATCTTTCCTTAAAATCCCCAAAGAATCTCATGCATTTATTCTACTTATATTTAGGAAAAAAATTAAATATAATGGTACACACTCAGAATCAATTTCTAAAAAATATAATGAATGCTGTGGTTGATGGATCATTTTGCTGGAAACAAGCAAAGAAGTTATTTTTGCCTTCAAGTTGGTATTAGAATTGTTATAACTTTCATACCATTAAATCGGCTCCAATAATGCTATTCAGGATTACAATTGGAGACAGATGGTTCTGTGTCTCTGGCAATTGATCATATGATTTTGTAAACAGGTAAGATGATATGAACCTGGCAGAAATGATAGACACAACCTTTCATTAGCCTTTCAGAAACTTAGCCCCCAATCCAGTTTAGGTGGATCAAATTTAATGTGGGAAAGGACCCTTCCACCTTGCAAAAGAACACAGGCAAGAGGAAAGAGCTACTGCTAGAACAGATTTGCATGTGAGTGCTTATATGAATTGTATCTTGCCTGTTTTTTTCATGTCATGAAGTCCCTGTAAAACAGGGATATTTTTTATTTATTTATTTATTTTTGGCTGTGTTGGGTCTTCCTTGCTGCATGCGGGCTTTCTCTAGTTGCAGCGAGCAGGGGCTACTCTTCATTGTGGTGCGCGGACTTAATTGTGGTGGTTTCTCTTGTTGCGGAGCACGGGCTCTAGGTGCGTGGACTTCAGTAGTTGTGGCACATGGGCTCAGTAGTTGTGGCTCCTGGTCTCTAGAGCACAGGCTCAGTCTTTGTGACCCACCGGCTTAGTTGCTCCGCAGCATGTGGGATCTTCCCAGATCAGGGATTGAACCCATGTCCCTGCATTGGCAGGAGGATTCTTAACCACTGCGCTACCAGGAAAGTCCAAAACAGGGATATTAATAGCACCTGTTTCACAGGGTTGCTGTGAACAGTGCCTGTTTTATAGGTAAGTGCTATGTAAGTATTAATTAATGACCCTATTTCTCCATTTTTTTTCTCTGATAGTTCCTAGGAACTCCAAATTCTTCTCACTCTATTATGCTAAGCTGTTAAACTCCTCAGACTCTTACATCCAGGTTTTGTACATCTCTTAAATGCTCCTGAAATATTCTGAATATCTTCTGATATAATACTTACACTCTGATGAAATTGCCTAACTAATTACTAGACTGTAAGATCCACTAAGACATGAACTGTGACTGTCTTGCTTATAGTTGTATGTCAAGTACCTAACACTGATCTACTACTTAGTAAATAATTAAGTAGAGAAGAGAGAGAGGAAGGCAGCCCAGCAGACTACTCCAGCTATTAATTCATCTGTTAAGTGGAACTACCCAAGCCCTTATTTACTTAATTCTGATCTTCTATAATCCATTTCACTATAGGTCCAAAAACCTTTAGACCCTTTCTCTTCACCCTTGGTGACAGATGTGTTTCAAAATTCAAATTCTAAGAATATTTTAGAGAGTTATATATGCTATATATTATGGAATACCCCTTTATGAGAGTGTAAGCAGAGCTATAATCAAAATATTAAAATAATGACTTATAAGAATATTTACACTAAGCTGTATAACAAGTAAAATATTGTAAATAGCCTCATATCAGTCCAAATCAGATCCACTTTCTTTTTATTGCCTTCCTTCCTTCCTTCTTCCTGTCCTTCCTTCCTTCCATCTTTTCCCTCCCTCTCTGTCTCTGTCTCTCTCCTCTCAACAAGTGAGAGTTTTCCTCAGTCTTTGCTACCAATGGCATACATTAAAAGTAGGTTTCAGAACTTTTTGGATTTGGGAATTGCAAGTAAAGGATTGTAAACTTGTCATATAAGAGTAGTTAAGAAATCACGAACTGAAAATTTCGCTTGGATTGGAGGACAAATATCAGGATATAAGTTATCAGAGGAAAGTTTTGATAAAGATTAGATTTTTTAAAAGTTCTCCTTGAGTAAAAAAGCTCTTTATATGCTAATTATAAACATAGCTACTCAAGCATGTAAGCCTTATTCGCATGTGGAATGAAACACAGACTGAACACTTTGTTTAGTATAACCCAAAAAGTCAATTGTTAACTGAATAACCTCCATGCCTTCCCTGCTTGGGGATAACAATGATGTTACCTTAACAGTTATATGCAAAAGCCTCTGATTTAATAGCTTATTCCAGATCTCCTTATCTTCTCTTAGGGAGTACCTTAGCATTATTTCATATCTTCTCTTATACCAGTCTGAATCACTACTGGAATTCCTCTCACTTTTCTTTAAGTTTTCAGCCTTAACTCCTAAATAGCCCCAATACAGCAAGCCACTCTTTCAGGGTTTCACATAAGCCAGGAGCTACTTTGTTACTCCTTACAGGACCACAGACCTTCCTTGTGACCACTGTCCCTCTACCCTCTCTCTTCATTTCTTTGTGGATATTTCACAAAAGAGTTGATTGGGCTTCTTATTCTTTAAAAGCATATTATTATTATTTTGTTATATTATATATTTATATATATTTTCACATAAGTACCTTTACTTTCAAAGAGTGACAAGGGGTTATTCACACTGAACCTGAAAGTATTTTCTCCCCTAGATCTTGCAATGGACAGTCCATCAGACAGGATTTTTTCTTTTACCATGGAGATTTTCCAAAGGGATTTCATTATTGATCCATATCCCTTACCCCACCATGGCCCTATCTTAAATTTTGCTTTTCAGTGCCTCCTACCCCTAGATTGTAGACACACTTGTACCTGCCTGAAAGCATCCATATAAATTATTGTATTTGGTTCAACTTCTCAGATATATCATAGCCCCAATTTTGATATGATAGAGACCCTCACTGTTAACACAATCATACTCAATAGAGGAACGGAAGGGGAAGAGTGAAGAGGTGGAGAGCTTAGAATTAGTTGGAGAGTTGTTTTAATTTCATGCTTTGCTCAGGAGAGCTGGCTACAGTTCCACATAAGACAACTTGTCTCTCTTCTATCTTATGAAGAATCATTCTCTTGAAGAGTAATGGCTATTGATGGAAGTATGGTTTATCGGTGCTTTGAAAAGACTGAAAATCACTTAATCAGCTGTTGAGTGATAACTATAAACTATTTTACTTTGTCTAAAATTATGAACTCTTAGCTAGCTACTTAAATAATCTGCTTTTTTTTACCAATTATATTATCTGTATTGTTCTACCAAAATATACTGTGCATTTGTAACCTTCATTTTGACATGAAGAAGCAATACAGCTACAAAAAAGTATATTTTGAGAGTCTAGCTAGGGTCAAATTCTAGACATAAGTAAACTGTTTGTTCTTGTGTCATAAAATATGTTTGTGATTTTGCCTATTATTAAAGGAAACATCAAAATCACTGTTTCTTAAGCTAGTAAAACAAATGTGTGATGAAAAGTGTATTTGTTTACATTATATTAATCCTATACTCATTAATTACTCCTGAAGTTTAATGTAGAATTTTTAAAAATTATATAACTGGTATAATTAATTGCATAGAAGTATATTTCTGTACAAAAAGCAGATAGTTATTTATATATGGCTAGTACAACATAATTCTTCAGATGAATAGGTTAATAATACCTATATTTATCTCCAGTTTACAAAGGGTATTGTATTTCAGAGATTAATAGGATTATGGCTCTTGGGCAACATCTGCCCTTATTTACTTATAATTATTGAGTTTAAGATACTAAAACATTTGTATTTCTTAAAGACAAATATTTCATTTTAAATCTAAAGAAAAAATTATCTAGAATAATTGTGCATAATGCTTTGAGCCTCAACCAAATGACCCTTAAGAACAAATAAAACCAGATTCAGGTGTTTCTAAAATCATAGCAATACCTAAATACAAAATTTGAATTGACCTTTTCTCATACACAATGGGTATTAAGATATTTAAGATAGCAGATTAAATTCAGATTGCTTCATTTCAAGAAATCTGACTGTAAATACGTCATTTGGTGCTACACTTTTGGAAAAGCGAAGCCTGCTTTTTAAGACACAATCTAAACTTTAATGTTTTAAAAATCAAAGTGAATTTATTTGAAAGGTTAAAATTCAGAATGAGACTCAGCAAAGCAATGAGTAAAATTAACAAATAAAAAACAGTCAAGAGAACAGCTGGTACCCAAGTGTATACTGAGAGACCAGAGCTCAATAAAGAGTAACAGATAAAATCCAAGTAAATTGTTAAGATTCAGAAATTTTTAAATGCAATGACCAATCTTCTTTCATTAACATTTCCTGCTGTCATTAATGTCCAAGCTTCGCCGCTGAGTACACTTTGATTCCCATATATTTTATTCCAGTTCTAGACGTTAAATAACATTATTTCTAGCCAAGGGTTTTAAGGAGTCACAAGCCCAATGGTGTGACAACATGTCAGGTTCCTCTGCTTCTCTAATAACTCAAAGCTAAGTTTGAGTACACACTTTCTCACTGTCTTTCTAGACCACACAAGACATTTTGAGACTTGCTTCAAGAAACTTGGCCTCAGTCTTAAACTTTCAATGAGTACTTCAGTTTTTACAGAATTGCAGCCCTGCTTTGTTTTCTTTAGAGATGGGAACATTGCATCTGAACCTGGTCCTTATGACTTCTGGTTACTATTACCAGTTGCAAGGTAGAGTTGCCAGATAGCACACAGTACACCCAGTTAAATTTGGATTCGGATAAACAATGGGATTCATTTTTTTTAGTATAAGTATGTCCTAAATGTTGTTTATACTAAAAATTATTTGTTGTTTATCTGAAAGTCAAATCTAACGGGGTATTTTTACTTGCTGAACCTACTATCAGGCCTTCCTGGCACTAACAACCAGTTTAATCCTAAGTTTATTACCAGAACTCAATCACTGGTCCAGGAGCCAGCTGATATCCTCTGAATATTGTGATCGGTGTTGTACTGTATCTCTAGAAGCTTCTCCTGGCACCTTCTCTGTTTACTTATCCTACCATAGTCCTGGCCTGACAGAACTTTATGTCAAAAGTACTTTAGATTGCTGAAGTAAATAACTGTGATGGTCCTTCCAACATGGGCAAGTGATAAAGCTCTCAAATTAATAATAAAATTGTTTGAAGAATTTATCTTAAAGATAGATTATGATCAAGGTAGGGTTATATGAGTCATTGTAAGCTATTATATGGAGACATGACTTTGGTCTAATTTTGCCTCTGTGCCTTGCCCTTCCCAGCTTAAAGCTTAGGGGCAAGAGGCATTATATTACAGTTTAATAAAGTTGTATACTGTAACCAAAATAGGAATACTGCATTAATTTTTGGTTTCAGTAACTCAGAAAACATGATAAAAGTAACAGAAGTTTTAGAGAAAGGAAACCAAAACCTTACTTCCCTGTTTAGGACATCTGAGAACAGATTTAAATACATACACACAGATTTAAATACATACATACAGATTTAAATACACACACATGTGTATGTATGAAAACTAGGTCATATGTGGGAAGCTAGTTATCACACATTTAATTTCAGCATATAATATCCATGCTAGCTAGTTTAAGCAGGAAGTTTATTAGAGATAATTAAATAATAAATTATAGAATCATTGGGAAGACTGAACAAGTATACTCTGTTTACCTTCCAGGAATGACTACCAAAGACACACCATTCAATTCTGCCACCAAGGTGGCCAGTGCCACTTCTACTATTAGGAAGCGACCACATACAGAATCACACCCTCACTTCCAGAATCAGGAACCTGACATAGTCAGGCATGTTCCATAATCAGGAAGCCCTAGCTGCTACTGCTGCCATTTAAATAACTACACCTCACTTATTATAAACCACACTTGTAAAATGGATGTCCCAAACCTTGCCTCTCAACACTCCCAAAACTCAAGACTGGATACTGAAACCACTGTTTATTTGCTTCAGAAAACTAAATACTTTCATCTCTGCACTTGCCCCCAGAAATAGTGGTTGCATCAAAAGGTTGGTCTCTGCTCACATCCATTTTCCAATATCATGCAAGGCCAATCTCATTGCCTGAATTTAAATCCCATTTGGAACCGCAGTTCTAAAGAGGTCTGGGAAGTGCAGTCTATAGTTTTCCATCTAAATGCAAGAGGTACTAGAAGGAGAGTAGAATACTTACTGAATGCTAGTCTACCATATCCATACAGGATGCCATAATATTTTTTTAAAAACCTGAAAGCATATGTTTATATCATATCCAACAGCCACCAGGCTACAAAACAATGACATTAAATAAAATAATTTTAATTAATAGTATATTAAATTTGTTAATTGGTTGTGACAAATGATGAAAATAAATGCAGATTGGGAATCTAAAGCTTCAAGAACTGCTTAGGTGCATTCATGGTTAAGTGATAGGTTTATTACTGGAAACTGAGGATGTTTTAGGTTTCATGTTTATAATCTTTTGAGATTAATGTCCAGGACAGCATCTCTCAATTCTGGCTCCCAGTATAATCACTTAAAGAACTTTAAACAAAATGCCAGTGTCCAGACTACTTCTTTGATTTATGCAGTCAGAATCTCTGGGTGCTTAAAGATTTGTGGGTGAATCTGATATGCATCCAGCTTGATCATCACTTGCTTAGCATGAATATCAGTTCTTCTGGAAACACATCTCTGTTAAAAACTTAAAGGCTGTTGAACCCATAGGTCTCATCTAGAATTGTATTTATTATGATTATTAAAAATGGAGTGTATATAGAGACTTAGGTTTTATTTTTAGGTACATTATCACTAGATTATAAATGGGAGACTATATATTTTATTATCACAAATTAGACTTGGTTTGGAATTAATTTCAGAGATGGAAATTCTTATTTTGCATGGACTAATGTATGCATTTCTTTAGACAAAATGCATTACATTTTGGGAAAAAAAACTTTCCTTAAAATAATTTCTGTGACTTAAGAAAAAGTTATCTTACATCATTAATAAAATATGATCTATAAAAACAGGCTGTGTATTTTTATTAAAGCTATATAGTCTCCCAGTTGTTTTTTGATTATTGCATATTAAATATAAATACATATTTTAGAATTAATTATGATACAACACTTAAGGAAATTGTTAACATTTTATGAAAATTAAATATGAATTCTAAAATTCAACATCTAGCATGGTGTATGGCACACTATAAACATCTAATAAATTATTTTTTTAGTAGATTCATATTGGAATTATGCAACAAGGGAAAAGAAAATCACTTCCAAGAGAGAAAAAGCACATTACTCATCTTCTTGAAATTCTCTTTACATAAACCAAAGCATATTTCTACACAGTATTAAGCAGTTTCCTAGGGTGGAGTTGCATTCCTTGTATTTTTCTGCATTCCTTCATCATTTATCAAATCCCCCAACTTGGATTTTGTAGATATTGATCATACATTTTGCTTAATAAACCTTTCAAACTTTGAGTAAAAAAGGCAAAAAGGGAAAGATTATAAACTGTAAAATTAAGGGAATGGTACAGTGATGAAAGATAAAGGAAATATTAATTAATGGATCTTAATAATCTCTTCAATGATTTATAATTTTAAAGAAAACAATTAAAAATAATCCAAACTTTTCATGTTTTTCTTTAAGATTTAGCTTATTCTTGTTTTCAGCAATTTTTTTAATGTATTAACCTGAAATTTTTATCAGCCTAATTTAAAAAGTACTTCTACCTAGCTTCATCTAGTCAACAGGATTCCTCACTCCAAAAACAATTTTTAAACTTTAATATTCACAAGTAAGTCTATTTGAGCTTTGATGATTAATCAGTTTTTGTTGCTATGTTCTTATTCCCACTGAAAAATATTTACAATATTTAGGTATTTGGATCATTTTGATTACATTCTCTCCCCCACCACACACCTTACACTACTCTGTGTAAGCAGAGTAGCTGACATGGACCTAAATTTCTCCAGAAGATAGTGTGGGTTGGATTGCTCAATATCCACTCAACTCCCTTCTAGCATGCCATTCTAAATATGGGCAATGTTTGAAAAACAAAAAAGTAAATTTAAGAGACTCCTTTGCAGCCACTGTTTTAAAATCTTCCAGGCAGAAACTCTAGTAGAGAATTAGGAGGAGAGAAGGAACAACTTGAGCTACAGGAGGAGCTAGGTACATTGTGTAAATACATAAGAGGAGGCATTTTGTTCTGTGGCAGCTCAAGCAGAGATTCTAGCATCTGGTTCCTGTTGTCATAGGTGCCAACTGGCATGAGACAGTGTCCATACAGTTTCCACCAGAACAGTCTTGCAGTTGAGTATTTACCTTGGCTGCCTTTGTTCTAGGCTGTGTCTAGCCACCCTCCCACCTCTAACTCCGTTAAGGATTCTATCAGCCACTCAATATGCTCTAATAATTCTCTTAAAATAGTTAGACTGGGTTTTGTTGTCTTCATCTCAAAATGCTAACCACAGAGTCCACTAAAGATGTTTGGGTAACCAGTCCTACTTAAATACTTTTGGAAATTGGGAAGATGCCTCAGCAAAAAAAGCCAGTAAGATTGCTCTGAAACATAGTCTAGAAGGAGTTGCATTGTGACTGGAGATATCTCAACAGAAACTTCTCCCATCAACTCCAGAGTCTTACAGGATTTTCTGTCTTTGAGTGACCTCACCCACAAAAGCTTCCTTGGCTTTGTGTACAGCCTTAGCTAAATATAGGCATGTAGGTTTTTTCAGCAGTGTTTTACTTGACAACAGACAAGATTTGAAGTCACCCTCTCTCAAGTCTATTCAATCAGTGGGTGGAATCACCCACAGAATTATTCATTTATTAATTTTATTGCCAATAACAGACCAAGCTTCTGATTATAATTTGGTTTATCTCCATATGTCAGCCTAGGTGCCAAGAGAAATCCCATTGCTTTAGGATCTGGTTTCTCTAAGAAAGTGCGTTCTCATAATGATATTATTTTCTCTCTTGGCCACTGAGGCTCTTTTCTACAAAAGTTGAATCCCATATATCTTATGTTATAACCAGGATGAGATACAACATTTTTATAGAGCAAAAATTTTTAAATAGAAATAACTGTTACTTAAGTTGAAACTATGTGTTTAGCTGTTAATTGCCAATGTAGTCTAAAAAATTTGGCAAATTATTTGCATACAAGCATGATTTCCATGAATGCCTGGCAACTCTTGATGAGAGGCATGATCATACTCACTTAGCCCTATATAATCAGTGATGCTCTCTATTTCTCTCCCTAGGCTAGATTTCCACAAATAGAAACAATCCTGGTATTTAGTGGACAATTAATCTATCAAATCAACCTGATCCTATTATGGTTATATTTGCTAATAACAGTTAATACAAAATAAGACAAGATAGTTTATCACTGTAAAATTACAGAGGGGAAAGGCTAAAACTATCCTAAAGATAATACAGTATACATCGATACGGAGTTTAAAAGATATAGAAACCAGTGGGACCCCACAATTTCCCTCTGCCAGCCTTGCCTCACCACCATCCCAGTACATATAATCTTCTCCACACCTTTAGCTAATATACATTAGTAAGGCAGTTCCCCTTTTCAAAGTTTTAGCTTTATTATTCTAGCTGTAGCAAACAAACTGAAGAGGACAGAACACTGAAATATTACATGGTGACTCTGTTGACTCCTTAGCATGTAGTATCCCAAATTTGATGTCTTATAACCCTGAAGATATATGTCTTCTAATAGTATTGGGGTTGGAAAACCACCCCTGGAATAATAAGATTAAGTATGATCAGCACGATTGTGACATTCTGGCCCAGCTTCACTGAAGGTCTTATATGGCACAGACTCTACAACCTAAGTTAAAATTGAAAGCCATGGCTTAATGAATTTGTACCTTAATACTTAAAATAATATGATCCACAGAGTAGTATTATCTTTACACTCACAAGGAAATCATTAAAGTTACTTTTTGATGTGAAGTTTAAAAAAATTAGGAATGTTATTATTTTGGAAGAATATACTCCGAATCTAATTACAAGACATGTTGCTAAAATCATGGCTGGGTGCCAGGTTATTTCCACATGTCATTATCTATTCTGAAAACTGCTAGACAACAGAGTGAATCAAAAGAGGCCAGCAGATATTTTCACTTCACTTCCAAATCTTGTGAGAACACATCTAATTTTAATCTATGTCTCCAGAATCCTAACTTTAAGAGATTATAAGAGGTGAAATTTTCAGTTTGGCAGTATCTCTGGAACTGGCAGGCACTCTCAAGGAGGATAGTACTGAGATTGATCAAATTAATACACAGTTTTCACACAAGTAGTATTTAATATCTATTGACCAAGACTACCTCCTAAACTACAATGTGTATGATTAGTTATACATAATGGTCATTGTTATCATCAGTGGAGATTCAGAAGTTGGAAGCTAAACAGTTTGCATTCCAAAAGCACCCACCTAGTGCCAGGTCCACACCAAGGAACACCCAAACAATGATGATATAGCTCAGGAATTCACTACTTTTTGTAGAAGAAAAATATGGGATGTCTGAAATGTTGCATTAGAACTAAGTATACCTGTGAGACCAGGTGAATAGCAATAGTATTAAGCTAGAAGTCTGAAAATGTAATTTTCAATGTTCTAATTTAACATTTCCCTTCTTTTTATATCAATGAGTATTTTATGCAACAATGTTAGAAAAACTTAAGAGTTCATACTCTGTTGAGTCTATTATCAGAGCCTGTAATTCAAGACTCTCAAATTTAATTTATTTAACAGTTGAACAAAAGCCTCTTAGCATATGAATGTTGAAAAGTAATCAGACTTCAAACTCTTCAATATGCTTCTAAGTATTTATATTAATCAGAGAGCCTATTTATGTTTCAGAGTAAAATATATTTCAGTAGCTTACCAGAAGTAATTTACAGTGAAGTATACAGAATTCTTTCATATTCTTTAACAGGAATACACTCTCAGTACCAAGTACTTATTGGCTAGCAGCAATAAATTGGCAAGTAATAAGCAGGACATCAACACGATTATATTTTATTGCTGTAAATTCACTCAGGGATGTTCTCACCATGAAAGAAAGAAAGAAAAAAAAAAAAAACAGTGGAATACTACAATAATCCATGAGCAACTGAATTCAAACAAGATATAGAACAAATAGAAATACTAACACTGAACCACAGTGCCCCCGGCACATAGACTGTAAATGGATTTTAACAATAAAAATCTAAAATATTCTTGATTTAAAGAAAAGAGTTACTTCAGTGATTGAAGGGATATTTCAGGGATAACTGGATAAAGGTACACCTCTCTGTTACTAAGACACTCAAATGTGTTAAGACTGGCTATTTTAAATGTGCCTATTTTGCCTGTTTGGGTATTAAGGTGAAATATCAAGGTAGTATATATAAAGGTTATCGCATAAAAGTGCTAAATAAAAATAACATTCTAGTATTCTACGTCTGTCGTGCAGTGGGTCAAATAAATTCATTTTTTCTGTTAATATTTTATCATATACATACATGTTTTAAGATATTATTAAATTAGACATTAATCTGTATGTCATTAATCTGATGATATTTAATCACAAGATAAATGCTGTTCATCTCAGCATGGTTTGATAGTATTCAGATAGAAAAAAACCCCACATATTTTCATCTCTAAGACTCTTTTGAAGTAAAGTATAACATGAAACACTCAAAATGAGGAAGACTTGACAGAAGAGATATGCTGATAAGCCAGATGACTTTGCTGAGGGGTCACAAAACTCATGGGATAGAGGAAACTCCAGTGAGTGGATTCTTCTGCAGGATACTTAAAGGAGATATAATTAGTAGTATGAAATGCCAGGATACAATTTACCAAGAACATGGCTCTGAGAAAATAGGACTTTTATAATGAGGCAGGAAGCTGCTAATAATTACTATGACCAATATGTATGCCATGAGTTATAAATATCTGCCCCTGTTGAAATTTTATCCTATAGGTGGCATCAACCTTACCAATTCATAAAGGATCCCTTTCAGCAAGAATGGAAAAAAACTTTGAGACCATATACCCTGGTCCTCAGTTGCTTCAGTTCACGTGGTGATTGTTTTAACAAATTAAATAATTGTCTTGGATAATCTAACATCTCTTATTTACAGATCAGGGACACCTAGAAATATTATGACTCGCTTAAATACAGTTAGGGTTAAGTATTATGGTTAGATACTAGTCTTTCTGCCTCCTAATTTAGAAATCTTTTCATTACACCATGCTTGAGAGCAGACCTGCAGAGCTTAGAAAACTTATATATATATAAAAAAAAAAGTTTTCTGTCTACAGTCCATTTACAATATATGTTGATATACCTACCTGAAACAATTGACCATCAATTCACTAATGTAAATTCATTTGGGTTACGATGAATTTTATATCTTGCTTCTCATTTTTGTTTAGCTAACTATTGAATAGAAGCAAATGAATCTTCATAAAATATGTGAAAAGTATAAATCATTATTACACAATAAAAAGCTGTAGGTTCACCATCTATTTTAAGAAAACCCTTCAAATAAAACCATTACCTGGGAATTTTTGTATTTCTGTTCTTTGGATTTTCTTTAATATTATGCTACAGAAATAAATATTACAAAATAAGATCTTATTGGTACTGCACCCTTGGGGCATAATTTAGCAATTTATTATAAATGTTCAAATTGCTTAATTTAAAATTGAAATTGTTCCAAAAGCTGGCAAAAGTATTGTTTAGAGAGGCATTTTAATATTTCTGTATAACTGTTCTATGAAATTAAGTTGGGTCCTAGGTGAAATGAAGGTTGGGAAGAACAGAAAAAACACAAAAACACAGATAGTGTAGTATTTCAACCACTGAGAGAAGGTAAGCCCATGAGTGAAGCCACATCATTCCCCTTGCCCTCCCCAGGGACTCACTTTCCAGAGTACAACATCAGGAGAGGGTAGCCAGACAGTGCACAGTGGTCTTGCTGAGCTGGGGAGACAGATCACCGCTACTGAGCTGGCTAGAATTTGCTTGGCAAGGTAACAAAGAGAAGGGAGCTGTGCATAAATGGTGCTCCAAAATTTCACATAAAGGTCCCCTTGAGTATGTTGCTGAATAGTAGACTGTATATGTACAGGAAGAAACTTCACAGGTTTAGGCAAAGAACAACTACTAGGGAAAAATGTATCAACCCCCCCCCCCAAAAAAAACCCCACAAAAAACAGAAAACAACACTATATGGAACTGTAAGCTGAACAAACACCTGAGCTCACATAAAGCTTGGATATGTTTAGTACTGAACTACCAGAGTGGAGAGACCTCACCAAAAACTCAGATCACTAAGTAGTGATTTCAGACAGTCCACGCCTAAGAGTAGGGCTAATCGTTTTTAAAGTAAAAGCTATTAAGACCCACAATACTCAAACTTAAAAACAAACATAAAAGGGTTCAAGCTGATTCACAAGTAAAGTAACTGCTTTCCAGAAAAAAACTCAGCATTCTATGAAGGAAGATAATAAAATCCAAATACGTAATGATGTAGCATACATAGCTATAACTAACCGTATATAATCAAAGTAGTAGTAGTAAAGAAGTAGTAAAATGTGACAGATAACCAGGAGGAAGATAAAAATTAATGATAATAGAACTAAAAATAACAGATATGATGGACTATCTAATGGAAAAATAGAGATTTCATAGATATAAATAAATGTTATGGGTAAATATAAATGTATAAGTATATAAGCTATTATAAATATATTCAAGAACTTGAAGCAAAGCAAGAACATAACAAGCAAACAAATAGGGAAATATCAGGAGAGTAATGGAAACTGTATATTTACAAAAATTAAATTTCCAGAACTAAAATATATCACATCTTAATGAAGCATTCACTGTATGAGCTGAACAACAGATTAGACACTTCAATAGAAAAGATCAGTGATCTTGAAGAAAACAAATAGGAATCATATAAACTAAAATATAGAGGAAAAACACCTGAAGAAAAAAAAAAAAAAAAAGGAAGAGATTGGTAGGAAAACACTAAGAGAATGAGTACGTGTATACTTGAAATGCCAGAAGAGATTAGGAAAGAAAAAAATTTTGGAGAACTATCAATTGAATGCTTTCTAAATATGATAAAAATATATAACCCAAAGACTAAAGAAGATCAGCAAATTAAAGGAAAAATAAACAAAAATAAAACCACAGCAATGCATATTATAATCAAATTGAGAAAGCCAAAATCCAAAGAGAAAGTAAAAATCTTAAAGCAGCTGGAGAAAAAAAAAAAGATATATCAAAGATAAGCGTCCTCTCATTTCTCCAGAGACATAATACAAGACAGAAGAAAATGCAACCACATCATTAAAGCATTGGGAAGAAATAATATATATCTTTCAACTTATAAGATAAATAAAGAAATTTTTAGACAAATAAATATATTGTCCAAAGACCTACACTGTAAGAAATGATAAAGTTTTTGAGTGTAAAGGAAAATGATATCGGATACAAAACTCAGATCTACACAAGCAAATGAAGAGTATCAGAATAGTAAACATATGGATAAGTGTAAATACTTTATCTTTTCTCATATCTTAATTTAAAAAATTCTTGTTTTCTTATTTCTTAAATCTTTCAAATGAATTTTTTTTAAAATTGATAATAATGTATTTTAGACTTATATGTATAATTAAAACCTGTGACATGAAGGACAAGAATGAGAGAAATGGAAACAAAGTAAATAGTTAAAGATTATCCAGAGTACAGTCCAAGTTCCAAAATCAGAAAAAGTCATTAAAAGAAACCTATGAAAAACACTGTATTCCCCACTAAGACACAAAAATTCCTAAAATATTACAAAACCAATTCCAGCAATTAAAAAAAGGGTGGGGATGTGACATTACCAAATAGGGTTTATCTCAAGAATGAAAGTTTGGTTTAACATTCAAAACTTAATAAATGCAATTCAATACCTTAAAACAATAAAAGATAAATTATATGGTCATCTTAATAATTACAGATAAGGTGTTTAAAAAATTCACACCCACTCATGTTAAAAACTCCCCAAGCTGGGAATAGAAGGAAACTTTCTCAACATGATAAAGAACATCTAAAGCAAATCTACAGATAACATCATATGTGAAAGTGAAAGACTAAAAGAATTCCCCAAAAGGTTGAAACAAGAAAAATATCGTATTTTTGTTCAGCAATTTACTGGAGGTTCCAGCTAGTGCAAAAATTCAAGAAATATAACAGTACAAAATCCTAAGGAATCTGTCAAAAAACTACAACAACTAATAATTAAATTTAGAATGGTTACAGGACACAAGGTTAATATATAATATTTTATTTTTATATCCTAACAATGAACAACAGAAAAATGAATTAAAATACATATTATTTTTGATAGCAAGACCTCCATCCCCCACCCCGGTCCGTAGAAAAATTGTCCTCCACGAAACTGCTCCCTGGTGCCAAAATGTTTGGGGACTGCTGACTTGAACACAAGCACTGTGATACCTACCTACACTGTCAATCTGATAAATGAGAAGGCTACTAAGTGACTAACAGGTAGGATAAGCTGGACAGAGGGATGATTCATTTCCCAGGCAGGACAGAGCTAGACAGCGTGGGATTTCATCACGTTCCTTAGAATCCTGCACAATTTAAAACTTATGAATTGTTTATTTCTGGAATTTTCCATTTAGTATTTTCAAGCCACAGTTGACCATGGGTACCTGAAACTGCGAAAAGTGAAACCGTGGATAAGGGGGAGATGGCTGTACTTTCTTACTGCTGTGGTAACAAACTACTACAAACTTAGTGGCTTAAAAAATCTACCATGGACAGTCCAATATATTTCTTCAGCAAAAACAGACTGATAGTTAGTATGGTCATTGGCAGACTATCAAAGAGGTCCACACAGAGTTTTGGTTAAAAGCATCCACAACAATTCATAATTCTGAAATCTGTGCCTTATATGAAACAATTTTCTTAAAATATATGTTATTATTAGTGTATTCTCTCCCTCCGAAATGTTTTTCTGTGATGTTAGCCCCAGTGATGAATTTTACCAGGCCTTTTAATACATCACCTATACTTTATTTTCTTAAGAAATGAGCTTCATAACCTCCTAATAATAGTTTAAATGGCAAAATGTGATTTTGTATATTTTAAATTTAAAAAGTTAAAAAGCCAAAATATTTATAATAGTGATAGTCCATCTTTATGGGAACAGAATTGAGAGAATTGCATTTTAGAGGAACTAAATAGAAAGCAATTGGCACATGATTCTTTGTATTATTAATATCTTCTTTGTGAAAATCTATTAATTTGTTTTTGTATGTGAATACAGTAAAACTTGAAAAGGAATCACAGCATAGTTATGGATATATTATCTACTTTTAATTTAAAGTTAGTAAGACTTGAAAAGATATTAAGAATATTTATGGCATGTTATTACTATTAGTAATCAAATTTTTTAAAAGACATTGGACATGGTACAATATACACTAAAAGCATGATAAACTAATCATTTAATGTTTTCAAAAACTCTATGTATTCAGATCATAGAATTTTCAAACTAATGAAAACAAGATTAAACAAGAAGATAATACTTTTGTATGTTGTTTGATTTGGAAAAAATAAGTTGATTTGAATGGTAAATTACCAGATTTCCATTTTTCACCTTTACTTTCACTATGGTAGTAACTTTGTCTATGACACTTAAAAGGAAGACTTTTGAGGTGGGTTATTAATTTAAACACTGAATTCTCTTTTTTGTCTCTTTCCTCTCCTCCTTTTTCTCCACTTTTTCCCCCTTTTTCTCCTTTTTCCTTCTTTCTTTTCTTCCTCATTTCTTTCCTTCCTTTCTTTCACTAATCTTTTATATATTTCTGTGTCATGTGCTTACTATGAGTAAATCACTATGTTCTGACTTAAGTGTGCTCTACCTGAGATAAATTATGTGTAAACATAATAATCTATATCTATAACATAATTATCTGCTATAATCTGAGTGTGAACAAAGTATACTTGTGGCCATCCTAGGAAAGAGGTTGAGGGTGGTAATAGAGACTTCACAAAGAAGGAAATCCTGCTTCATATGGTTTAAAAGAAGAAATAACAATTCACTAAGCAAAGAACAAGAGGTAAATACCAGTAAATTTCTAGTAAATACCAATAAATACCACATGTGAAAAGTGCTTAGTTGCATAGGTAAGAATGAACTTTGCTAAGACAACATGTTGTAAGAGGGATTTTCACTTCCTTGTTCGTGACTCAGAGTGCTAGAATAATGCATGGAAAAATATCTGGAGTAGACTTGGAGTTAATTCTTTAGCTAAGAATTTTTAAAGACTAACAATAAATAAAAACTAATGGAAAAACAATATCCCTAGTCTCGAGAATAAAAAATATAATTATAAGACAGTTTACTAACATAGTATACTATGTTAGTAATGTATACATATACATCCAACAACTTATAGTTGTTGTATAGTATAGAATGGTCTTCAAATTTTTTCTCCACTAGGAATAATGAAAATAGATTGCCAAGTCCAACTATAAGAATTTCCCTTTTCTCATCTTCTCATTTCTCATTCTGCATCATTTCCATGTTGCCAGTTTTTACTTTTAGCTGTATTACTCTGGTAGGGGAGTAATTAGTTTAAAAAAGGTGAAATTTGCAGAAATAGAGGTAAGTTAGAAACTACTCTGAGTACCTGCTTGAGAATATATATGTGAGATTTCAGTGAGGCATTTTTGACACAGTATATTTAATGCTGGGGCTTTTGGATTTGGCCGATGATTGATTGAATAATGGATTGATTGATTGATCTTTCTAGATATATATAGATATACAAACATATACATATATGGATGGCTAGATAGATAGAAAGTCTTAACTTACGCTTCTCATTTCTTGTTCTATCTCATTGTTCAGGAATGGTTTTTATGACCACATCTGGCAACCCTCAAACTCACCCCCTTCATTTAATATCTATGTTTCTATATCAAAATATAAGAAAACAAAACCTGTTTTTTACTACCAGATAACTTGCATGTTTTAGGTCTTAATTAAAATAACTATGAACAACTGAAACACATTTAAGTACATCTGGCTCAAACAAATGATTGAGATCATAAGATCACAGCCAAAGCCCTTTATTTCCATCTTATATTTAGGAGATTATGAAAGAACAATTATTTACATTGACAAAAAAATAAATAAACAAACCATGATTTAGTTATTCATTGATAAAAATCAAATTCTGAATTCTGACTATTGGGATACTTGAAAATTTAATGATTGGGCTCTATGAGTTTATTCTGGAAGATAAGGAAAATGTGAACCTGTAAAAAAATGGACCAGCCACCTCAGAAGTTTTCAAATATGTGAGAAAAAAATCTTGGTTTAAAAGAGAATGATGGATTTTCACAGATATGGTTAGTGCTGATTTAGTTTTATACAATTTGCTTTTGCTTTAATGTGTGATTAGAGAAAGGCACCAAGGAAGGGGAGAGGGGAATAGGGAAAGCTTAGGCTTGTAGAAGAGGTAGGGTCAGGGAGATCTTTTGTACAGCCTATTTGGTGATTTTAAAACAACAACAAACCAATACCCTCATATTTTAATATCACTATGTTGACTGCTAAATGACTGCAGCAAATTAGTAGAAAAAATTGTGTTGCTTCAGATGAAGATTTAGAATCAAGGTAGTGAAAGTAAGGATAGAGAGGAACACAAAGATAGGGAGGCATTGTTCAGCTGAGAAAATAAAAGGTGATAGATTTGATATGGAAAGTGAGGAAGGAGAAGTCTAGAAGTCCAAATAACTCTCAAGTTTCTGATTTTGGAATTAAAAGGATTGGTGCCTTTTATTTTACTGAGCATCTACTGTGTGCCAAGACTGTTCCAGATGTTGGTGATAGTGCAGTAGACAAGCCAAGTCTCTATCTTCTTAGAAATTTTTTTCTAGTGATGGAGACCAATTATAATCAAATAAGCAAAAAACTGGTTTTATAAACAAAGATAAAGTTTGACGAGACAGAAGTGAAAAGAAAGGGATATAAGAAAGAGTTATTTTCAGAAGAGAAAGAAGATAGCTCACTGAAAACATGACATCTGAGCCAAGACTTGAGAGAAGTGAGGATATGAAGGAATGGTATTTCTATTACCTTTGGCCTAATTGTATTCATATCCTGGACTTTGGGACTGATTCCAATTTGCATGACAGTCTTAATGTTCCCTTTTTTCTTTTTTTTTACAATGCAACTGGGGAGCTACTTTTCATCACTCGTTAAGCCAAGTTTTGAAAATGGTGCAGCTGGCAGGCTGTCTTATGCTTTCTGTTACAGTATTGCTGGTAACTTACCTTTCCAAACTTTGCATGCTGTTCTAGACACATTTTATCTAAATCATGATCCCCAGAGATGGGTAATCATTTTTTGTATTCCAAGAATGTTGAATCTCTAAAATAAGGAATCAGGGTATTAGTAATTTCTCATCTCTCCCAATCACCACCATACAGGTATGAGCTTAACTTAGTCTTACATTAAGACCACAAGCACACTGCTAGTTTCTTCCTCTAGAGGTTTGTTCAGATTTTCAAAAATATCTTGTCCAAGCTCTGAAATTTTCAAATGGATTTGGCTATGAATGAAGAAAAACAAACCTTTGTTGTAGTATTTTTTTCCCTGCTACACATTTGGTGATTTAAGGAGAATAAAGAACAATTACAGCTAAATTTAAGTTTGTGTTCATGTTGTTATTGATGGGGTTAGTAAACATACGTATGTATATATATACATGCATATGTATATATGCTATATTATCTATATATTTATATATATTTATAGATGGAATCAGATGGATAGATGAATTCAAATTTTTCATATTCACCAAGTAACTTTCATGAAAATTCTTTTATTTCCTGTTTGTTGAAGTTTATCAGTGAGTTACTTAAAGTGTTAGAAGTTATGCTTATTTGGATCTGAATTCCTACTAAAACTAAAGACATAAAATTATCTAATATGACTGGCCTCTGATGGTGACAAAGCAAAATTAAAAATCATATTGATAGTACATGCATAATATTACTTTTCTCCATTATTCTGTTATTTCTTCTGCCCCTTTCTCTTTTCTATGATCTGACACTCATCAGGTCTGAGATTAATATCAATAATACTCTCAAGACAAGTATTTAGCATATACTAGAAATATTTGCATTCCAGGGATGAAAGCCAGTTTACAAATAATTTAATTAATATGATGCACTGCTGTGCAAGGAACAAGTCTATTGCTGGGCTCTGTATAGCTCATTTATCTGCGTTTTATGAATTTTAAATAATGTTTATTTTGCTAAACAACTTTATTTCAGTTAGTGTGCAAAACAGAAGAAAAGCAAAATTTACCAAGGAGAGCTTTTAACCATTTTTTTATATTATTACACACCATGAACACCATATGTTCTACAAAGCCTAAAGTTTATACTATCTGGCCATTTACAGAAAAAGGTTTGCTGACTCCTATCTTAAAATGATGATCATTTATAATTTCTCATGGTTTCTGTTAGTAAGGATTCAAAGCAGCCAATTCAGTGGTTTGGCCTTAGGGTTTCTCATGAGGCTTATAGTCAGATGTTGGGTGAGGATGCAGTTATCAAAAGGTTTGACTGGAGCTAGACTACATCCCCAGACAACCTCTGACCATGAGGCTGACTACCACAGTCCACCCTCTTTCCTTCAAATGTTCATGTGCCTTTCTAGAAAAAAATAGACCCACCCCCATCCAAAGGCCTCAAAGTCACCACCCTACAAATCATCAACTCAAATTCAAGGATCTTATCTTCTAAAAAAGTGACAGATGTCCCCTTGGTCCTTGGATCCATTTCCTCCCGATCTGAAAGCCTGTGAACAAAAACGGCCTAGTTATCTGGTCCCCATATACTCAACATAGAATGGTGGGACAGGCAGAGCAAAACAATATCAGACATTCCTGATCAAAAAGAAGGAGGGAGGCATATCAGGAGTCAGTTGGTCAATAGCACTTCTGAAATCCAGCTGGCACAGTTGCTACAACCACGCAGGTCTCATTATATAGCCAACTAGGACCTGGGCAGCCAGTTCATAGAGTAAGGGAGGGGGATACCTGTAGTCTCCAAGAGCGTCGAGTGTGCAAGCTAGTTTGAGAAATTCCAGGAAACTGAACTTCTTCAGGCGCCTGGAGGGATTTGAGGAGTCTGAGATTTTGCAAATTTGGCCAATGGAGGCTTAGAAATATTTTTTCTTGTTAGGGATAGTATGCCTTGTTGTGCTACTCAATTTGATTTAGCCTAGGAAATACAAATTCAGATGTTGCAAAAATCAGACTTTCCACTGAATAGAATGTTGCATTTTTTATCTTACGGAGAAAAAGATTAGTAGTAAATAATTGTTTGTTTTAACACCCCCCGTGTGTAGCCTAAACATTTCCAAGAGCTCTCTGACCTTCACAATCCT
Source organism: Balaenoptera physalus (assembly GCF_965194825.1). Lineage (NCBI taxonomy): Eukaryota > Metazoa > Chordata > Mammalia > Artiodactyla > Balaenopteridae > Balaenoptera > Balaenoptera physalus. The sequence continues at coordinate 24,339,036 of NC_138887.1, forward strand.
CTAGATTTCTCCAATATCTTTAGATTTTCTAGACTTAGGAATGATAAATTAATGGTGAACTTAACTGAATAAAGTTGAGAAAGGTTAAATTGAACAAAGGTAAGAAGACATCTAGGTCATTACTCACATTTAAAAAAAACTATTTCAGAACCATAAGAGAGAAATGAGATACCATACTTTCATAAACCACCTAGTAAACAGACCCACAAATAACCCAAAGATCTGGGTTTTTTTCAAAATGAAAATAGTTTTTTACCTTCAAATAATGTATACTAATATATTTTAAAATCAAAACATAAATACATAAAATGTTATTTTAAACCAGTTGAAACAGTTATTTTTAAAAATAAACAGTATAAAGGTATATAATATAAAAAGTGAAGCTCTTCCCTCATGCTTCCTAATGCAGAAGTAGCCACTTCTCACTCCCTTGTGTGATTCAGTGTGACTGGTTTTTGTGCCACATAAGATCTCTTCCTTAAGTAGATGGTATTCCTAAATATATTGTTCTGCAACTTGCATTTCTCATTTTGAAAGCATCGAGATCCTATAGGTTACATGCATGCGTATACTTTTGCCCATATTCCTTAATGACTCAAATCTTTTAAAAGTTCAGTCTGCTTTATCCACACCACATCCCCCACACCAAATGATGTGAAGGGATTTTAACATTTCTCTGGTCTCCTATACAGTACGGTCTAGATAATAATTATTTTAGAATTATTTTCATATTTATCCACCTTATAACTTTATGACTTCTCATAATTTGTGGGACATATGGAAAGTACTCCATAAATATTTATTGTTTTATGCTGCATGCCATTTAAGCTGAGTTAGAGCCAGTTCACTGTAAAATTTAGAGCACTGGCTTTGGTCACAAGCATCTAGGTTCAGACCCTGGTTCCGCCGTTTTCTAGCTGTATGATCTTGGGCAAGTTACTTAACTTATTATGGGTGCCACTGTGTCCTCATCCTCATAAAATGGTACCTATTCTGATTAGAACAGTTTTCCCCATCTCTATTTTGACTTGTCCCTTACTGTTTGAGAATCACCTCATCTCTTACCACTGCTGGCTGTCTCTTCTTCCCCTGGGTAACCACGGGAACTACAGAACAGCCTCCCTTATTCCAGTTGTATTTGAATAGCTTACCCAACACTAAGAGTTATCCATGACAGAGCAATGGAAAAGGTTCCAGCTCCTCCCACCGCTTTCAGACTCAGATGAAGAGCTGCCTTGTGGTATGAGCCTCATATTGAAGAGCTGGGGCTTAATACCCTATGGAGAGAAATTTGACCAGCGACAGATAAGACACAGGAGGAGTCCACAGATCAATCTCTTTCCATTACTCAGAGTTAATGTGAGAACTAGTACCTAGAAAAATGTCTGTACTTAAAAAAATTATTGCCTTATAAAAGAAGGCAAATTATATTTTTAATATAAATAAGTGGTAAACATATGGTATGGGATAGTAAATATACTTTATTTGGGTATAAGATTTCATTGGAAATCCATATATAATAATTTACAAATTATTCTTAGTCTGTTCATAAAGAGAATATATTCATATTCAATGTATTCATTTTTAGGTCTAATAATTCAACATCTTTTAATTGCTGTCATAATTGAATTCTTCCTATTTTAATGAATCTTTACTTTTATCCCTAAGTATTTTTTAATTTCCCCCCAAATTTCTATTATAATATATCAAGATGTAGACATAATACGAAAAGACCAGGATTTTACATTCCCCAATACTTACTGTTATAACCCCCAGGGAAACATCATTGTCTAGTTGAAAAAAATAACTAAACTAGAAGCCAAAATTCTGAACTCAACTCACCATCCCAGCACTCATTACCTGTTAGATGTGTGACTGCGGCCAGGAACGTTCCTCTTTGAGTCTTAGATCCATGACATGAACTATACGAGATGGCTTTAAAAAGGCCTTCCAGCCCTAACACATTATGAGGGTTTTTTTTTTTTTAAATGATTGTATACATACCTACACCCACACACACATTCCAACACATAGCCCAATATATTTATCTTGACCCCCACTTTAGCTCATTCAACTTGATGTTTATTCTATCACAGATTATTTTTTCTTTCACTAGGAAATTCATTTACTATTCATCAAATAAATATCAGGTAACTACAATTGTACCCTTCATTAAAAGTTGTTGGGAATACAGTGGCAAGTAAAACATGGTCCCTGCCTTCCCAGCTAGGGCTCCTTACATTGTTCCTTGAACCAGTAATCTTCAGTTTGCTTATGGCTTCTTGCTGGTAATGCTCAGGTGTGTCCCTCACAGCAAATCTCTGGAACTGCTGACCTGTGAGCAACCCCTCTTCTTAGACTGGGATGCATCTAGTCTCTCCTCTTTACAGGTGCTAAAGTAGAGACCTGATGTCCTTGGCTGGGATCCAGACAGTTGAGGCAGCTCAGAGAAATGTGGTTTGTAATCACTGTTGTTGTTCCTTGCTGTCCAGAGTGTCTAACTCATCACCTCCAGGTAGTGCTTATTTTCCAAGTCTTGGTGTCTTGTTACAATATGACTGAGGTGATTTTTTAAACGTAACTTTCATTAAGCTTTATCATACAGCAAAAAATTTCCTTTATCCCCAAAATTATAGTTTCAGTAATCTACCTTTCAATATTCACAGGCAAAACCATTTTTCCCAAGGTGTGTCAGGGACAGACAGATGTCTGGATTCGGAGAATTTTCTCTAATTAGCACATGCTGACTCCTGACACAGTTTGTTCTTCTGACAAGTAGAGTGTGATAATTTCTATAATCAGAGATGCCCAGAGAATTGGTATCTAAATCAGACAGAAGGGCAAGAAAAAGCTTAGCACTTTAAGAAACCTGAAAATAATTCAATAGAGCTGAACATCTGGAATCAACTTGAACTGAACTTTACTATTCTAGCCTTCAAGCAAATGGCATGTAGGGCATTGTTCAGAAAATTCCTAAATGTAACTAAAATATTACTTTTTCTCATGGGAGTCATTTGTTTAAGTTTCCAATTTCAATTATTTTACAACACGGAAGCAGTGATATTCTAAGATGATAGTAATACTAATATATTATTTTACAAGTGTCAGCATATATTTATGTGTATATATGTATACAAAAGCACATTGTAGTATTTAGTGCTTTGTTGTAAACCTCTATTTCAGTGCTATCAACATACTTTGAAATTGTTGTTTACTTTTCTGTTTCCTCCGTTCCTCCATTCTAGACAAGAATATGCAGGGACTGTATTTGTTCAACATTTTATTTGGTAAAATTGTTTGACAGAAGCCACCAAAGCTAAATATATATATGCTCTGACTCAGAAATTTTATTCCCAAATATATACCCAGCAGAATTGCATACATATATGCATCAGTAGATTTGCACATGAATGTTCCCAACTAGAGAATGTTCAATAAATACTTTTTGTGTGACCTAATGAACTGATGTGTTTTATGTTTGACAATGTACTAACAAAAATGTTACAGTGTAGAATTTGAATACTATTTCAAAATCTTATATCTCACCAAAACATTCTTGTGTGTTTCTAAAGATCATCATAGCTAAGTTTCTTTTTTCAGTTCGTTTAATATTAAAAAAAAGATGAATTAGAAAGGTTTTTATTTAAAATGCTTAGTTTTAATCTGACAATTTTATATGTGATTGATTATTTCAGAGAAGATATCCAGTCTGAATTCACTTTTCAAAACAAAAATATGGAAATTATTTGTCATTTATCCTTTACTTACTGAAAACGTGTTTGTTAGATTTTTAAAAGAAGACTAGAAAAGCACTGAATGCTTATTAAAGCATTCTTTGTGTCTTGGTTATCAATATGATATAAAACTTCTGACAACATTCAAAGAAAATAAAATGAGACCAAAAAAACCCCCAAACAAAAAACTCTTACCTTCAGTAAGAGCCAACTAATTTCTTTTTTTAAATTAATTTTTATTGGAGTATAGTTGATTTACAATGTTATGTTAGTTTCTGCTGTACAGCAACGTGAGTCAGTTATACATATACATATATCCACTCTTTTTTAGAGTCTTTCCCATGTAGGTCATTATGGAGTACTGAGTAGAGTTCCCTGTGCTATACAGTAGGTCACCATTAGTTATCTGTTTTATATGTAGTAGTGTGTATATGCCAATCCCAATCTCCCAATTTATCCCTTCCCCCGCCTCTCCCCCCCCCTGGTAACCATAAGTTTGTTTTCTACATCTGTGACTCTATTTCTGTTTTGTAAATAAGTTCATTTGTATCATTTGTTTAGATTCCACGTATAAGCAATATCATATGATATTTGTCTTTCTCTGTGGACTTACTTCACTCAGTATGACAATCTCTAGGTTCATCCATGTCACTGCAGATGGCGTTATTTCATTCTTTTTATGGCTGAGTAATATTCCATTGTATATATGTGCCACATCTTTATCCATTCATCTGTCGATGGACATTTAGGTTGCTTCCATGTCCTGGCTGTTGTAAATAGTGCTGCAGTGAAGTTTGGAGTGCATGTGTCTTTTCAAATTATGGTTTTCTCCAGATATATGCCCAGGAGTGGGATTGCTGGATCATATGGTAGCTCTATTTTTAGTTTTTTAAGGAACCTCCATACTGTTCTCCATAGTGACTGTATCAATTTACATTCCCACCAACAGTGCAAGAGGGTTCCCTTTTCTCCACACCCTCTCCAGCATTTATTGTTTGTAGATTTTTTGATGATGGATACTCTGACTAGTGTGAGGTGATACCTCATTGTAGTTTTGATTTGCATATCTCTAATAATTAGTGATGTTGAGCATCTTTTCATGTGCTTTCTGGACATCTATATGTTTTCTTTGGAGAAATGTCTATTTAGATCTTCAGCACAATTTTTTTTTTTAACATCTTTATTGGAGTATAATTGCTCCACAATGGTGTATTAGTTTCTGCTTTATAACAAAGTGAATCAGTTACACACATACACATGTTCCCATATCTCTTCCCTCTTGTGTCTCCCTCCTCCCACCCTCCCTATCCCACCCCTCTAGGTGGTCACAAAGCATCGAGCTGATCTCCCTGTGCTAGGCGGCTGCTTCCCACTAGCTATCTATTTTACATTTGATAGTGTATATATGTCCATGCCACTCTCTCACTTTGTCACAGCTTACCCTCCCCCCTCCCCATATCCTCAAGTCCATTCTCTAGTAAGTCTGTGTCTTTATTCCCATCTTGCCCCTAGGTTCTTCATGACCTTTTTTTTTTTTTTTCTTAGATTCCATATATATGTGTTAGCATATGGTATTTGTTTTTCTCTTTCTGACTTACTTCACTCTGTATGACAGACTCTAGGTCCATCCACCTCACTACAAATAACTCAATTTCGTTGCTTTTTATGGCTGAGTAATATTCCATTGTATATATGTGCCACATCTTCTTTATCCATTCATCTGTTGATGGACACTTAGGTTGCTTCCATGTCCTGGCTATTGTAAATAGAGCTGCAATGAACATTTTGGTACATGACTCTTTTTGAATTATGGTTTTCTCAGGGTATATGCCCAGTAGTGGGATTGCTGGGTGGTATGGTAGTTCTATTTTTAGTTTTTTAAGGAACCTCCATAATGTCCTCCATAGTGGTTCAGCACAATTTTTGATTGGGTTGTTTGGGGCTTTTTTTGATATTGACCTGCATGAGCTCTTTGTATATTTTGGAGATTAATCCTTTGTCAGTTGCTTCATTTGCAAATATTTTCTCCCATTCTGTGGGTTGTCTTTTCATTTTGCTTATGGTTTCCTTTACTGTGCAAAAGCTTTTAAGTTTAATTAGGTCCAATTTGTTTATTTTTGGTTTTGTTTTCATTAGGAGGTGGATCAAAAAGATTTTGCTGCGATTTATGTCAGAGAGTGTTCTGCCTATGTTTTCCTCTAAGAATTTTATAGTATCCAGTCTCACATTTAGGTCTTTAATCCATTTTGAGTTTATTTTTGTGTATGGTGTTAGAGAATGTTCTAACTTCATTCTTTTACATGGAGTTGTCCAGTTTTGCCAGCACCACTTATTGAAGAGACTGTCTTTTCTCCATTGTATAGTCTTGCCTCCTTTGTCATAGATTAGGTGTCCATAGGTGTGTGGGTTTATCTCTGGACTGTCCTGTTCCATTAGTCTGTGTGTCCATTCTTGTGCCAGTACCGTACTGTTTTGATGACTGTAGCTTTGTAGTATAGTCTGAAGTCAGGGAGCCTGATTCCTCCAGCTCCATTTTTCTTTCTCAAGATTGCTTTGGTCTTTTAGGGCTTTTGTGTTTCCATACAAATTGTAAATTTTTTTTTGTTCTACTTCTGAAAAATGTTATTGGTAATTTGAAAGGGATTTCATTGAATCTGTAGATTATTTTTGGTAGTATAGTCATTTTGACAGTATTGATTCTTCCCATCCAAGATCATGGTATATCTCTCCATCTGTTTGTGTCATCTTTGATTTCTAAGAGCCAACTGATTTCTTAAAAACAAATTTCTTGATATTTCTAGTTTATTTTCCTAACTTTATTTGTATTCCTACGTGCACGCCATAATAGAGTTAACCACTGAGTTTCTTGATCACATTGCATAGTGGGTTTCAAATCAATATTTTCAATGCAAGACACCTTGTGACAGCAAATACTAAGTAAAGCATTTCTCTGAGTTATGAACACCAGATCTAAACACTTTCTTTGTATAAGGATATTGTTGAGTAGCATTTCTTACCCTTCCTATTTTTTCTTAGCTTTCATTTAGTATAGAATCTGGCACATAAGAAACATTTAGAAAAGTTGCTAGTTGCTGTTATCATTGCTCTTGTTTTTGTTGAATAAGATATTTTGTATTTATTATTTTAAATTAAACTTTTCATTGAATATAGTACACACATAAAAGTTAGCAGATCATAAGTGAAAAGTGATAAACTTTCAAAAGCAAAATAAATTAAAACCCTTGTAACTTCCACCCAAATAGAGAAATAGAACATAACGGTAGCCCAAGAATCTTAGTCATACTCCTATTTAGTAAACAACCCCACAGTTAATGATTATCCTGATTTTTAATCACTATAGACTAGATTTCTTGTTTTGAACTTGAGATAAGTGGACTTATGCAGTATTCTCTCCATTGTGTCTGGTTTATAGTGTTCAACGTTCTGAGATTCATTCATGTCGCCTTGTGTATCAGTGATTCATGTGTTTTAATTTCTTTATAACACATCAAAGAAGATATATGTGTGGCAAATAAGCACATTAAAAGATGTGAAAATCCTTAGTCATTAGGCAAATGCAAGTTAAAAGCATAATAAGATACAACTACACATCTATTAGAAAGTTAAAACTATAAAGACTTACCATACCAAGTGTTGGCATAGATGGTGAAACAATTAGAATTCTCGTATATTGCTGGAATTTAAAGTGGTACAAATACTTTGGAAAACATTTTGACATTTTCTTAAAAAGTTAAACATTGACTTACTGTATGATTCAACCATTCAAATCTTAGAAATTTACCCAAGAACAATGAAAGCACATACCCTTAAAAAGGCATATCACAAGAGTAGTGATAGCAGATTTATTCTTGAGAGTCCCAAACTGGAAACAACTCAAATGTCCATCAACAAGTGAACAGATTTAAAAATTGTGGTATGCCCCTACAATGGAATTTTGTATTCCATTCAAAATTCAAAAAGAATAAGTCTTGTTATGTAAACTAACAAAAAGAATTTCAACATAATTGTACTGAATGAAAGAAGTCAGATTAAAGAAGAGTACGTACTGTTTTATTTCATTTTTGTTATATTCTGAAAAATGCAAACTAATATATGGTGAGAGAAAATAAAGCAGTGGTTGCCTGGGAAACTGGAAGCAAGTAGTTAAAGGAGGGAGAGATTACATAAAGGCTTGAGGAAACTTGAGGGTGATAGATTTATTCAATATCTTGATGTAGTGATAGTTCTACAAATGCATATGTCAAAGCTTATCAAATGAATAGTTTGTGTGCATTTTGTTATATACCGATTATCCTTCAACAATGTTGTTCAAATATTTTCCTCAATAGTTTAAAAAATAATTTGATGCTTATTAGTAATTATAATCATTGAAAGAATAAATGAACTGAAACATTCATCTCTAGTGTTCTAAAATTTTGGTTAGCTTCCAATATACTTGGAAATAAATAACATTTTATAAGCTGAGTGAGGAATCGGTATGTGTCTGAGAAGTCCAAATGATGATAAGTAAACATACATTTACCCATTTGTTCCACAGATACTTCTTTTTTATTTAATACCTGCTATGAGTTAGGAGTTCCACATGCAGAAATGAATAAGTAACTCCTCTCCTCAAGTTGAATTCTATTGAGGAACAACTAAGCCTGAATTTCTGCTCTGGTTTGTGTAAAGTTATGATGTAAATATTGTGTTACAAGTGTGCTTTTTGAGGGAGAGGTCCTGCCCAGAGGTGAGCAAACATTCAATTTCTTTAGGTAACTGAGAAGGAGAGAAATTCTTCTGGACCAAGAGAAAGTAGTGGGAGAAGTGGATTTGAGGAAGAACTCCAGTTAAAAATTATTATAGTGCTTGAAGAAGATACAGAGAGACCTTGGAGCTTATGAGATATCCAGTTTATGCTGGAAGTTGGGATCAGGAACTTTAGAATCTATAGGTAGTAGAGAGAACCAAGTGTGTGGACAACGTGGTCTAGGAAGAGTGTGTAGAGGAAAAAAGCGAGGTAAGAAAGGTTAAGGCCAGCTCTTCATTATAGGCACAAGAAAGAGAGCAAACGAGGGCTTCCCTGGTGGCGCAGTGGTTGAGAATCGGCCTGCCAATGCAGGGGACACGGGTTCGAGCCCTGGTCTGGGAAGATTCCACATGCCACGGAGCAACTAGGCCCGTGAGCCACAACTACTGAGCCTGCGCATCTGGAGCCTGTGCTCCGCAACAAGAGAGGCCACGATAGTGAGAGGCCCACGCACCGCGATGAAGAGTGGCCCCCGCTTGCCACAACTAGAGAAAGCCCTCGCACAGAAACGAAGACCCAACACAGCCATAAATAAATAAATAAATAAATAAGTAAGTAAATAAGAAAGAGAGCAAGCAAAGGGTCTAAGGAAGATCAGTCAAAGAAATGAGTATTCAATAGGCAGAAAGAAAATGGAGAGGAGAAATACACATCACAATAAGGACATAGTGAAATTCACTAAATCCCTACTATTTGAAGTTTGGCTGTGGAAAGCATATTCTAATGGTTCTGCCAAAGGGAAAATGGCATGCAAAGACCTTTTTTGTGATCAAAACTTGGGCCAATCAATATATTCCAATTAAAAAAAAAGTTTTTTCCATGGAGCCCAAAAATTAGCACTTAAAGCTAAATTGAATAGTAATGCAGTATAAAAACTTGATTTTTCTATGCATTCATCAGATTTTCTTTCTCATCATCTGACTCAAATATTAGCAACCCTTTGTTTATGAGCAAATGTCTAAAACCTGTAACATTAGAACCATTTTCCTACTAATTTTATTTTTGTGCCTAAACATTTCCAAGTGCTAATGAGTGACTGAGGTAAATGTGACTGAAAAAGTTTCCAGGATTTTACTAGTTCCTTACCAGGTGGAAAAGCCAGCTGACACTTATAAAAGAATTAGAGGGAAATGGAAAAGTCAAATGACAAAAAAGTTTGAGTGAATCTAAAAAGCATTTTCTAAGGAAGTTGCACAAAGGAAAGTGACAATATTAAAACAAGAGCTAATTGTTTTAGTAGTTTCAAAATCTTGAGCTTAGAAAAGGATAGAGAACTTAGACTTTAAATCAAAGTAATTAAAGTTGAGGTAATTTATATCTTTATTGTTGAAGTACAGAATATTTATTATCCCCTTCCCCCAAAAAAATAACAAAGGAAACTTTGAAGTTTCAAATTCATTTATATCTTCTGAATGGGATTTCTGAACTTCTTCTTCAAAATACTCAATATATTTTTATTTTATAAATACAGGGAAAAAATGGGAGAAAATTACAAAGTTTGTTTTTTACAGCAGAGAAAGAAGTAACTTTGGTATGTTTGCTATTGCTGAATAATATATACATTTTTTACTACATTAATAGTTACTAGGTGATATTTATATGTTCTTGTTTACATATGCCATGACTTTCACAAGATATGTTGGATAGAATATCTAGGATAAGCATTTTAACTATATGTTTCAGAAATATTTGCTTGGTTTCAGGAAGCCAAATGTCAGGAATTCTTGCAAAAATTTGTTTAAAGAAATCATTTTGCCATTCACAAAAACAAATCAGTATTATGAAAATGAAATGTTTGACATTTTAGACATAAAAATTTTGCTATAAAATGATATTTGGATTAGACTGGAATAAACAATTCTGTATGGCATGGATAAAACTCTCTTTGCCACAAATATGGCTTTAAAATCAAGGTTCAGTTATTAAAAAAACAATAAAAAGAGAATTTCAGGTTCTGCCAAGCAGATTTGCTGCTTAGCTTTTCCAGATCTCAGAGCCTTATAAATACCTGTCTGTGTCTCCAACTGGAAACAAGCCAGACAAGAGGTGAAATACTGTTGATGACTGTAGTTCCAATTGTTTCAGGAAGCACAAAACACTGGTCTCCTGATGAGGGAGTTTCACATTACTTGCAATAATTTGAAAACATTTGTATATGAAAATAACCATTCAAACTATTGTCCTTATGAAATCCATCTCTCTCTCTCTCATGCCTTCTGAGACTGCGAAAGATGCTATCTTTTCCATTTACCTCAGACATTTCAGTATTATGTTTGATGTTCAATGTGTCTGAGTCTTTGGGACTATAAATTCTATCCATCCATTCAGCATCAAGGGCAGCCTCAAGTTAAAACCTGTTTTTACCTGACTTTTAATATTGTACTTTTTAATGTGAAGCCAACCACATGAAAAGCAGCCAAAGCAGATCTATGTCTACTTCCAAGGAACAATAACACATATGTAAATATTTCAGAATGAACATTGGGAAGGCTTAGTTAATTCACTGTGATACTCACAATGTGGATTTATAGGCCTTTGGAAATGCTGCCTCTTGTAATCTTTCACTACCTTTTGAAATAAGTTCTTTCATGGCAGTTCCAATGCAGCACAAAGAAGGATGGGACATTGTTTTATAATACAATCCTGGCATCACACTTTTCAGTTTTCTTCCATGGGAAATATGGAGGGTGGTGCAAGGCAGAGAGTGAGGCATGGGGAAAGGGATAGGAGCAAGAGCTTCTCTGAAAGGAGTCATCTGTTTTCCTAGATAGTTTGAAAGGTCTCATTTTGTTGGTCTGAACAGTCAGTTATGTTTTCAGGACATTTTGGATCAGTGTGTGTTTGTATTACATGGTTTATATGTGTGTATATATATATATGCATATACATGACATAGATATATGCATATATGCTATATATACTTCATAGTATATATAATGTACAAAGGAAAAGCTCTATACTACTTCTCCCAGGGGGACACATAAATGTTGAGTTTACGTTTTCTCTATTTGGTCAAATTTAAACCTATTTTTAGCCTGTTTTATATTGTTATTCACAGTGGTCCATGCAATTACCCTCATATCTTTGTTCCTATAGTGTGTATCTGTCTTTTCCATGAAGCTTACTCTGTTTCTAGTAAATACAGATATCTCTTTCACTGAACTCTGATGTCCCATGAAATCAATGCCACAAAATTTGATATTAGGGGTTTTTTTAAAATTTCTATTAGTTTTCTTTTTCTTTTCCTTGACCATAGTTCATGGGACCAATAGAGTAATGGGAGTATGTTGGGTACTTACTCAACATGTGTTTATTAACCAGTTGAACCCTTTTAATGATAATAAAAGATGTAAGGATAGGAAAAAAGTAACTTCATGGTTATTATTTTAGACAAAAAATACAAGCAAAGGAACACTTGCACTCTAAAGGCACAGAGTTATCACAATCTCAACCTGAAATATAAGAAACTAGAACTTTGATGTCAAAATATTAAGCATATGATGGAGCTTATATTGAGTAATAAGATTTTGGGCCTTTAAAATATACAGTATTTTATATTTTATCATATGAGAAAAATAAGATTTATTGGCCTTAGTAGAAACTGTATAACTTACTGGAAATGGAGGTATTTGCTCCTTTTGTTCAATTATTAAATTCCAATAATGTGGTTATTCATTTCTGCTCAGGATCCACTCCCTTTTCTTTCTTGTCTTTGCCCATATGTTGAACTGTTTTGTGCTTCATGCCTCCCATATCATGAGCATGTTTGGGCAACAGCTGTCTCTTACTATGATCCACTTGTTCTTACTGTGTCCAGGTTCTCTGAGTCTATGCAACATATCAGAAGTGATTGAGTCTGTGGAACATATCAGAAGTGATTTAGTCTATGAACTTAGTCATTTTAGGTTAATTGGAAAGGGCATAATAAGTAACACTTTATCCTTCCATGTTATGTCATGTTTATGTTAATTTGTTTTAGCTCTGTATCCAGTACTATTTGTGACATGGCCCATTATTAGGAAAATGAGATATCATTAATGTTATACCTCATCTAATTTCTCCCTCAGTAGAAACCATGGAGGAGAGAAAAACTTAAAGTTAGAATTTCCAAAATTCCATTCACTTCGTTTAAAAATATATACAGAATTACTTTCATTTCCATGATTGTTCTGCACTCTTTTAGTATAGTCTAGATTTTTGTTCAAATTGTTCTCTCTTCCTACAATTTACTTTTCACTGCAAATATCACAGAGAGTTCAGGTCCCAGCTTAGTCAGCATTTCTTTCAGGATAATGTTCCTGTCCTTTTCCTTCCCCATTTATTATATTTTAGTTTATTTCCCTAGTATCATGAATTTCTGCTCTCATGGCCTTTTTCATATTATATTTTAAATGATTGCCCATCTTTTCCACTGATCTCAAAGTTTAAAGTCTGGTGGGAAAGAGAGACAATATTTTTCTCCTCCATTGTGCCCAGTTTTTGGCTCGATATAGAGGATCAAGAACTATTTGTTGAATAGTGAATGTATGCAGTAATATATAAAAACTTATCAAAATGCATATTCTATACTTTGATTTCATAAATGAAGCACATATGTATAACTTAAACTATTGCTTTAATTCCAGACTTTTACCAGCAGGGCTTCATTTTAATATTTGGAATTTTATTTTATAAAAAAAAACAGGAAAATATGTGTTCCTGTAAATTTATCAGTATGATAACTGAATCATTTTAATGAATATTTTTGGTTTATAAAATGTAAAAATTCAATTTAATTATTAAACAAGGTATTGAAATTTAATACTTTTCATGTTCTAAAAAGTAACTTTTAGAAAGGAAGAATTCATTTGGGTAAATTGTGAGAAAATATATCCCAAATAGATTTCAAAATTGTTTTTCCAAGTTTAAATTTTACATAGTGCAATAAACATTTTGTTTTCAATGAATCTTCATTTGGTATAATTCAGCTTTATTGTTATATGGTAATAAATCTTATTTTCAAAAGACATGTGAGTATGCATTATTTATGTAGAAAACCTACTTTTGTGAATAATAAAATTTAGTTTTTATTAAAATATTTGGAAATAGATGATTGAAGGTCTAACACACATATTAGTTTACAAAATCCACAGAGAATTATGTTTATTTTTCCTCATATTATCACCAAATGATTAAAAATATTTTTTAGAAAAGTGGCTTTTGAAATTTTTAATAATTTAATAAGGAATTTCTTAAGATTTTAGTCTTTAAGTAATGTCTAACATTTATTGCTGTATACTCCCACAAATTATTTAATCTCTATAAATTTCAGATTTTACATACTGAAAATAGAGATAATTTGTGATACCAGAATACCTCAGAGAGTTCTAAGTAATAAATAAATTATATAAATAATGCCCTTAATGCAATGCCTGTATCATGATGTGATCAAAATATTATTATTATAAAATATTACTATAATTATTTTGATATTGAAAGTCAGTTTGCTGTCATTAAAAACAATTTAAATAGTTTTCAGAAAATATCATGGTTTAACAATTATACTAAACATTCATCCCATTATTTTTAAATTTTAGCTAGAAACATTAATGAAGAATCACATTCAATTCATATGAGACCTACAAAAATATATAATCAAATCAGGACATGTTAATAATGATAGACTTCAGGGAACAGCATTAAGCAGTAGGTTATATTAGGCTAGTTGGCATAGTGTATGGCTTGTTATCTAAGTGATAAAAAAATTTTCAAATTTCTTATATTTTAGCCTGCAAGGCATAATTCTAAAGCTAGCTACTTCAAATCATAAACTCCCAATTACTTATGAATATTTTCCATTATTAACCAAAATGTAAAGGACAAAATAGTGTGAATTGATTCATTGCCAAGTTATTTATGTTTTCAAGTTGCATAGCCTATTTATGATGTGTTAATAAGATAACCTTCAATGTAATGTTACTATGTAACTTAATATTTAGGAGATTTTTTTATTCCATTAGGGAGGTTTATTATCATTAGGTTAATACAAAGAAGATGAAAGTCCTACAAATTTCTTTTTTTAAATGAGGTTTGATTAGATGTATTATTTCTGATGATTAAAATAATATAAACCTTCATACAGTAGACACAAAATAAATTTTGCATTTCCCCCTGTGTTTTCTTTTGGGAGTTTAATCGTTTCAGCTCTTATGTTTAAATCTTTAATTCATTTTAAGTTGATTTTTGTATATAGTGTTAGGAGATAATTTCCAACAAAATATTGGAAGCATTGGTTACGTCTAGGGGTTACTATTTTGTTCTTTTAAATTTTCTTCATAATGTTCTCTATGCCTAAGATTTTCTGCATGTTTTCTGCATAAGATTTCCTACTATAATCAGAAAACTTAATAAAGGTATTGTAAAGTCAAAAAAAGATATTCAGATTGCAAATATTAGTAACCTGTAATATCAGCAAGAATTTCTAAGTGTGCTGGTGTTGGTGTAATTCTCTTCCATAGAGGAAACTCAAAACGCTTTTGGTTTTCTCCACTTTTTTTTTTTTTTTGATAGTTGCAACACATTTAACTATTAAAGGGTACATATCCAAAATGATGTAAAATATTCCATGAAATAATTTGTAAGAAAAGGCAAAATCACTGAGATAAACAATGTGACATTACTTAGTGAAGTATTTGTACACACTATGACCAGATTTCTTCTCTTAGTTAGCTACTCTAGAGAAATGATTTAATATATATTCAGGAGACATTAAAATAATGCTAATAGCAATATTGTTCATCATTACAAATGAAAATGAAAAGAATAATAATTAATTATGTTACATTCATACAGTGGAATCAGGATCACCTCCTTGGTCAGCTCTGGGACACCATTTACCTTGTCACATGTTTATATAGAAAAGTCTTCACTTTCAAGATCATGGTTACCACATGTAATAGTTTACAAGCAAAACTGTATACAGGTTATAATTCTTCTCATTCTTAAATTATAAGAAAGATATTCTCCATAATTTATAGGACTGAAGACTTTCATATAGTGTGTGTGTGTGCGTGCCTGCATGCATGCGTGTGCATATAAAATCTTTGTAAAATTTTAATGGAGGAAATCCTGTCAAACAGATAGCCTTATTTCTTTCAAATATGAAAGACAGGAAGGGAACAATCAAGAATATGATAAAGTTTCCTATTATGAAAGGACATGATCATTATTTGCCTGAATATACCTTCTCAAAGACAGTTATAAAAAGTTTCAACAGTGAAAACTATTTGATTGTTTCCTTAATTATAGGTATTTATCTCATAAATATTTTTTTTTAAATAAAGAATTTTACTTTTCTAATCTTAACTATGAAAATTCTACTTCCAATGACCAAAATATCCAAAAGAAAATCAAAGACCTTCAAAAAATGAAGGACAAAATAGTATTTTAAAAATTAGTTTGTCCAATATTTTAATCTGAATTAGTCATTCAAACAAGATACCATAGTGGATATATTTATATATATATTTTTAATTAAGACATTATAATCTCAGAAGTTTGAGTTTCTGGTAGAAAACGTTAATGCTATTTGTTATTATATTTCCTAGCAAACAAATTTAAGTTGCTGACATTTTACAGTAACTTTTATGTTTAGACAGTTCTCTAAACATAGAATGAAAAGAGAATGCAGCTTCCAAACCAACCTTCAGGCAGATTGATAAATCCATGCTTACCAACCTCAGCCGGGTCTTTAACATGCCCAGCAATCCTATCATGCTTATATAATTAGCTCTCTTGTTCCCATTCTCCTCAACTACTATTTAAGAATTTTTCCATTCTCCTCAAATCTAACAACCTTCCAATAATTTTATCTTTCTTAGCTATTGATATCACCTCCTCCCTTAGAGAGAAATGAGTGTTCAATGCACCACAAAATCTGAAAATCTACTGGTATCACTAGTGTTACAGTGATAACAAGGTTATAACCTGTTATAATGAGGTTTCTCCTAACAAGGGTCCCTATCTTCCTTCTTTCTCAGACACCTTTTTCTACAAAGATGATCTTTCTCTCCTAGATCTTTACTTCTCCCTGGTACTGTCTTATTAACAGTATTTAATTCTGTTTTTTTTTTGTATTAAAATTTACTGAACTACTCCCCTCATCTCAGATCTTCTAGCCTACCATCCTGTAACTCCTCTCCACAGTAAGTCAGGCAAACTTCTTGACAGACAACTGTATTCATTTTCTCCATGTCCTAACCTACTTTTCATTTTCAAACCTACGACTAACTACCTCCATGTCTACCATTCCGCTGAGAACTGTACTTGCCAAAATAACCTGTGGCTTCCTTGTACTTAAGTGCCAAGGTTCCTTTCAGTATTTACATAACCTGGCCACTCAGGAGCTTGGGGACTGATTATCCCTGCTTTTCTCTTGAATTGTTCTTTTACCCTTGCTTCTCTACCACCACAGTTCTTTGCTTTTCTTCCCAATTAGCGGGATGCTCTTTCTTAATCTCCTTTGCACACTCTGTTTCCTCTATATACTATATTTAATACTGAATTTCCTCAGTCTTCTATTTTAGGCCCTCTTCTTTCCTCACTTTAAATTTTCTCTCATACTTTAAAATGTCATTTATAGACCCAACTCTTTATATATTTCAAAATACCCTGGACAATTTCCTAAACAACCCCTTTGATCTCTAGACTAGGAATACAGATCATTTACAATACTCTTAGAAGGCAGCCTGTCTAGCACTGAACTCATCTTTCCAACCAAAAAAATGTGCCTGCCAAATAAATAGAACCAACGTTTTAAGTATTTGTCCAGGTTGAATATCTTGGCATAAATCTTCTTTCTTTCATTTCCTTCACCACCAAACCAGTTCAATAATTTGTTGGTTGTACAATAACAGCAACAACAACAAGAACAACAACAACAAAAGCCCTCCAAAAATCTCTCAGATTCGATCATCAATTTCTCTATATTAGTAATGCCTACCCTATTTCATGAAGCTTCTTAGTAACCTCTTTGCTTCAGTCTTTTTCGTTGCTGTTGGTTGGTGTTTAAACACTTCTAGTCTTGTTTTTCTCCAATCCATTTCCAGAAGTGCAAACAGGTTTAACTTTATGACATACAAATCTGAAGTGTATATGACCTCATGTAAAACTCTTCAGGGTTTCTCATTAGCCTAAGATGAAGAACAAAATTCGTATTAGGATTTATAAGTTAATAATTTCCTAAATCATACTGTAACTCTCTAAAGTTAGTTCTCAATTCTTCAGCCATGTTTTAATTTCTCAATTACACCAATCTCGTTTTAGTTCAGGTTATCACATGTTCCCATTAATTCCTTCTGCCTAGAATTATCTCAACCATCCCCAAGTTGCTCTTTATTTAATTAATTCTCACTTATTATTTAAGTTTTAGCTTCAAAATCATTTTCTCCAGGAAAACTACTCTAATTATCCATGCAAATTGCATTCATCAGCTTCGTGCTCTTTTTTCATACTGCAGTTGGACTTCAGAACAGTCCTCTGAACTCCAGTGTCATATCTTCTACTTCCTGTTTGATATGTTCACTTGGACAATGCATAGGCATCTAATAATTAACAACCCCAAACCTAAACTCTTCCCAGAACCTGCTTCTCACAGTTTCCCCCACAAAGTAATTGATAATTCTATGTGTTAAATATCTTAGGATCATTCTTGAATCTTCTTTCCCTTATACTGCACATCCGTGGTGGTTGTATCTTTATATTTCCAGATCTCAGCAGTGTCTCACTGCCTTCACCACTGCTCTCCTCGTCCAAGCCATTGTTGTTCTTACATAGATGATGATAGCTGCTAGACCTGTTGCCCTGCTTCTGCCCTTGCTCCTTTCAGTCTTTTTCCAACACAAGGAGAGGGCATGGATAAGGTTTGAGGTTTAGAGGCAGAAACTTGTAGAATTTTCTCTGTGAAGTAAGAGGAGGGGCCAAATGATTGGTTGGTATAAGATTTAAGGAAAATGGACAATAGTTGCAACAGTAATTGTAATCAATGTGTGATCAGTGTTAATGGCCAAGTTGTGAATGATATTGGGAAAATAATAATGAAAATGCTAATACCAGGCCTCCAAGCAGGGTTAGAAGAATTATAAAAACAGGAAGAGTTATATTTGAAATAAGTAGTTTAAGCATTAATAGGTGTCCTGCTAAAGTCAGAGAACACGCATTTAGTAATGACTGATAGAATAAGACGCGAAGTCTGAGAGGTGTATGAATTTGTCAGACGCAAAGTCTGAGAGGTGTATGATTTCACATGTGGAAAAATATATGTTGATGCTGCCTGGCCATTAGGGAAGGCTATGAAGGGAAAATATTGATCTTTTTGGAAGCAAGCAGTATTTTAATAAATGGCCACTCACCAATATTTATTTAATCTCTACCATGCTAGGCACTGGGAAATAAATTAAAAAAAAAAAAGATACGGCCTTCTCTATAAAATAATTTTGTATTTAATAAGTAATAGGGGTAAATACACATAATAAAAATAGAATAAAACACAACCTATAAAAGAAGTAAAGAAGACATTGCTCAGGATATAACCAGTTCCGCAAAAGCTGGGAAAAGGATAGACAGTCTCAAAAACTTCTGATATAGCAAGTCTTCTCAAAGCATATTAACCAGTGGCAAAGAATTTTAATAGAATTAATAGGAAATTAACTTAAAATTTAAAAATTAGAGAGTATTCAGCACCTGATAAAGTTACTTAATTATAAACAATATGAGATATCTTATTTCTTTGCTATTCATAATGCAACACATAAATTCTGTGAAATAGATAGGAAGACCATATAGGTATTAGTTAAAATCCTCCTCTGAAAGCATTACTCCAAGGTATCTGGATTTTCAACTTAACAAATAGATTTTTGCATGTATATCTGAATAACTAAAATTAGCTAAATTTAATTTAAATATGAATATATTTGAAAACTAAAATCTGTCAGCATTAAGTTGTATGTTGCATGGCTGATAGTAATTTTTTTTTATTTTAATTGATTTATTTTTTCCAGAAGTTTCAACAGCATGCCTAAAATTGTTTGGTAGTACTTCCTATAAGTATGTGTAGTTAGATGGGAGACTGGGTCAAATGGAAGGACCATTTATTCAAATGAGGATATATAAATATTTATAGAAACTTTGCTTTTTTATTTCAAAAATATAGACATTCAAAATACTGTAATAAAGACAGTTGCTAACAAGACGGCTCTAGTAACAACTTTTTCAAGACAAAAAAGTCTACAGTGGCAACTAGCAAAGTCTTTTTTTATTCTCTACGATGTACTCTGCCAGCTTTCTTCTGTACCAGCTGCTATACAACATTGTCAGCCACATGCTCTTAGAGTCTCAATATGTCTTTAGGCCACAGAGTAGTAGAGCTGATACAATATCTGCAAAACTTTAAATTTAGTATATCTGATTTCTTGGCCTGACAGGAAAAAAATAAACTTTAAACTCATCAGTGGAAACAAAATTACTGATCAAATTTTTTTATTATATAATGTCTTACTGTGGTAAGACATTAAAAGGGAGGCATGAGGTGAGTCTTCTTTCATTTGTTTTGTCATGAGTTGTTACACAAGTGAAATAAATGTACAATCTCCTCTCATCCGTGGTGGTGAAAAGGGCAATACAGATAGTGCTCAGATAAGTCAATTGGTTCAACATCATATAAGCTTTAAAAAACAAAACAAAGCAAAACAAAAACTGCTGTTAAGAAGCAGCAAGACTAAAGGGATTAAGCTTCAGATATATGGAATATTGCATTTTATGAATCTAGGCCTTTTTAAAAAATACTTTTACCAGCATTTTTTTTTTTAATTTATTTTATTCATTTATTTATGGCTGTGTTGGGTCTTCGTTTCTGTGCGAGGGCTTTCTCTAGTTGTGGCAAGCAGGGGCCACTCTTCATCGCGGCGCGCGGGCCTCTCACTATCGCGGCCTCTCTTGTTGCGGAGCACAGGCTCCAGATGCGCAGGCTCAGTAACTGTGGCTCACGGGCCCAGCTGCGCTGTGGCATGTGGGATCTTCCCAGACCAGGGCTCGAACCCGTGTGCCCTGCATTGGCAGGCAGACTCTCATCCACTGCACCACCAGGGAAGCCCTTACCAGCATTTTTAAATCTCCGTTCTTTGTTGGTCAAGCAGCTATCAGAATATTCTGTATAATGAAATAAACTTTAAAGAGATTTAGAAAGACAAAAATGTTGAATTATATTCAAGTTAAATCTTTAAATAACTCAGTATCTAATGTTTATGTAGTTTGGTGTCAACTGAAATTTAAATGCAAAACCTAACATGGATCTCAGTGAGTTTTCTTTGACATTATAAACTAGGAAACTACTCTAATGGAGAGTCCAGGTCACATTTATTGTTATTATTTTCATGTAAATAATGATAATCTTGGGCTAAAGTTTGACCCTGGGAAAAGGTATGTATACTTTTACAATGAAACCTGTCATGGAGGAGAAGGAAAGAAAGAGTAATGGCAGTGGGGCTGTTGTAAACTTCTATGCTTTTAATCTCTTTTCCTATACAAGGGAAAGAAATATTTTGTTTATGTGCCATATCAACAAGGCTCAAACCAACTGAATGAGACAACAAAGTAAACTCATTCAGATCTCATCCAGTAAAAATAAGACTGAGTACAGTATTTCGTGTTACGTTTGGAAAATATTACCACCAAACTGGATAGGTTCCTGAAACCTCGGGCCATTTTCTCATCTGGCACTGTGCTCAGAAATCTGTTCCAAGTGTAGCACTCAATCCCACCGGCCCACCAACTTTTCAAAAACCACACTTTCTAAATGGTTCTCGTGAATGAGAGAAGAACCAGACATTATGTCAATACGTTTTCCATCAGGACAGCTTCATGTTCTTATTTGTATCTTCAACAACAATCTTAAGTGTTGTGTTAAACTTACTTCTCTCTGCCTGCATGTTCTCTCATTTGCTTTTTCTCTGCAAAATTATTTAAATACTTCATACACAGGAAGCTCAGTTCTAATCTGAATACATATTAACAATGCGTTTTTAAAAATGTGACCAGACATTGCAATTTCGCTGACTTAGTATATATACACTTCTTTTTAAGAATCTCTTGGCTATTGCATTGGCATTTATTTATAACTATAGTGTTGCTATGTATACAACTATCCCTTTTATTTATTCTTTCAATAAAAGAGCACTTAGAATAGATTAATTGAATAAAATGTTTAAAAAAATGTCAGCACCTAAATTTTCACTAGTAGTAGGAAGTCAGTTAGCTATGGAATGGACCTTTATATTGAAGTGTATTAACTTTGATTTACGCAATGTTTGAAATCAGAAACTTGTGAGCTGGACTGCTGAACTCCATTTTCCTTTGTTCTAAACAGTTAAACAGTCGAACATTTGGGGAAGAGATGAGAGCCAATGGTGAAAACATTTTAGAGCTGACAGTTGTGTGCCATATGCCAGGATTCTTTTACAAATGGAACAGTATTTAAATTCAAAATCGGTTTAAACACAATGTTGTTTTTTAAACATAGCCATTTAAATATTAACCTGTGAGTATTGGGGGGGAAAAGAAACTAACAGAATATGTTTGTCTTCTGCAGAATTCAACCAAAACTACTTTTTCTACCACATTTTCTGTCTTATTGGAATATTCTTAGCAATTAAAGACAAAATACCAAAAATCACTTAGACTCCTCCTTCTATTATACCTTACCCCAGTATCCAATAGTTCTCCATTTTATTTCTATTTCATCTCCTAACATCTCACAATGCATCCTTAGTATCGGTTTAGGGCCTCAGTGTCTCTCCTCATAAATATTGCCTGCAGGATGCAGCAGTGCCACTGGAGTCTAATGGTCCCCCTAGAGCTGTACAGTGCACGACCTATGTGGGCATATGGGATGATCATAATTACAACAGTAATTACTGGCACCTCTACCCTATGCAACTGTCCTCTAATCCTCCATTAGAGTTTATTTATTTTTTAAGTGCAAATTGGATTCATAACCTCCCTAGTATCTATCTCTTAGTGACTTCTTATACAGGATAATTCTTGTCACTACCTATGGATTAACCAGTTTCATCCATGAATGCATTTTTTGCTGTGGTGTTACCAAACTACTTTGAGTCTTCTTAACATGTTTCTTGCCTCTATTAGGCCATGTAACTTTGTCTGAAATGCCAATTGCACTCTTGTTCAACCAAAAAATACAATTCATTCTTCAAAACTTTACTCAGTTTCCATCCTCATTAAGGCTTTGCTTTCCTGATTCCACAATAAATATAATCAATCACTGTTTCCTCTATGCTTAGTCTGCTGCTTGAGCATACTTTTACTAATAATTCCACTACACTGTACTGAAATCTCTTATAACTTACCAGGGAGTGAGTTTCTTGAAGGCAGGGTAAATGCATTTCATCTTTGAAACTAAAATGACTTCACCTATAGAACATACTCACTAATTTTGATAGAAACAAATCATACATATAATAAAATCTTTTTTTTTAATAGAACTCTTTTTTTTTTTAAATTAATTTATTTATTATTTTGGCTGTGTTGGGTCTTCGTTTCTGTGCGAGGGCTTGCTCTAGTTGTGGCGAGCGGGGGGCCACTCTTCATCGCGGTGCGCGGGCCTCTCACTATCGCGGCCTCTCTTAACTGCAGAGCACAGGCTCCAGACGCGCAGGCTCAGTAGTTGTGGCTCACGGGCCCAGTTGCCCCGCGGCATGTGGGATCTTCCCAGACCAGGGCTCGAACCCGTGTCCCCTGCATTGGCAGGCAGATTCTCAACCACTGCGCCACCAGGGAAGCCCAATAAAATCTTAATATAGGAAGTTTCTTTTGAAGGAAAAGTTTCTTTGTAAAATCATACTGCTGAGCATTATGTTTCCTCATAACATCTGTTTCAAGATTAAGGAAAATTTATTTGAATGCAATGAACCTATGTTGCATATCATAAACATAAGTTCATTTATTGCTTTCTGAAATTATTCCCCCATCTGCCTATTAAATCAGTGACATATAGATGTGTATCTGTTTTGTGAAAAGGTAAGAGATGAAGCCAACATAGTAAGTAATCTTTTTCAAAAGTTATAAAATTTGCCAAGCCAATTGATTAAGCAATTCTTAAAATTTCTAATTGTTTTCAATCTAAATTATTGTTTTAAGTCTAAATTAAATGTTGATTTCATCATTGTGTTAGTTTGCTATGCTGTTGTAATAAAGTACCACAAACTGGGTGGCTTAAACAACAATTATTTATTATCTCACAGTTCTGGAGGCTAGAAGTCCAAGATCAAAGTGTCAGCAGAGTTGACTCCTTATGAGGACTGTGAGAGAGAATCTGTTGCATGCCTCTCCTCTGGTTTCTTCTGGTTTGCTGGCTATCTTTGGCATTCCTTGGCTTGTAGAAGCACTACTTTTATTTCTGCCTTCATCTCCACAAGACATTCTCCCTGTGTGTGTCTGTCTCCAAATTTCCCCTTTTTATGAGGACATATTATATTGGATTAGAGCCCACCCCAATGACCTCATTTTAGCTGAATCACCTCTGTAAAAACCCTATATCCAACTAAGGCCACAATCTTAGATACTGGAGGTTAGCACTTAAACATACAAATTTTGAAAACACAGTTCAACTCATAACAGTCATCACATGGAAAAACTAGAATATGTGTGATAGAAGACTATATATCACACAAAAAAAAAAATTGGCTTAAGAAGGCAATTTATGAATGTCAGATAAAAGGCACAGTACCTGTTTGACGGAGGCTAGGTGTATAAAGTACAGATGACCTAAGTTCAGCATGTCAAAATATGGTACAAAATTGCAAGTACAAATTTACTCCTGTGTGTTGCGAAAACATTAGAAATTTTTGTAAACAAATTAGGTAAGGTCTTACTGATTCAGTAATAGTTATAGCTACATATAAGTAAAACATGAGAAAAAGTAGTCTTTTCTGTCAGGACTTCCCTGGTGGCGCAGTGATTAAGAATCCACCTGTCAATGTAGGGCACACGGGTTTGAGCCCTGGTCCGGGAAGATCCCACATGCCGTGGAGCAACTAAGCCTGTGTGCCACAACTGCTGAGCCTGCACTCCAAAGCCTGCAAGCCACAACTGCTGAGCCCACGTGCCACAAATACTGGAGCCCACGCTCCTAGAGCCCGTGCTCCGCTACAAGAGAAGCCACTGCAATGAGAAGCCCTCCCACCGCAATGAAGAGTAGCCCCCGCTCGCCACAACTAGAGAAAAAACCCCCGCGCAGCAATGAAGACCCAGCGCAGCCAAATAAATAAATTTATTAAAAAAAAAAAGTAATGGGCAAAAGAAAATGAAAAGGATAGACAGATAAACTGACTGACATGGTCCATATCTGTGGATTTTAGAGTTTTCATTGTTCTCTTACATTGATTTGCATTTGATAAAAATTAAAACATATTTAACCTTTATTTTTATGCTAATCATATTTTTATTTGCTATTAAAAGGAAATTACCATTTGAAGTGTTTAAGTGAAACACTCCATAATTTTATTTTTCTGTTATCTCTATCTCCTTATCCTATATTTCACATTAAATTAATTTTCCAAAAAATAATCTACGTGGTTACATTGATAAATTGGAAATATAGACTCCTCTTCCTTGTTATCTCCAAAGAAGTACAGTACTTTCATATAATTTGACAGCCAACTCAAATTCTTTTGAAAAAAGGTGAAACATATACATTTCAATACATTCAAAACACATATCAAAAAAATAAGTTCTTAGGCTTCCCTGGTGGCGCAGTGGTTGAGAGTCTGCCTGCCGATGCAGGGGACACGGGTTCGAGCCCTGGTCTGGGAAGATCCCACATGCCACGGAGCAGCTGGGCCCGTGAGCCACAGTTACTGAGCCTGCGCGTCTGGAGCCTGCGGTCCACAGCAAAGTGAGGCCGCGGTGGTGAGAGGCCCGCGCACCGCGATGAAGAATGGCCCCCGCTTGCCATAACTGGAGAAAGCCCTCACGCGGAAACAAGGACCCAGCGCAGCCATAAATAAATAAATAAAATAATTAAAAAAAAAAAAAAAGCTTGCCTTCAATTTAAATAAATAAATAAATAAATAAATAAATTCTTGTCCCTCAAAGTACATCTCTTTTGTTCTGTGTTTATTTTGGTATGCTACTTGATGAAAAGAGAGCTTGAGGATTAATGCGGAAAGCCATGTATGTAATCAGCATTCATTTAATCCACCCAGTTTATTAATAAGGATTAATCAAGCAATCGTTACATGTATAACACTATGAGGCAACATGGGAAATAAGAGAAGTAGAAGACATGATTCCTGACTTGAAGAGCTTAGTGTACACTTGGAGAGACACAGCTAATATGTTTAGAATATAAGTGAGGTAGATTCTAATCTACATCTGCAAAATGTGTTTAGTGCCAAAATAGAACAATATTAGAATGTTACATTGAAGCTAGACTCTTTTATCTTAAATTCTACATTTTTTCTAAGTTTCAAAGTGTAACATAAAAAGCCAAGCCATACTAGAGACTGAGGAAAAGGAAAAAAAATCTGTAATACCCTGTTTTTATTTAATTTTTTAGATTTTATCATGGAATTTTGGCATTGTTATTTTAAAAATATCACATTAGATATTATTTATCTTGATTACTGAAGGTTTTGGCATTCTCTTAAATTTTGCACCCAAGGTGAGTACCCTACTACCTTCACCCTAGTCCCAGCCCTGTGTACTTATGTTAAATGCTCTTTTCCCTTGTATACCTTGCATATCATCAAGGATTTCCTAATTTTTTAAAAAAATTGCATATGTAAACATGGAGTTTGTATTTTTTAATAATGTTCCTTGCCTTTTATGAACTGCTAAACTCTACCAACCCAGAGAGAAAATTAGACTTTTACTGACAAAGTGGACAGTTTAGATTAATGCTAACATCTCAGCTTTCACTTGATTTTTGTGTTGTCTACTTATTCATGTGAAAGCCTTGAGCAAAGCAACTAAGGCATTTTAATATCTTTGTCAGGTTTGATTGTGAAATGTTTATAAAATGTGTTTTGAAAGCATGACTGGGGTATCTTGGGGGAAAAAGGTGGCTTATGAGAAGAAAGTGCATTTGCTTATTGTTACGTTTTTAGACTGTAAACCTACAACATACAGCCTTTCAATCAGGAAACTTTTTTATTTGATTCATGTATGAGAATACATGCAGTAGAAAAATATATTATTAACTTAGATTTCATATATTTCGGGTATGAGTCTGGATTGTTGACTTACCAGCATTCAGTAAGATTCAGAGGAGATTTTTTGCTTTGGCTGGAAGTCATCTCGTGGGAAAAAATGCTCAAGTGATCATACGCCCCTGTCTGAGAGGATATTCATCCTTACCAAATTGCTGCGTGCTGTTTTCTCTCCTTGACATTCCTGCCAAAGACTGCACTGGCATTAAAAGCCAATTATTTCTCATTCTTAGAATCCTATAAGATTTCCAGAGCCACATCACAAAGAGGCATACAAACCCCGTAACATCACAGTGCTTATGGGGTTATTTCACAGTACAGATTGGACTAATATTATAGCCTGCAGGACTCCTAGCTTCTTGGCGTGAGGAGAGTTTCTAGTATTTTGCGGAGCAATTAGTGCAAGTAAAAAAAAAACTTTATCTCTACTCTTTAAGATCCTTTAAAAAAAATCCTCTAAGAATATTGTTGTCTTAAAAATGTTTTTTAAAATACTTGTTGCTGAAGTTGTTTTTGTGGAGCTTTAAAGTGAAGTAACTGCATTGATAAAATATTTTACCGACCATTGCATGGTACAGGCTACAGTTTTGAATCATATAATCAGAACCTTATAAATGAAGAATTTCTTAGAAGTCATCCAGCTAAATGTCCTTATTTTTAGAAGAGGAAACTAAAGCATCAAAAAACTAAATGACTTATTCAGTGGCTTATATCTACTTAGTGACAGAACCTGTATTGGAACTGAGATCTTCTGTCTATAACTGCAAAGTGCAGTGATTGCATTTCCTGGAAAACTGAATGGTAATTTCAATATAACTTCATCAATGATAAAAATGCTGGGGGCTTCCCTGGTGGCGCAGTGGTTGAGAATCTGCCTGCTAATGCAGGAGACAAAGGTTCGAGCCCTGGTCTGGGAGGATCCCACGTGCCACGGAGCAGCTGGGCCCGTGAGCCACAACTACTGAGCCTGTGTGTCTGGAGCCTGTGCTCCGCAACAAGAGAGGCCGCGATAGTGAGAGGCCCGCGCACTGCGATGAAGAGTGGCCCCCGCTTACCGCAACTAGAAGAAGCCCTCGCACAGAAACGAAGACCCAACACAGCCAAAAAATAAATAAATAAATAAATAATAATTAAAGGTGCTAATAATTTAAAAAAAAAAAAAAAGCTTAAGAAAAAGATGTCCTAGGTAACAAAGTTTCTATTTTTTTCTGACTGTAGTGTAGCCATTAAAAATAGTAGATGCTATGGTCTGAATGTTTGTGTCATCCCAAAATTCATATGCTAAACCCCAATGTGTTGGTATTTGGAGGTAGGGCCTTTGAGAGATGATTAGGATTAGTTTAGGTCATGAGGGTAGAGCCCGCATGAAGGGATTAGTGCCCTTACAAGAAGATGAAGAGACCAGAACTTTTTCTCTCTGCCATTTTAAGATACAGGGAGAAGGTAGTTGCCTGTGAATCAGAAGGTGGGCCCTCACCAAGAACATGACCATGCTGACACCCTGATATCAGACTTCCAGGCTTCAAAACTGTGAGAAATAAATGTTTCTTATCTAAACCACTCAGTCTATCTAAACCAAGAGGAAATATTTATTGGTAAAATCACAAGGATGTGGGACCTCTTAAGCAAAGAACTTTAGCTCTACTCCACGTAGAATAAAGAGACATGAGGAGTTTCAGTCTAGAAAAGGGATATGGCTCTTTCGTTCAAGATCACACCAACTACATGGGGTGAAGATGTTTCTCCACCTCTTTCCTTCTGTCTTTACATCTCTGCTTCCTATTTCCTCTAGGTAACTCTTAACTATGCTACACACACTCATGGGCACTTACATGTGCATTCACCCCAACCGCACATGCATGCAAACACACATACACAGCCACCCACCCCTCACTTCTTCCATAAATAATACTCTTCAGAGATAATACCATCAACATATATATTTAGAATAATATTTAGAATATTATTTATTTATTTCCATAAATAAAGGTTTATGGAAAATCCCATAAACCCAAAACAATAAATATTTCTTTCACTCTGCAAGGAAGCAGTTCTGCTAAACAAGCACCCCAATGTTTGACTGTAACCACTATTTCAGTAAGTTTTAAGTCATAGTCACTACTTAAGTATGAGATCAATCAAAAATTCACAGTTTTTTCCAAGAACGATAGATGAGAAATTGCTTTGTATTTATAAATATAAGAATAATTCTAGGGATTTTTCCAAAACAAATTGATTTCTTCCAAAGTTTAATTGCTGTATCCAAAAAATGCTAGAAATTTTTAAATTACACTTTGAAGCTTCAAAAACATTTATTTAGATTCCAAGTTACCTGGATATGTAATATTCTTAAAGCAAGACTTGATGATTAATTGGTGTAGTGTGGTAGGGGTTAAACATTTTTGGCTTGGACAGCTAAATGGAATGTGATGCCTATAAGACAATCCAGAACTTGTTTCCATGGAATCACTGGGTATATGTGATTCTGGAACTTAGATGAAGGACATGGGCTAGAGAAAATACTATTGGATTCCTCAACATACAGATGGTAACTAAAGCCAAAGGAGTGGACAAGATAATGAGGGGAGAGTAGGCAGAGTTAGAAGAGATGGGTGCAAAGGACTATGCCCTGAACATCACAAACCTTTAAGGCACAGACGTAAAAAGAGACAAAGGGGCCAATAACATAGGATAGGATGCAGGGAATTGTGATTTCACAAGAGTGAAAAGAAAGCCCTTCACAAAAGAAAATCAGGTCAATAGTGTCAACTCTTACTAAGATATCAAATAAGATATGATCTAAAAATCTTCTACAGAATTTGGAGCAAGGCAATAATGTGACACTTGGTGGAGAGCAGTTTCAGTGGAGTTATGAGAGGGCAGTATAGATGGCACTGGGCTGTTGGTGAGTGAAATGTGTCCACCTTGGACAGTAAGTGTTTAGACTTTAAATAAAAGAATCCAACAGACCTGTAGCTGAAAGGGGAAGTTTCATGAGGGGGTGGTAGATCAAGATTAGGTATTTGGATTTGTTTTATGCTTCTCATCCTAACATGGAAAAAGTTTGTTTCAGTTGAAATGGAAGGTAGCCCAAGGAAAGGGAGAGATTGAAAATCCCAGAAAGAAAAGAAAATCTCTGGAGTAAAGTCTCTGGGGAAAATAGAACGCAGCACCCAGGCCTTAGATAAGGTGGGAAGGCTTCTCCAGACAAAGAGAAAAGGAGAGTTACACTTGCATATCAGTTTGCAAGATTGGTTCCAAGCTGTTAAGAAGCTTCCTTTTGTTGATTTTTTAAGTCTGTAAATAAAGAGGTATGGTTATTTTCTAAGACTGAGGTGAGGGATTATTGAGATGAGAAGTTTGAGCTATATATATCTCCTCATATGTCTTTCCATCATGTAAAATTAAGTTTTTCAAAATTATCCTTTGCTTCAATTAGTCTCTCTTTTTTTTCTTTACTCTTTCTGTAATGTTCAATTCTCCAGATTTTCTAGCTTCTTTAGACTCCTTTCTCTCACTTTGAGTCTACTCCCTGTGTACTTTCAACTCATCTAGGAAGTCAGCAGTCTCACTGTTTCTTTCTTCCCGATGTCTTGCATTGCATTGTTCATTTCTCTTTAACCATATTGGTATTACATCTATAATTGATAAATTCCTGTGTCATTGTTATAGCTTTCCTGGTCTTAGCAGCTCCCCTTCTTTCCACATCATCTCGCGCATTGTTGGCAGATTACTAAACACTGCATCAACTTGTCATTCCCTTGCTAAAACTTTCACTGTTTCCCCTGTGCTGACAGGATAAAATCCAATCTCTTATCATGAAATACAAAGCTCTTTATTATGGGCCTAAACTACCTGTAACAATTTATGTTCAAGTAATGCCAACCAGATTGGCAACTTCGACAACAGCAAGAATATGTTCTTTTGATCCATATCTCATTTCAGAATTCATAACACTGCTTTTGTCATACTTTTCCTCAGTTTGGAATATGACCAGTTCTATAAAAAGCTGACCTTTCAAGTACTTTGTATTCTGAGAAATCTACCTAGACTCTCTTCCACCAATCTCCTTCCTCTAACTTAAATAACATTTATATTGAAGACTAACAGATGACCAAGAGGCACATGAAAAGATGTTCAACATCACTAATTATTAGAGAAATGTAAGTCAAAACTACAATAAGATATCACCTCACACCAATCAGAATATCCATCATCAGAAAGTCTACAAACAGTAAATGCTGAAGAGGGTGTGGAGAAAAGGGAACCCTCCTACACTGTTGGTGGGAATGTAAATTGGTGCAGCCACTATGTAGAACAGTATGGAGGTTCCTTAAGAAACTAAAAATAGAGCTACCATATGATCCAGCAATCCCACTCCTGGGCATATATTTGGAGAAAAACATGGTTCGAAAGGATACACGCACCCCAGTGTTCATAGCAGCACTGTTTACAATAGCCAAGATGTGGAAGCAACCTAAATGCCCATTGACAGATGAATGGATAAAGAAGATGTAGTACATATATACAATGGAATATTAGTCAGCCATTAAAAAGAATGAAATAATGCCATTTGCAACAACGTGGATGGACTCGGAAAAGATTGTACTAAGTGAAGTAAGTCAGACAGAGAAAGACAAATATCATGTGATATCACTTATATGTGGAATCTAATAAACAATGATACAAACAAACTTACTTACAAAACAGAAACAGACTCACAGACTTAGAGAATGAATTTATGGTTACCAGCAGGGTAGAGTGAAGGGGAGGGACAGATTGGGAGTTTGGGATTGACATCTCCACACTGCTATGTTTAAAATGGATAACCAACAAGGACCTATAGCACAGGGAACTCTGCTCAATCCTCTGTAATAACCTAAATGGGAAAATAATTTGAAAAAGAATAGATACATGTATATGTATAACTGAATCACTTTGCAGTACATATGAAACTAACACATTGTTAATCAACTGTACTCCAGTATAAAATAAAAATTTTTTAAAAGATTAAAAACATAAAAAAATTTAAAAATAAGTAACATTTATGTTATTTACCATTGATTTGGCAAATATTCCAACTTTCCTTTTTATTATATGCACAGTGTTATATGTTAAAGTTTAAGAGCCAGGGCTCAGAAGTTAATTTCCTAAATTTAAAACTTTACTCAATTCTATTTCAAATTGGTGACTTTGGTAAATTTTTTAAACTTCTTTGTATTTCATTTTCTTCATCTGTAAAATGGCTTATTGTGAAAATCAAAGGAGAAAATTCATATAATTTTATATATTGCTTACCAAGTATCTTGAACATGATGAATGCTCAATATAGCTTAGAATTATTTATTATTGTTATCATTACCACTATTTTGTTGTTTAACTTTTCACTTTCTTCTCAAATGAAATTTGATGACTTTTTGTAGCCCTCAGAGTCAAATATAGTCCCTTGCTTAACCAGGCGTTCAGAAAATACTCATAGCAACATCTAACATAAGTCATGATATTTCATTAATTCAGCAGTATTTATTTAATAGTTTTTATATACAAAGTATAATGTTTAATTCAGAGAGAGCTCATGCTTTGACTATACACAAAAACACACATATATTCCCATACATACATGATGCATAGGTATAAGCACAGTATGTCTAAAAGTGAATTATGGTATCCCTTTGCCCACTAAACCTGCTTTTTCCTGATTTTGCCATCATCTCCCCAACGACTGCAAATGGGAAATAAGAATTTTGAAGATCCTTAACTTCTCTCTTTTTCATCCCCTTTCTCTGTACCGCTTCCTAACCACATGTTCATTCAAATAACCGTCAAGGTCTGTCAGATTTAGCTCTGAGATATCTGGGGAATCAGATCCTCTTCTTTATTCCCATTTTTTCTCTCCTGTACGCCTGGACTCTGTGATATCCTTTTACCTTCTCTTCCTGCATGTTGTAAACGCCACATACTCCATCTTTCACACCATCTCTAAATTTATTGTTTAGACTCAAAGCAGGCACTTAATACATACTTGTGGAAGGTGTTAAAGACCTGAATAAAGTTAACCTCTGATTATGTTACCTGAAATAACCTCTAGTCCATTTGGTGCCTTTGTGAAAATTAGATAAAGCTCTCCTTTCTTAAGTATAGGTAAACAAATGCAAACATACATATTTTTTACGTAACTAAACTTAGAATTTTATTGCACAATGTAATATGCTGGTGCTGGGGAGCTTTTCAGAGCCCCTAGGTCCACGTGTGCCCAGACTTGCCCACTCACAATGCCTCTCCCCTGTGGGATCGCACATACTTTCAGCAGCAAGCACACTCCACATCCTATTCCCACCCCATGTAACATCATGTTTACAACAGGAAGAAATAAAAGTGACTTCGGGGATTTTTCAAAGCATGGTCCAGACAGGGAACAGCTGCGGTCACTTGACTGTGCCAATGAGTCTATGTGTCCATGCTTTCCTGAGTGTGTGCCTGGCCACATGTACAGCATACGGTTATATAGTGCAGGGTTCTCCCTCACTGAGTCAGTTGTGAGGACTAGTACTATTCCTGCTTACTCTTAAGCTCTCACACAGGTAGAACATGTTTAGGCTGTGAACATGTCTGATAAAATGACATCCATGGAGTTATGAGGCCCTTATGCAGGGCACAACCCAGACAGACACAGGAAGAGCTTTTATGTTATCCTTCCATTTCTCCCTATCCTACTTCAGGATAAAATCTAAACAATTTGTGGCATTTAAATTACTTGACAGTTTCGTCCCTGCATCCACAGCCTTATCCCCTGCTCCTATACAGAAAGAAAGTTTGAATCCTAAAGAACTGTTTTCAGATCACCAAGGAATGTTATAATATAGTATAGTGAGATGGTAGTATAATGATAAAATCCCCATTTCATCACATACTAGTTGTGTGATCTTAAACATGTAACATGTTTCATCTTAGTTTAATTTCATAGAATTTCATTTTTATCTTATGTTTAAGTTTATAAGATTTCTTCTGGTTAAAATACACATTGCTTCCTTTTGCTTGTTGAAAATTCTTACATATAATTAAAGTAGGCATTTTGATTGAACATTGATAATACAATCTGAAAAGTAATAAGGAGCCATAAAACAATTTTACTTAAAATAGGGTGGTAGGTCAAAAGCATGAGGGTAATCAGAGAGGGCTTCAAGAAGGAGGTGTCACATAGGATGGGCCTGAAAGGAGGATAAACACTAAAGAGAAAGGTCACAAGAAAGGAGCTTTCTATTTAGACAAAAATATGCTGAAATACAAAATATTGGGATTTGTAAAAGGAAAGAGATAACTGCTTTTCACAGAATCATGAGATATGAGAAAAAGAGTAGAGGAAATAAAATAGAAAGATTGTTTAATCCAAAACTGTGGGTTCTAGTTTAATAAGGTTGACCTTTGTCCTATGGGTGATAAAGGGCCATACATTTTTCTTGAGGAGAAGGTAGACATAACCAGAGTTGTACTTGAAGAAAATTTATCTGATAGTGGGAAGATGAGTAGAATTGCCCGAAAAGGGGGTATATAACTTTCTCTCTTGCTTGTGCTTGCTCTCACTCTCTTTCTCTTTTTTTTTTTCCTTCACTTTCAACATATTGCTACTCCAAAATTTCTTTCATGGGTATGCTGTTAATCAGTCAACACCACCACCTCCATCTTCTACTACATACACCCACAAACACAGACCAAATTTGTTACCAATTCTTGACATTTCTTCTTACGAACAACCTGCCTCAGGTAGTACCTTGCTTATATTAAGTATGTTAGGGTTAACCACAACCACTGTGATCTGAGCCATAACCATCTTTCTCCAGGATTACTGTAGCATGCTCCTAATTGATCTCCCTGTTTCCATTACTGACCCTCCTGAGTCGGTCCCCAATAAGGGACCTTCTGCCCTGTGTCTTTCAAGCCAATAGAACAAAACCCAGTTCGGTTCATAAGCAAAGGGAAGCTATATTCTTTGATCAAAGAATGGAGAGGTGCGAACTCGTGCTCTAGGGTACAGGCAGTCCAGAGAGGCTGGGGGCAGGGCTGCTTTAAAGGGATCTCATCAGCGGGGAGGGGCCGGAGTTCTCTCACGGCTGGGGCGGGCACAGCTCTGCTGTCTGTTCAGGCTCCAGATGGCAGTGCCGGGCACAGTGTCTCTGCACACGGCCTGCCGTCACCATCTTGAATTGAGTGTCGTGCGCAGCACTTCTTTACCCGGCCTGAAGAGCTGAAGTGTCGTTGGCACAGACATTTCGTACCAGGAACTCTGGTCTGAAGTGCCAGGTTCAAGGTCTCTATATGGGGCACTCTGTGAGCAAGTCAAACTAGACTAAGCACAAAGGAAAAAAGGTTAGACTTTATTACCCAGATTCTATTTTTGTTTCCCGGGAATTGTTAATGGGCTTTGCCGGTGACAAATCCCTCCTCTGCCTTTTGTCCTGCTCCTCAGTCTTGAGGGGTGCAGAGGGACACAGTTTTGTCTTCTGTAACTACTTCTTGCTGAGTGTGGACGTCATCATAACCCCAGGTAGAGGAGCAGAATTTTTTCCAGCCGCCTTTAGATGTGTTTGATGGTTACCAGGCCTCAGCCCTACCTGTTTGTATCTCTGAACGACCATCATTTGTCTAACCTTTTGGAGACAAAATGTCCAAATATTAGCAAAAATATTAGAATATTAGAATAATGGTCACATGTCAAATTTTTTCAGAAAATGAAGGTATCTAGGTTTTTTGCCTGTGCCCTGATGTTGAGGTCACTGCCATGGCCTGAATATCCCTGGTTACACTTTGGTTGTTTTTTGCACAAGAAGCTTCAAGTCAGAGAGAGGTTCACATGAGTAGTCAAGGGGGTCCATTGCCCCAGGTTGTCTCTCTGGAGGTTGGGGCTCAGGGCCCTCTTCATTCCAGTGTGAACTCCCCTGCAACTTCAGAGGAGAGTGGGTGGTTAGGATGACTAAGTAGGATCTGTTCCACTTAGGAGTGAGCTGACTTTGTGGGCTGCCTGTTTTCCAGGTTTTTAGGTGCACCCCATCTCCTGGAAGGGGTGGAGGGCCAGATTGACGGGCGTGGGCAGCCCCCGGTCACCATATTCTGTGAGAACTTTCATGGTCTCTCCTACCTGGAGGGCACACTTGAGTTGTTCCATTTCAAGGGGGTTAAGGTGTCCCTTCTCTCAGACTTGGGGAATGGTTCTACTGTAACAGGAGTTTAAATGCACTTAACTTTAACTTATCCTTTGGGACTAACTGCATGCAGAGCAGGGCAATCAGAAACAACTTAATCCAGTTTTCTTGAGTTTCCTAACATAGCTTGGCTAAGGCCCGTTTCAGGTCTGATTGGATTGCTCTACTTTCCCCAATGATCGGCGTCTCCAGCCTGAATGCAAGGTCCATTTTCTGCCCAGGGCACTCGTTATCCCCTTCTTCACTTGAGAAACAAATGCTGGACCATTATCGCTTTGTAGGGATCCTTGGAGTCCAAACCTGGGGATTATTTCTTTTAGTAGTGCCTTAGCCACTTCAGCTACAGTTTCAGTTCTAGCAGGGAATGCTTCTATCCACCCAGAAAATGTGTCTACTAGCACCAAGAGATACCTGAAATTGCCCAGTACTCTTTTCATGACAGTGAAATCCATCTGCCAGTCTTCTCCAAAATATGTCCCTCTGGTCTGATAGATCTTATCTGGGGGCCTCTGGGGGGTCGTGCTGGGGTTGTTCATTGTGTAGATGGGGCATGTGTCAACTATCTGATTGATTATACTTTTCATGACAGGAGTTATCATGACCTATAATTAACCAATTATATAGCACTTCCCTCCTGTAGTGAGTTCCTTGATGAGCTCCCTGATGGCTTGTGCAGTTTGAGGAAAGAAGTATTGCCCATGTTCATTAACTAGCCACCCATGGCCTCCTAGAACTCTATTGAAGCCCCATTTTGGGGCTTTATCTAATTCTCCCTTTGTGCAGATTGGAGAATAATTGGATGGGTCTGGCCTTTGAGGTGTGAGGAGGGGTAGTTGCCGAGTTGCTGGCTCTAGGGCCGCCCTTTAGCAATTGTGTCTGCCTTGTTGTTTCCCCTTGTCACCTCTGCATCTCCTTTTTGGTGAGCCCTACAATGAATCACTGCCACCTTTTTTGGAAGTGGTACTGCTTCTAAGAGCTTCAATATGCTTTAAGCCATGTTTCACACGTTAATTCTCCACAGTAAGCATACCTCTTTCCTTCCAGATAAACCCATGTGCGTGTAGGATGTCATATGCATACCGGGAATCTGTGTAAGCATTTAATATCTTCCCTGTCCCAAGCTCTAAGTCTCAGGTGATGGCTGTCCACACCACCTTTTGTGCAGAAGTCCCTGAGAATAGGGTTCTTGCTTCTATGACTTATGTCTTCTATGACTGTGTATCCCGCCAGGCTTTTTACCTCTCTCATAAAACTGCTCCTATCTGTGAACCATTGCTCTTCAGCATTTGGGAAAGGCTCACTTCCTAGGTCAGGTCAGGACATCTAAAATAGATCGTGTCTATGGTTTCTATACAATCATGCTTCAGGGCCCCTTTTTCTCTGGGTAGTAGGGTGGCAGGATTTAGTGTGTGACAGGTTTTTATGGTAGCCACTGGGTTGTCTAAAAGCATAGCCTGAACTTGAATAGACCTTCTGAGGGATAGCCATTCATTTAGAGCTTACTAAACCTGAAACTGTTGTGCCGTCCAAATAGTGACTGGCTGACCAAACATTAACTTTTCATCTTCCTTTAGCAGGGTTGTTGTAGCTGCTACTGCCTATAGGCAAGGAGGCCATCCCTGAGCACTTTGATCTAATTGTTTAGAGAAAGAAGGAACCACCGAGTAAGGGGTCCCAGTTTTTGAGCTAATAGTGCTGATTTCCTTTCTCTCATGAATGTAAAGGTCAAAGGATTTAGCTAAATCTGGGAGGAACAGGGCAGGGGCCTGAAGAAATTGCTTTCCTAGTGCTTGAAAAGCCCCATTGCATTCTGAATTTCATTCAAAAGGATCATCATCCTTTCCTTTCAACTTTTTTATAGAGGCCTAGCTATTAGATCATACTTAGATATGCAGATGCGGCAAAAGCCAGCCATCCCCAGGAAACCCCTAAGCTGTCTTCTAGTTTTAGGAAGGCAAGGCTGCAAGTGGCTTCTTTCCTTTCCTGGGGTAGGCTTCTCTGACTTTATGTGAGAATGAAGCCTAGACAGGTCACCCTAGCCTTTTTCTTAGACACCTTATATCCTTTATCAGCTAAGTGGTTAACGGTGGTTACAGTATTTTACAGAGGCCTCCTTAGTAGGGCTGGTTATCAGAATGTTGTCTACATACCGGAGGAGGGTTAGGTCTTTAGCTAAAGTTTCTCCAAATATGGGAGGGGCGTGGAATTTTTAAACCCTTGGGACAGGACTGTCCAGCAGTATTGTTTTTGTTGCATGTTTCGGTATTCCCCACTAGGTTTCTTTACAGGGAAAATGAAGTTATTATAGGCTGATTGACATGGTCTAATAAGGCCCTGGTCAGTTAGGCCTAATGGTTCTATGAATGCCTGTTCTTGGGCCTTCCCTGATACCCCCATAGTTTTACAACTCTTGTGACCAAGTTTGCCTGATCTGGTGTTCAGAACTGAGTAAGTGGCTTTGGTGTCTAACAGAGATTCAGCAGGCTTTCCCCCTATGTCCAGTGTCATCTGGGACTTCTCAAGGGTCAATTGGAGTGCCAGCTGAGGCTCAAACGGAGCTGACTAGTCCCATTGTTTTTTTGTCTGTTTGGACCATCTGCCTTTGAGCGTAGTGACCAGGATCTACCATTTCCAACCCCCTTCGGGTGTGGCTAGGGCATTCTCTCTTCTAGCGTCCCTCTTGTTTACGTATGGTACACTGATTGGATCTAGTTTCCTTGGCTTGCTGTCCCTTGGTGGTGGCCGGGGGTCACTCACCACAGTCCAGAGCCTCTGTGGGTGGCCAGTCCAGATTCCCATGCTGACTGGTTGACATTGGAGGACAATAGCCACATACCAACCTTGGGATGCTTTTGCACTCAGGCATCCCCGGTGCCTTTCCCTGAACTTGGATCAAGTGTCCTCATTCCATTTTGTCAGGCAATCCTTATTACCTGGGCCTTTTCCCAGTCTCGCCACTTGTCTTACGTGACTGGCCACTTTGCTTTACCAAACCAAAAGTGACTATGGAGAATGCTATGTTGACCTCTGGATGTTGTTGAGGAGGGCAAAAAGCCCTGATGCAGCCACTATTGCATTGTACAGGGGTCAAGAGGACAGCACTACTGATGAGACAGCGGGCAAGACTGCTGTGGCTCCCTCTTGTCCACAGATCCCCATGTCCCTGGGACATCCAGTATCGCGGGAAGGCCAGCCAGAGGCAGTGAGCAGACGTGTGAGTTTCAGTCTCTGATCCCCAAGGATGCCACAGTATGATCCCCTCAAGGTGGCTCAGTTCAGATTACTCTGGGGGCTACACTGTATGCATACCACACCTGGATTCAAGTTGCTGGGCAGAGCTGCCAAAGCTGCCAAAGGCTGCTGCCTTTCTACCACATCAGAGTATACTCAAAGATCAGTCATTCTCATATGAACCTCCCAAAGTCTCCGCTGTCCTCCCACTGGAGCTTGGGTGAGCACAGAGCATAGTGGATAGGTGCAGAAGAAAAGGCCCATCTGGGTCACCAAAATTTTGTTACCTACCCTCCTGAGTTGGTCCCCAAGAGTCCTTCTGTTTGAGCCAATAGAACGAGACCGAGTTTGGTTCAGAAGCAAAAGAAAGCTTTATTCTTTGATCAAAGAGTGGAGAGGCACAAACTGGTACTCTAGAGTTTACACTCTCCCTGAGAGGTTGTGAGTGGGGCTGCTTTATAGGGTTCTTGTCAGCAGGGAGGGGAACAGAGTTCTCACAGGTTGGTTGCAGCTGTGCTGCTCATGGTGCTCCAGGTCGCAGTACCAGGTGCAGCATTTCTGCACACGGTACACTGTCGCCACCTTGAATTGAGGTGTCATGTGCGCCCCTGCACGTGGTCCATCAAGCTGAAGTGTCAGGTGTGGTTGTTTCTCAATAGGAACTCTGGTCTGCAGTGCCAGCCCGATGCAAGGCCTTTGCACTTGGAACCCTATGAGCAAGTGAAACTATACTTAGCGCAAAGGGAAAAAAAAGGTTGGACTTTATTACCCAGATTCTATTTTTATTTCCTGGGGATTGTTAGTGAGATTTGTCAATGACATTTCAACCTTGATCGCCACAGTATATTCTTAACACAACAGCCAGATCTTTTAAAATCATAAATAACATTGCTACTTTGCACAGTGCAAAGGCATCACATTTTACTCACAGTAAAATCTAGAGTTCTTACAATAGCCAACAACATCTTTTATTACCTAATCTCTCTCTCTGTCTCACACACACACACACACACACACACACACACACACACACACACACACACACACACACCCCTTGCCTCCTACTCATCTCTACACCTCACTGATACAGCTCTAGTCATACTAACTTTCTTGCTGTTCCTCCACAGGTCCAGGCCTTTTCCCTACTTTAAGACCTTTATGATGGCAATTCTGTCTGCCTGGAATAACTCCCACAGTTCTCTACATATCTCTCTCACCTTTATAGGGCCTGCTTTGAATATCCTCTTTAAAATTTCAACCTGCCCTGACCCTGTAACTATTTATCACACTTATCTGGTTCTACATATCACCTTTCTTTTTTCTTTTTTTTCTTTCTTGTTTTTCTTTCTCTGACACTTATACATTTATTATTTTTAATTTAATTATTTATCTCTTCCTTCTAAAATGTCAGGTCCATGAGAAGAAGAAAATTTTATTGCTGTTATCCTGTTCAATGATATATCCCAATCCCTAGAGCTTCCTAGGCATGTAATAAGTGTTAGATAAATATTTGTTGAATTAATAAATTAATTTAGTTTTACTCTGTGAAATAACTTTACAATAATATTGAAAAGACATTCATTAGAAGGCATTGGGTTCCCATAGTAGGAAATTCAACCTAAGCAGTTTGTTCAAATTAGATACTTACTTACTGGTGATGCTAACACTGAAAAGATAAATGCGCTCCAGGAAAATAAGTCCTTCCATTTGTAAAATGCCCAATCCTCTATGCCCAGTCAAAGAGAGTTGATGTTGTTAAGATACCATAAGCATTAATGGAATTAAATAATTATTAAAATGTTTATTCAATAACTTATGTGACATTCGGTCTTCTGGAATTGGGCTACAGAAAGGGAAAAAGACAAAAAGATCCCACTGACACAAAGGTTAAATCTAGGGAAAATACAGGCAAAAGACAATTAAATGAGCATGAAAATTTTAGGGAGATGTGTTGCTATTAAAACAGTAAAACAGAGTAAGATGATAGAGAGCAAATCAATGTTAATGAAGCTAATTAGAGAATGTAGTCAGGAAATGAAATTTGAGCTAAATCCTGAATGGTGAGAAGATGTCAGCAGTGCAGATACCTGAGGAAAGAAAGTCACAGGAGAAAGGGACAGCAGTGCCCAAAGGTCCTGAGAGTCGCTGGCTTATTTGAAGTGCAGAGAGAATGCCTGTGGTTGAGAGTGGAGCACGGTGTAGGGCCAAGGGGTGAGCACAGCCGGGGTTCTGGAGATCACTGTAGACATCTTATTACTTTTGGGTAATCATTTTTTTGCATTTCTGAAAAAGAAAGGCTTAAAGCACTTTATTTGGACTACTATATATGTTTAATAATACACTTGGAGTCATTATGA
The DNA here is from genome assembly GCF_965194825.1 of Balaenoptera physalus. Lineage (NCBI taxonomy): Eukaryota > Metazoa > Chordata > Mammalia > Artiodactyla > Balaenopteridae > Balaenoptera > Balaenoptera physalus. The sequence continues at coordinate 24,380,625 of NC_138887.1, forward strand.
AACAGGAATAATTAATGTTTTCTTGTTAGACTTTTATTTTTGACATGTTTTTCTTATCTTCTGAAGTTAAATAGACTCTCCACTTTATTTTTTCTTAAGCTAAATTTACTTTTCTGTGGCTAAAATGTTCCCTTTATTTTATATTTTCTTCCCAAATGTAGTAAGAAAGCCAGTCCATTACTGTATATAACTATTTTTCTGAGGTTTCAAAAGAAGACATTATGCTCTAATACCGTGAAGATTTATTTGTTAAACTTCTACAAGGAAAGAAGGGAAACCGCAGAAAATTTTGAAGCAGGAGATGAAAAGTAAACACAGTAGCTTGTTGAAATATGGTTAGCAAATGATGAGGTGAACTGTAGAATAAGAACTAAGAATTCTCTTCAGGCCTGGAAAGTTGTTAGAGTTAAGAACCCATGAACTGATAAGTCAGGGAGGGAATGTTTCAGTTAAAGTAAAATAAATAGATTCCAAGAGAAAAGGAAAATTGTGAATCTCTTCAATCATTGAATATCAAGAACATACAGTTCTTTTCACCTCTTATTCTTTTAAAACATTACTCAAAGTAAATGTTTTTAAACCTAACTTTAAAAATCCACTTTAGTCCTCAATATTACTAAATTATAGAAGGTGATTACAGTATTTAAATATATATATATTTTGCCGATGGCCCTTGGTTTCCTAAAAACATTATCTTGGGTTATAAAACATCTTGTTATTTTAAAAAGTAGGAGGAATGAGACTATTTTTAAAAAATAATATGTTAGTGTCTAGCTATTTCAAACATGTAAATTAGTTATTTAAAAAATAAAGCTGACCCCAGTTAGTTTTTGTTAAGAAAAATCTATTTATGAAAGTTTTCTGGTCTTATTTTCTCATTAAGAATTGTTTTAGAGCATACCTAGAAAAAATAGAATAGGCAAACTGCATATGTCCAGACAATATATCTAGAAAACTCACAGATTTTCTAGGATATATCTGTATAAACTAGAATACAACTAGACAAAGTAGATATATCTACACAATATACCTGGACATCTTTTATATTGTTCTTTAATTGAGACAGTTTAAATACATTTATTTTCCGCATTGAAAGAAATTCTTAAGATCTCAGTATCTTTTTCTCGTTTGTTCTTGAACTGCCCTGCCACTCTAAAAATATCTTTACTTATGTTTGGCTCATATGTAATGCAAATGATAAGAGTAGTTAACTTTAGCACTGTGGAACTAAGGACAAGGGACAGATGGAGGGTGGAAAGAATCTCATATTTTACCCTTTATACTTAAAGATTGATTGAATTTATTATTAACATATATTAATTTATCTTCTTAAGGATGAGTACAAATATTTCTGTTAAAACAAAACAAAACAAAAAAACAAAGAAAACAGAATCTACACACAGATGTTTATAGCAACTTTATTCATTAATTGCCAAAACTTGGAAGTAACCAACATATCCTAAAGTGGGTGAATGGATAAATAAACTGTGAATGGAATATTATTCAGTGCTAAATAAAAATGAGCTATCAAACCATGGAAAGACATGGAGGAAATTTAAATGCATATTAATAAGTGAAAGAAGCCAATCTGGAAAGGCTACATGCTGTAGGATTCCAACTACATGACATTCTGGAAAAGGCAAAACTATGGAGACAATAAAAAGATTAGTAGTTGCCAGGCGTGGGGGTTGATAGGGGAAAGGGATGAATAGGCAGAGCACAGAGGATTTTTAGGTCAGTGAAACTATTCTGTATGATACTATAATGGTGGATACATGTTACTATACATTTGTTCAAACTCATAGAATGTTCATCATCAAAAGTTAAGGTAAGCTACGGACTTTGGGTGATTATGATGTATTCATGGAGGTTCATCAGTTGTAACAAATGTACCACTCTTGTGGGGCAAACTGATAATGGGGGACTTATACATGCATGAGGGAAAGGAGTGTATGGGAAATCGCTATATTTTTTTCTTAATTTTACTGTGAATCTAAAACAGCTCTTAAAAAATAAACAAAAATAATTTTAAAAAGAGATTTATGAGATATGAAGAACATATTTAATCTTTGCCTGAGTATAAAATAACTTTTTTAAAATGTTAATTTAAAGACTGAGAAAAGCAATCTAACTTGGGAGGGGGGTAATTATAATTTAGAGTCTCTTAGAATGACATGTACAAGGACATGAATTTTTCTCAACTACACAATGATTAAATCCCCAAAGAAAAGAAACCTCTTTGCTGGGGCTAATTCTTGTTGGAATGTGTGGAAGTACATTATGAGGACTTCATGGTGATTTTGTGACAATAATGATGGGAGAATCAAATGAAACTAAAGATTGTTCCAATAAAACACTAAGTCTAGCCTCTGTACAGAAAATAAATGTCTCTAACATCTACAACTAGAAAGCTTTTTTTTTTTTAAACGTAGAATTGGGCGCACAACCATGGTTGATAAGATAAACCGTACACACAATGGTTTTTGCAAATGTGGAAAATAATTTTGTATCTCTGAAATCAGTATCTTAATTGGAATGCCTCATATATGTTTACATGTTGAATTAAAGGAGGTTCTATATTTTAAAATATTCTACGCTTATATTCTGCTATAATTCTATCCCTGAAAGACCTTATAAATGTCTTAGCAATTGAAAACTTTCTACTTTATATTAAACTTTACTTTTCTCCAGTACAGAATGAAAGACTGAAAATTATTTAAATTGTAATTAGTGTTATGTTCGCACATAATATTTTACATTCTTTAAGTAAATGTGGCTTAGTACTTATGTTCCAAGCCTTGCCCTGTTCCATCCCTGCAATCATTAGCTTTACTATGTGCTGGTAACGTACCCTAATCCTATTTACTCATGCTTCACCATCCCATAAAACTCCAAAGGCAAGAGTTGTCTGAGTATGAATATTGGCCATTCCTCAGAGACCCCCCAATGTGGGATTTTCAATCCTTTCTATTTCTGCTCAGTTTCTGCTCTTTTCATCACTCTCTCTTTAGCCAGTATTAGATCTACTCAACCTTCTCTGAATCACTGGAGGTATCCTAAGGGACTTCGCATTGATTAGAAAGCCTTAAGTCAGTATGTATGCAAATGTTCAAACTCATGGTTTCTGTTTCCCTGAATGCAGGGTAGGCTTAATGTTAAAAATTTCCCCAGATAAGGGACATATTTCTTCTAAATTTGTGTGTGCCTCTTTGTGTGTGTGTTTGTGTGTATGTGTACATGGGGGCGGGGGAAGGGTGTTAAACATTGTTCTAATGAAGAGAATAAAGGAAAAATAAAAGAGTTGAATTATGTTGAAAAAGCATATTCTCTGTAAGTGCTACCTAGAACATGAACAACTAAAAATTTATAAATATTCTTAAAAGAGTAGTTTTCTTGGACCAAGTGGGGAGGGGGATAATTTACCAAGCTATTATGATGATATGAAGATATGAAAATATGGATGCATGTAAGCGTGATAGGAATAATAAGAGCATGTGGTCACTAGTTTTTAACCAGTTAAAATTAACAGACAGATGTGGTTACTCACCTTGGACAGGGTCTATGTATTTTATATTTGTGAAGATGTAGTCATTCATTTAACAAAATTTGTCGAATATCCCTAGCACTGAGAATAAATAAACAAGACAGTAGTGGTCTTTATGCATAAAGAGTTTAGAGTTCAGGACTGCCATAAAGCTACTGTAGAGCTAGTTTAATAATATCATTTTGAGCAAGTAACTGCTTACATTTAGGTGATTCATTTCCACGACCCTGTGGTAACCTCTGCAAAGGAACATTTCTTAGGGAAAAAAAAAAATCTTACTTTTAAAATAGGAGAAGCTGTCGTAAAATCCTGAGTGGAAGTCTTCTATCACCTTCCCTTGGGTTCACTTCCATGGTGGTACTCTGATACTGTCAAAAGGGCAGGAAACCTGACTTACTGAGCACCTTTCATAAGACACTTTCTTCAGTTATAAATGGAAAGAGGTAGAAGGAATCTGAGACACTGGCAAGTCTCTCACTCTGTGATTCACTAATAATACGGTGGACCATTTTTATTTAAATTATATCTTATCAGATAAGTTAGGGTAGAACTTTTTTTATTCTTTAGTGTTCCAAATTATATTAAATTTCTATTCAGAAGTTCACTCCTGAGTCACTGTCTGGTGAGTCACAGTATTTGCTCCAAATTCTTGGCTTGGTGGAGGAGATTCAAGAAATGAGCAACTTGTTGCTGATTTCCTGGAAACGTCTTTGGTTCTATTATTTCATGATTTTCTTTTCAAATCGCTAGTGAACAGAAATTTGGGACCTGTGAATGAATGGTCTCTTCATCTAGTTTTCCATTAGTCTCTCTGATTTGCATGTTCTACTTTCCACTCATAATCTTTTTCCTTAGACTGTATCTTTATAATATCAACTAAATAAGATTGGAAACAAGTAATCGAACTCAACAAGAACTCTAAATTAAATAGACAGGAGTCAACTTTCTCTTACCAATGATGTTTGCCCAACTCAAAGTTGAAGCAGATAAGCAGGGTAAATGTCCAACAACTAACTTTTCAATAGTTATTTGTATTTCAGACCTTTAATCTGATCCTTTCATAAGCAGCTTTCACATTAGCATAGCTGACATTCTTATCTAAAATCCAGAAAGCCCCTGGGAGAGTGAAGGTTAAGGGAAGTAATTTTAAGGAAACCACATCTTTCTCTTGAAAGTAATCAAATCTCTAAAGGCTTTTATACAAGTAACTTAGTCAAAAGATCACCTATTTGAGGATTGTGTTTGTTTGTTTGTTTGTTTTAATCCCAAAACCCAAAGTCTAGATTAACTTCATTTGCTTATCTGTTTTTATTTACTAGTTTACCTTAGTATTCTAAGTGTCCCAAATGCCTTCAGCTTTCAAGGCTTTCTGCTTTCTGGACATACGGATGTACAGAGAAATAGAATATTAAATATATTTGCACCTAAAAGTAATCGGTTCTTGATAGCACTTTGCAAATACGCAGCTGGCAGCCTCCCCGCCCCCGCCAAAAGGGAAAGATAAATGTGTAAACTGTGTCGTGCTCTATATTTCAATGTGTCTTCTAATTAGATGTAATTAGTCAAAAGGCAAAAAAAAAAAAAAAAAAAAAATCAGACTTGTCTCTTAACTGAATGAATTTTTAGTACATTTATAAATGAATGCATTGAAGCAAAAGCGGATAGCTGGAACTTATTTTACAGCTTCCAGTTAGTTATATTTAAAGTGAACTTCAAAATGATAATAGAGTCATTGTTCAACACCTTACTTAGTAGATTCTTTAACTCTTTACTTTGAGTTTTTAAAAAAGGTTATAGACAATATAAGACAAAGGAGATAGGATAAAAGAAGTTAACACCACATGTTTATGCTGAATAACATACCTGGCCCAGAGAAACAAGGAAAGATCTGTTTGAAGTCCTTTAAGCAGATCAACAGGTCCCATATTTTAGGAGGGTTATGTTTACACTTGTGGTCCTTTACCTTTCTTGAGATACAGAGCTTCCTGAGATTTACAAGGACTATTGTTTCCCCTACTTAAGAAAATAGGACATATGTATATACACATAAAATGCTGACAGACCTCATGAAACTCAGATTATCTGATTTTGAAAAAAGATGAAATCAAAATCAGATGCACATAATGCTTTCTGATGCACATGCATAGTTTTTACATCTAAAGAGGATGTGAATTCCAGTGGCTCTCTAAACCATGTTATTTTCTGAATGAGTTATTTACTGTTTTAGTATTGATAAAGAAACTTAATATTTAAAAATAACTTTAAAGGTTATAAACTGGACTGACTCTTTTGGAAAGCAATTTGGAAGTAAAGATCACTGACTTTTGAATGAGCAAATTTACTTCCAGAAATAATCTGAAATGCAGATTCGTGTAGTGTACAAAAATTATAACAATATTACATTATAATACAAGCTAGCATGTATTTAATACTTTCTAAAAAAAAAAAAAAGCTCAGGCTTTTCTATGGGTTTTAAGTCACTTAGTCCTAACAGCAATTGCCATTAGATACTATTTATTATCCATCATTTTAAGAATGAAAAAGAAAAATACCTGAGGATTAAAAGTATTAATAACTAACCCCACATTTCAAGTAGTAAATGGCATAGTTGAGACATGATCCAGGTCTGCCTGCACTTATGCTTTTACTAGTGCACTTTTCAGGTTATGGATTATATTAATGGAAAATCAGAGGCAGCCTAAGTGTCCAATAATAAAGGAAAGTTTAAGCACCACATAATTATAAGATGGAATATAAGAAAGACAAAAATTGAATTTAATCAAATATGGTAATGCAATGGGAATGCTTAGAAAAGGAAATTAAGTGTATGAAAGGAACATAAAAAATACTCATATTGGAAAAATATATGTGCAATATGAAAATAATTTTGTATGCCACTTAACAGAATTTGCCAAGTATTAACAAAAATTGCTTTTGGATTTTGTCTCTTTATCATCTCTACTACATTGTTGTCTATAAAAAGCATGTATTCCTCCTACAGTAATACAAATGAACATTTTAGCTATTTTTGTACTTGCTACTGATTTCAAAATTCATCACCTGTTACCAGGGTTGCTTAAAATTGAAAATGAGAGAATTTAGTACAATCTCTCTGATAAGAAAGCAAAACATGCCCCCTAATGGTCACCAGATTTCATAAATTCTTTGTTGCCTTTTTCCTGTGAGGGATTCTAGTTTAGTTTCACCTGCTATTTAATGGCGGTGGGAAGGAAGTGGGCATCAGAATACCAGGATGAATGTCAGTGGTGAATTAGGATTTGAGTTGTTTGGAACACTTTACCACATGCCAGGCTCTGTGCTAGATGTTGTGGATATAACAAGTTCATAGCCTAGCAGGGGGACATGAAGTAAGTTATTAATTACAATTAAATTGCTGTAGTTGATGATAATAATAGAGCTCTTAGGAAAATGAGCTAATTTTGCATAAGTCAAAGAAGGCTTAATGAGGATGAGATGAAATTATTCAAGAATTAATTGTTGGAGATAGGTTGGAATATAAACTGAGAATATGATAGTCATAATATATGGATTGACTTTGTCTTGAGTGATACCTACAATGTAACTATTAGGTTGTAGCTTAAAAAGGAACATTTAAAGGTGAAACAATCATTACCTGTATTTTCAATGCGTATCATTTAAAAAATGTACAGCATAGTACATTAACATCATAAAATCATAAATGTTGAAATATAATTACTAACAATCTCTATTACTATATCATTATTTTTTTTAATATTGGATAAATATAACCTATCCATTAATTTTAGAAATTCTAGAATCCAGTAATGAGTGCATAATATATTTATAAACATAGAAGTCTCAGGGAATAAGAAAAATAAGTGTGTCTACAATCCTCAATTACTTTAGGTTCAGCAATAAAAGTGAGAGAAGGAAGAGTAGTACTAGTACACTCTAGAGCTCCATCTGCTGCTTCATCTTATTATTGCATGTTGCTTTTTATAAATTCTATAAATTTAATAAGATTTCAATCTTTGAAGGAAAACGTCAGAATCTTAGTAAATGCACCATCGTAAATTTAATAGCATTGTAGTGTTGTGTAATTAAATGAATATTCTCAGTAACATATATAAGCTTAAATCTAGATATTTTTAAAAGATTTTTTATCCAAAAAATTAAAAGTAAATCAAGAAAGTTGGCACTCTGTTTATCAGAGAATCCTCAAATATAAAATATATTTTAAAAGATAGATCAAGATTACATATTTATTATATAAGTTTTACAGATACATGCACACTTTTCTTTCCTAAGTCATTATATATTTTGCTTGTTTTTCATTACATTTTAAGTCATGCTTTCCAAATAAAAGAATAGCTCAAAGAAAGAGTGCAGAGGGATTCTAGTATTAAATGCTCTAAACCTTTTTAGAGAGCCAACAATAGCCTCAGAGGCAAAAATAGGAGAAAATATGCCATGAAAAAAAAAGAATTGCTTAAGCAAGATATGGACAGATGTTTATACATAATATGACTTCAGCAAGAAATTCAGAACAGCTGAAGCATGGTGTTGCTGTTAGAAAGTAGGGAGAAAAAAAATAGAAAAGAAGTGACAATGTATATCTGAAGAATCCTATGTATCTAACCAAGGAGTTAGTTCACTTTTATATGAAAAAAAGTACCATCAAAGTTTTCAAGGGGGGAAATTGATTCTATGTATGTGTAATATTATTGGGAATAGTATTTCTGGAGGCAGAAGAATTAATAGACTTTCACTCTCAGTGTGGTTGTGGGGAAAAATGAGATAATGCATCTTATATACAGTTTATTACATACATGGGAAGCATTAGGTCTTCGACGATGGCAGGTGACATGCTGTGGCTGAAGAAGCAAGTTCACTGGAGCTAAGCAGACCTGAATTTGAATCCTAGGTATAACTTGGGTATGTTCCCTGACTTTTCTGAGTCTTGAGTAACTGTTTCTCCGATTTCCTCACATACCTAAACTCCCCATTGATCTTGTCCACAGAAGATTTAACTCTCCACCATCTCCTTACACCTCCTCCTCTGATTTAGGGCTTCTAGACCTCCCTGTTGTCACCAACCCCCGTGTCAGGATGGGCTCTGCATTTCCAGTTGAAGGCTAACTCATTCCTCAGAAATGCCCTGCTCTACATTCTCTCCCTTCACCTGTGCCACTCATTCCTTCTCTCTTTTGTACTCCTCTTTCTTATACTATCTCTTACATATTTTGTTTCTTACCTAAATATTTCCAAGCTTATGGCAAGGCCAGCACACCATGTTTCCAAAAATATGGATATCTGATTTTTATCATAGCTGACCCAATCATTATCTAATAAGAATTTCAACGGCCATATAAAAATTTGAACTATCAATATTTATTTTTCTCTTTTCCAGTGAGCCTGTTGACCTGAAAGCTGGACTCCCTGCAAACACTTTACTTTGAAAGTTAACTTTTCTTATTGTACAGTTTTGATCCAGAGCTTTCCTTTAAATTCTGCGTATTGATGAGTCTTTTCCAAAGTGGTGTATAGACATGTTTAAGTCCCTCCTATCTTAGTTTTTAGAAATAAATAAATAATCCAAAATCAAACCTAGAATAACTCTTATATGAACCCATTCATGCCTCGAATGCCAGTCAGATATTTTTTTCTCCCATTTTGAACCCAGCTCTTTAAAGCAGCTATCTGCTCTCAATTTTTTCACTTCTTTACTTTTTACTTCCACTTCTGCTTCTGTCATCAGACTCTACACGAACTTCTTTGGTATGTCACCGACCATTTCCTTATCCTAATCCAGTAGATGGTGTTCGGTCTTTACCACTCTGGATCTCTGCTTCTTTTGGAGTGGCTGATCCTTCACTCCTTTGAACTCTCAAATCTTCCGATTAGCCTTTCTCATTTCTGTTAATCAACTTACATTTCAAATCTAGATTTATATCTTGCTTCTTTACTCACTTTGCAGTTTTAGGCAAGTAAGCTATTTGATCTTTCTAAAACTCAGAGTTTTTTTGTATGAAAAATGAAGATAATGATACCTATTTCTCATAGCTATTGAGAAAACTAAGTGGCAATGTACATGAAGTATCTAGTGGCATCTAAAAAAGACTCTTCTCATTATTTGTTTTTCTTCTGATCACATCTGATTTAGAGAATAATTCAGTAAAGTATTCCAAACCAAATGTGAATTAGAAAAATAGACTAAGCTTAATTTGAATTTCTTACAAATTCCAACCTAGGATAAGAAATGCAACTGATTTTTTTATCTTAGAATATTTATTTGGTTATTATTATTGCCTGAATAGCTTTGAAATGTTTTGAGAACATCTTTATTTAATCAATTATGACATTTTAAGAATTTTGGAATTGGAATAATGTACAAAAGAAACTAAATATGACTAAGATCTCAAGCATTCGTTTTTCTTTTTTTTAAAATGAACTCCCTTTATTTATTTATTTATTTTATTTATTTATGGCTGTGTTGGGTCTTCGTTTCTGCGCGAGGGCTTTCTCTAGTTGCGGCGAGCGGGGGCCACTCTTCATCGCGGTGCACGGGCCTCTCACTATCGCGGCCTCTCTTGTTGCGGAGCACAGGCTCCAGATGCGCAGGCTCAGTAATTGTGGCTCACGGGCCCAGTTGCTCCGCGGCATGTGGGATCTTCCCAGGCCAGGGCTCGAACCCGTGTCCCCTGCATTGGCAGGCAGATTCTCAACCACTGCGCCACCAGGGAAACCCAAGCATTCGTTTTTTTAAGAAATGATCTTACTACAAATGCTTTGTAAGAGAAATCTGCATGTTTCACTTCTATTGGAATCTTTCTGTTGGAGTCCCTTCTTTTGTCAAAATGAGGATGCCCAACTGTGTACACTAGTGAAGTTGTAAAATGTAAGCCATTTTTCATTAGCTTCATAGCTTTGAACAAACTTCCTTACATGATCTTACCTTAAACAATCTTCTGCTCTAAAACAGAAAGAAGGCTGTTAATACTGATGATATGACTTTTTAACACAGCGGAGCCACATCTGGCCATCATATGTTCTTTCCTCTTTCTACCCTTACCTGTCGGGACCACATGCCTGTCTTGTCTCTATCTTTATATTTTTCCAGAAAAGACAATCTCTTTCTATGGCTGTAGCTGTCCTATTAGACACCTTCAATAAAACATTACATAAAGAAAAGGAAGAAAATTAAAATTTAAGTCTGATTAAAATGCTCTGGCATTTTCAAACTATCATTATATTACATTCTAATAAAATTATGCAGTAGTTTAATGAGATTGACGGACTGTTCAACTGAACATATTATCTTGTATTGAATTAATCTCAGAAAGGGGTGTTCAACTCTGCCTTTTTCTTGCTGTCCTCTCCTTTCTGATTCTCTTCCCTCTGAATTCTAGCCACGTTGACCTTCCCGAATTCTCAACTCTGTCTCATCCCTTTAACTCAGGCAGATCACCAGGCTTTGTTTGAGTTCCACCTCTTGGCACTGTGGACTGAAATTCCAGACAATGAACTGTGACAGTCGATTGAAGAGCTGACCTTGTTTGTTTCCCTTCCCTCAGGCATCACTGTTCTGTGCTGCCTGTTGCCCAGGCAACAGTTGCATCATATATTTTGTCTCGTTCTTTTAGTCCTTTTTTTTTAAGTCAGGTGGGTAAAACCAGGCCTGGCTACTACATCTTGAACAGAAGTGAGTTGAGAATTGACATATTTTAACTATAGTAATTAGCCTAACACAACTGAGGGTTCCAAAACAGAACAAACTGTAAATATTATAAGCCCTGGTTATGTCAAAATGACATAAATAAGAAAAGAAGGAAGGGGAAATAGAAGTATTATAAGAAAGCTGTTTCCCTTATGTTTTATTGCAAGGGGTAAATACCAATTATATAATATGTCAAATAATAGAGGTTATAAAGGTAACCACCAAACAATCAACACAATTAACTAAAACGGGAAGGTACAGATGAGGGGAAAGAGAAGGGAAAGTAGAATGTATTAATTTCATCATTGCTTATAGTGGGGAGTTAATCAATAATGTATAAATAAATAGAAATTTAAGTACATTATACCTTATAGCTGTAAATATAACTACTAAAATAAATATACAAACCATTCAGTTATCAAAATATACACATAAGGGTTATACAAAAAACGAGGGGGAGTAAAACGAAAAAGGATTATGTAAAATATGACCAACGCTAAATATGTTTACCATATCAGTAAATGTTGATTGGCTAAAATCATAAATTGAAGGAAAATATAGTCTCTCACTGAATTATAAAGTAAAAAGCTATGCAGTTGAAGGAAAGTTCAGAAAGGTCTTGGGGTAGCCATGAGCCAAGTTGCTGCTCCCTTTTCTATGAGGAATGGGTCTCTCAGGATCCCTGCTGCCTTCAGTCCTTGGCTGGGAGCACTCCTTGGGAAATGTGCCCTGGGCACGCACATACTCACTCACAGATTCCAGAGTTACAGACACTGAGCCCTCGGTCAATTATGCTCCCACAGATGGAGGTCTGTGAGGCCCATTCTCGTGGGCACTATAAAGAAGCATTTTTTTAGAGATTGAAATACAAACAAAAGCAAAAACAAAATACCAAAATACTGTTCAAGATTATGCAACTGACTCCAATTAACTTCCTGAAACCATAGATCATTTCATGAGGATGTGATGGATCCTCCTCAGAAACTCAGTAGTGATTTGTAATTCCCTCGTGGCATGCTTCACACTTATTTTAATGCTTGTAATGTGTGTAAATTAATAAACTTACTTGCTGTTTGTCATTGGTTTATTAAATTATCACAGATAAATAGCCAAAGTAGTCAGATGTACAAAATGGCAGGCTTTGATTTTATTGGGGGGTGGGGGGAGTCAAAATGAATGATTATTCCCGCTTTTTTTGTCATATTCCTTGATCCTTCACCAATGTCACATGAAGAAAAATAGAAGTTAAACGAATTCAAAAAAAAAGAAAAGTTAAAAAAAATGGAAAAGTATTAGAAACCATTAGAAATTGAATACAACAAAAATAATGCTTGTAAAAAATTTTTAGAAAATCGTATGCATTATTGTCTTTCAAACCAGCAAAATGTACTACCACATACAATGGAACACTGAACCATTTTTTTTCCTGTAAGGGAGAGAAATGCAAATTACATTCCAAATATGTGGATAGATAAGTGTTTCTGTAGCAGTATTTCTACTAAGATATTACAGAATGGGCTAGCAATACACTACAGATTCTGGGAATGAAATGCACTATGATTTTTTTTTTATTTCTATAGCAGATACTTTAACGAAAATAAGTTTTTAAAAAAATACAGAAATTCAAAACAAAGGATAAAGTCAAATGAGACTTTTCATGTATCCCAGCAACATTAGAAATCAAATTTCAACACCGTCCACCTGGCTTCTAAAAAAGCTTAAGTTTAGCTCCCAAACTCTCGATTGCTTGACACAGTCTTCCATCAATGAATACTCAAGAGAGTTCTTCATGGGGCTGATAAATCATCACTGTCTTTGGAAGAAGTAAACCTCTTCTTACACATGCTCCCAGTATGTGTAATGGCACCTCTGTCCTCACATTCAGTCTTTCATAGTGTTTGCTAGTTTATCCCCTGTGGTACTAACATTAACAATTTCCCTATTCTTGAACTCTGTAGTCATCAAATGATGCTTCAGATGATGGCTACAGTATCTAGTCTAAGAAGATCAGATCACTTTTGTCTCTGCTTTGAATTCAATGTAATTAACTATCCTTTTCATTTGTTTTTTCGTCTTACTATACTGACCAATATCATCCTTAAATAATGAACGTTCACAGGCAGGTATCAAAGTACTAAACAAGTGGATATGGCTGTTCAGAACCTTCAAGTCTTTAGCACTACCAAACTTAGAGATCCTCTGCAGGATTGCTTGCCAAGTTATGCCTTTAGTGTATTTAATACATCACTGTTGCATTGTAGCGTCCTGGATTAGCAACCTCCTGATTAATTTCTGTTTTCTCATCTTAGGGCTTAGTAGTAGGAGTTGTTTATGGTGCCACATCTGCAACTTAGATAAACCTGGTCACACCCAGACTTTGATTTTTAATTAAGCTGCTTCTCACTGTTCAGAAAGCTCTTGGGTGGGTAGAAACAATGATTTATGTACTATTTTTTAGAGATGGTTAATGATTCTCCAGAGGCTTTGTGTAAATCAGCTAGGTATACATAAATCAATAGAAAATTGGTCTTGCATTTATGTAAGTGACACAGTAATTTGTAGATAAAATGATCTCATTTGTACCATTGTAATTATATACCACGTGCATGCATAATTTTTTGAAAATTAAATAATCCATTTCAAAATTTTATAAATGTTGAAACATACCTCAGAAGCATTTTTTTAAAATAACTTTTATTTTATATGGTTTTACATTTACAAAAAAGTTATAAAGATAGATCAGGAGTTCCAGATACACTCTACTCAATTTTCCCTGTTTTTGACATCTTATATTGTATGGTGTATTTGTCACAACTAATAAACTGACACTGATATATTATTATTAATGCAAGTCCATACTTCACGCAGATTTTCTTCGTTTCTACCTCATGTTCCCAAAGGCTAGAGCAAATTCTTCCATTCACTAATGTGGAGAGGCAACCCCTATCTCCTCTTGTGTGTGATCTAGCAAAACAATATAGAATCCAGGAGGAAACGGGAAATCATGGGTTTAGTGATAATTTACATGACAATGGTTACACAAGGAGAGGCAAATTCATAGCACAAGGGTGCCACCTGCCTGCAGCAAATAAGTTCCTGGTGGGGAGTTTTGTCTTGCTCAAGCTGAGTACCTAAAACTTGGTGGTTTTGAGTCTCCTGGCCTGACTGGCATCCCCATTTTAGGATAGTCAATATCAGACTCCATGATTGATAAAGAAAGGGCCTAGCAAGCCTTGCTAATCAAATGGAAATGGTAAAGCCAGCCTGGCCCTGGTGTCATCTTAGTTTTACAAGAAGTGGTAGCAGCTACTTTTTTAGACCAAAGTAGTCTTGGATGACATCATATATGGCAATTAACACTGGAACTACTCAGTGATTCTGCCCGTGTGACTTAATCAGACCAATTTAATATGATCCAAGTAATGTTTAACAACAAATCCTGAACTGGAATAACTTGAGCCCCTTCAGGTAGTGTTTGTACATGGGGAATATTAGCAATGGAATGACAATTCCTTTTAGGCCCATCTATTGCCTGCTGTAATTATTAACAATAACAGTAAAGAATAATAAAGTCCTTCTGGTGAGTCTTTATTTGGTGAGACTTCCCTTATAGTATATTCTTTATCTCTTCTTCTAAGGCTTCACAGTATGAACCTTATTGTTTCTAGGTTTAACTCTTGATGTATAAACCCAAGTCTTAACAGGTAAAATACTTTTATCTTTAAAAAAAAGTCTTTAATTTAATCTTATGTTTTCAGAAATTGAATTCAAAAGTCATAGTTGAATAATTACTTCTTTGTTTTACCCTGGTATTCACCCTCCTGGGAAAATTAAGTAAGCCTTTTGGGCAGTAAAGTAAATCACATTGATGGAAAACTGCAGAGTAATATGATTCATGGGGATTTTTTTAAAGGCATGGGTTTTCTCTCTTCAGGTAGTATTGTTGCTTAGGAACAGTGGCTCCAAGAGCATGTCCTGTGAAGGATATATTTTCTGTGAAAGAGATGGTTCCCTCAGAGTTTTTAATCAACCATATGTTGATAAGGGGAGAAAAGAGTAGGGAGCTGGGGGCTACAGGGACAGGATAACACTAAAAGCCTAAGTCCCCAGAATTCTTAGGATGCTGAGCTTTGAGCCAGCAGTGGAAATGTGAACTTAGTATACAATCTAAGCATAAAAAAATTAAATTCAGTACAAACAATGACTTTGAGAAAACTGGTTTACAATATGATAAAAAATAAAATTGTTTTCTTACCTCGTACCTTAAAATTAATTCCTAGATTGTTTAAAATCTAAATAAGAGAAATACACTCTAACGTAAAATGAATAAAATAAAAGTGTTTCTTGGACATATCAGAAACCACAAACCATAAAATGAAAAATTTAGTGGATTTGACTACATCAAAACAAAATTTTCTTTTAAAGATAAATTTTACAGATGTGCAAAGGACTGTGAAAAGATATATTTATATATACTTCATTGAAGAGGAAATAAAAATTACCAATAAGTATGGTCAACTTACATTCTTTAGAGATATCCAACTTCATTAGTAATAAGAGAAATAGAAGTAAAAGAATAATGAAAGATTACTTAATACCCATTTTAGAGGCAAAGAATACAATTCTGGGTAAGCCAATGTTTTTGAGGGTGTGAAATGGAGGTAGAAACTTGGAAAGCTATTCTAGAGTGTAATCTCGAACTATGAAGTGAAATTAAAGTTGTCTATATCTCAAGCTCCTTTAATATGTCTCCTGATATATCTCACCTAGAGACACTCTTGCACAGATGCATTAAAGGATAAGTATAAAGACATTTTTTTCAGTTCTTTATGTGGTAATTTCAAGGAATGTAGCTGTCTATCACTAAGCAAATAGGTATACAATTAGCGACTGCATAAGAAAGAATATTGTATAGGTACAATATCAAAACATCAGTGTGGATATATTTATACGTAAAGCAGTAGTCGTGTTTCTTAAGAGAATAATTGTGAGCTTAAAATAGCAACAGAATGAGATTCATAGCATAATTTCATTTAGGGAACTTAAAATATACATACAAAATATCATTGTGTATTTTTCAATTTAAATACCTATATTAAACACATTACAGTTGGCCACTATTACAGGAAGTTGAATGAGAGAAGGCATGGGTGATAGGGAGAAATTAAGTGATATAAAATAAGAAAAAGACCTGCTATAGACAAATGACTATAATTTTTCATGAAGCAAAGGGTGTGGTAAACTCACTTCTTCGCTCTAGCAAGACCCAAATATGGGTGGGGGTAGATGCCAGTCAAAAACCTCCCCAAAACCCTAAATTTCCAAGGAGCATACTAATAGAGGCTTTCAATGTCTTAATTCAAATGATTGACTAATCTGTGGCCTTTGAATTAATAAAATAAGTTGAAGGAGGAAGCTTTTAATGTTTCCAAGCATATACCTCTCTTAAAGCTGACAAACGCAATGACCATGAAGTGGCAAGTTCTATTTACACTGAGCTCTAGGGTTTTTTGAAGATGCCTTAAAGACTTAGAAGATGAAACTTTGGTACCCTTTTTAAACAAGATAATTTCTTATATATTTGTCTTCTTAATATTTATTCTGACACAAGAACCCATCATAAGAAAAATCATCACAATTTTATTTCATTTAAAACAAACTTGAAACATAATTCAATATGTTCCTTCTTTGAATTATTTATAATGGTTTTGCTGTATATGAAAGCTGCCTTTATGAAACCTTCATATATTACTTGGTAAGGAAAATAATAGTAGATATAAGCAGTTAATTTTTGAGTGATGCTGAAAACAGAATACAATTTAGTATCATTTATTCTTTCAAATAACCTAAATTTAAGTGAGGAAGATTATATTCTAATGTCATAATAATAGTTTTGTTTATTTTTTCATTTCATATAAAAATATGAACCATCTAATCCAATTAGAAACACAGTTAAAATAATTAGATTCATGGGTCTTTTTTGAAATTTTTTTGTCTAGGTAAAACAGCAACTAAGCATATGAAAACATGTTCAACATCATTTGTCATTAGGGAATTGCAAATTAAAATAACAATGAGATACCGCTGCACACTTATTAGAATGGTGTGACAACCATTCTGACAACACCAAAACACTGACAACAGCAAATGCTGGCAAGGATGTGGAGCACTGGGAACTCTCATTCATTGCTGGTGTGAATGCAAGACAGTTCGGCGAAGTTTTACAAAACTAAGCATGTGAATGTTAGCATGTGAATCAGCAATCACGCTCCTTGGTTTTCATCCAAAGAACTTGAAAACTTATATTCACACAAAAGCCTGCGCACAGATGTTTTCAGTAGCTTCATTCATGATTGCGAAAACTTGGAAGCAACCAATATGTCATGATTTTTAATGAAGATAAACTTTAAAAAAATAATCTTACGTTTACTGAAATCTTAGGACATTTATTTTTTAGCTATGATTTTTAAACATCCAAATCATAAAATAGGGTATCTTCTTCCATTTCTTATGTTCTGCGTTTTCAAATTATATTAGCTTTAATATAATACTAATTCATATCATACAAATCAAGATGTGTTTTTGTTGTTGTTGTTTTGTTATTGTTGTTGTTAACTCTTTTGCACAAGCTTGTTTGAGTTTAGGGTAAAATTCTGTTCTAGTTTTCCCAAAATGCTTTGTTCTCTGACAATGTCATTTACATCTGATTATAGTTAGCAATCATTGTTTGAATATCTGCTACTTCCAAACCACTTCTTCTGGTTGTAGTTCCATGTGACATATGCAGGGTAGGAAAAACAGCAGAATTCCAGTTCCAGTTCCAATGTAAAGTGACTATCACAAAATAAGCATACCTATCTTTATCAAATAAAATGTAATTCACCATTTCTTTAGTACCAGTCTTTAGAAATGTCTGTGGAGATCTTAAAATTTATTTAGAAATAACTTTCCCTCCAGGTTTATTTTGGAGATATAACGTTGTCTTCTACCTTTATTATTTCTCTGCAGTGGTGATTTTCTTGTTATAGAGCTAGTCATTTTCTTAGGTCACCTGGTCAAAAGGCAAGAACTAGAATCATCATGTTCCCTGGTATTAGGTCCTTGTTTCAAAGCACAGGACCAAGTTTCCTATTCTGTCACAAAATTTTCCTATGTCAAATGTGAGGCATGAAGAGTGGGGATGATCAATGCTTTAATTCAAAGGTTGATATATGTTAGACAAGACAGCTGGACAGGTTGTAAAGAAAGGCATGGCAAGAAATTCCATGGAAATTAAACTTGAAAGCTTTTAAATTTTGTATTTTTTTTAAAAAAGATCTATAAATAGTGTGGAAACTGAACTAGTCTAGATTTTTTTCTAACCTAACATTTTCACAATTTATTACTGTATCACCCTAAAAGCATATTCTTATTAGTGTGTCATAGGAGGAAAAGGCTTCTGGTTTGATAATCTTGTAGTTCAATTTCTTGGGTGAAAATTCAGGCTTTAAATAGATTACATATGATTTGATGACATGATAATCAACTTTCTTATAACATTTTATCCATCAAACAATGCTTTGTAAGAGCTTTAGGGGAAAAATTCTGTTTTGTTTTTCTTACAGAGTGACATATATAAAGATTCACAAAGATAAGCTGAGAAGTATAGAACACTGAGTAATGGAGACTGTGTGATCAAGAATTTATAAGTGAAACTTATTTTAGTGCCACTAGATGGCACATGTTAGCTGTGAATCTCACTTGAATTGATCAAAGATTAGGAGATTCCTGTTTCCCCAGGATGTCCAATACACTTTCCCAAATGTCTTCTCTTTCATCCTTACTAATTTTGTGACGTTGTTTTAAATTAACAAACTTTTACATAATTTTTCAAAAATGCTAGAATCTGGTGCAATTATTTAATAATTAATATCACATGATTATTTCTATATCAAGTTAAAATAAAGAGAGGTTTTATATAGATATTTTTAACATATGAATTATGTAGGGGAAAAAGGGTGTTTCCTCTTGATCCTTCCTTGGAAAAAATCCTAAAACATTTTCAATATGAAGCTTTAGACAAGTAGGCTAATTTGGATGCAGTCTTGAAAAATAAATCATAAATCTGAAACAAAGGGAAGGCTTTTCTTTTTCTTTTTTGAAATAATCATATTAAAAGATTGTCATTTGGGTAATAATTAGCAAGAAGTCTTTTTGATGATTTTTTACTTTGAATGAAGTCATTGTCTGTATTTCGGGACTACCCATAAAAACACAAAATCCTAGAGGGGCTTTCCTGAATAATCAGTATTAACATATGCAAGCATCAATTGAGATAATTCTCACCTATCCTGAAAGAAGAAAAAAGAAGACAAAAAGAAGGAAATATTACACCCAGAGCTTGGTACTATGTTGAAGGATAGACGGGCACCGTTTGAGGCTTTCATTTGTCATCTTCAGCAACCAGAGGTCAGATAAAGTCAGGCTCACTCCCAGGGTATATATAGCAAGGTAGTGCAGCTCCAGTGAAAATTTAATTCTCAACCCATGCAGGTCTGGTCCACCAAGGTCAGGACCTTGATTGGGAAAAAAAGTAAAATTTGGACTCAAGACATCTGGGATGATACACTTGATGAACTTGAAACAAGGTCTCCTTTGAACCTCTGGGCCTATAGAAGTGGCCCGTTTCTCCCTGTCGAAGATGAGCATTCCCCATTGACTTGAAGACAAGACAACATCTTGCAATTTAACTTGCAGGTCATTTAGGATTAGTCTCCACTGCTTCACCTGGCTACCAGACCAATTATTAGGGTCAAGTCAAAATATACTCAACTGGGGAAATGCTGATTCTGCCAGGTAAGGAAAATGGCTATCTACTAGAGAAGCTGCAGAACTTAGTATCTTAGTACATTCTGAATGCTATAACAAAATGCCATGTGAATTTTGAGGAGACTATTCAGACTATAGCGCCTAGCTAGCATGTGCTAGCAGAAGCTGCAAGCGTGTATATGACACTAAATCCTAAGAGTGCAGAGGCTGATGGATCTAGAGCTCTAGAACATAAAATTATTAAGGGATGGTTTATTGATATGACAGTGGTGATTAATACCCCGGCAAGGACCACAGGAAACAGTGTTAACATGCTCCTGGAAGCTTAGAAAAATAAAGAGCCACACTAAATGAAGTAAAAATTGCAAAATTTTCTTGCTTCAGGAAGGGACCAAGTGGCATTCTAGAGGAGGTGTACTGTATAAGGGCAGAAAATCCACCTCCCAGCTATAATCCACAGGAGACCCCAGAGAGCACTGCATTTATTAAATCAATAAGGTGTCTGTTGGTGAGATGGCATCCCATCGAGAACCTCAATGGTGCCTGTGTTTTGTAGGCTGGGCTGGTAGTAGGAGTTTTTGTTACAGAATTGAGCACCATTATTGCAATGGGGGTAGGGTAATAGTATACCAAAGTGAGAAAACCTGTGCGCTTAAGAGTCAGAAATAAGAAACATTGTAATGAGCAACATGGTCAGAGTAGCAGCTGGAAATACCTGGCCCACAGAGAGTTACAGAGATGGTTACTAGGACACGTTACTCCATGTGCAAGATAGATGGACAGCCAATTTGGGTATTTCGCAATTTGTACAACTGAAAGAATTCAAGGACCCATGATCTGGAGATTTAGGACAGCCATGTCAATAAAAAGTTATGAGTCCATGCCCAGTACTCAGAGCTGAGGTATTTTGAAGATCCAGAACCCATTAACTGAAGAAGCGGCTGCGTCCTCATGAGGAAGAAAAAAATACATTAATACTACAGAATGTATATGTGGCAATAATTCCCCTAGTAGCTCTTTCTCCAAAGAAAACATAGGTCATTTTCTTCTCTACGTGATCAGTGTAAAAAGGGGAACCAGACATTCTGACAACTGCTGAATACAGAATTCAAGTTAAAATTAATTCTTAGGGTCTGAAGCATCACCATGGCCCCAGATTTAGGGCTTACAGATGCCAGGTAAAATAAAGGAAGTCCCCAGCCCAAGTTCCCCTCACTTTTGGTCTACTCAGGTCACTCCCACTTTGTAAGCATTTCCATGGTGCCCAGATCTACTTTCACAGTGGATTTACTTGGTGGCTGGGAAAACTATAACATTAGTTCCTTGACCTGCAAAGGCCAAATGTTAGTCTCTGAAACTGCCCTTTCCCTGGCAAAGATAGTAATTAAAAGACAATAGCATAATCTAGGAGAGATAAGACATGACAGGGATTAACGCTGCCCTTAAAATATATGAAGGATGGTGGTGGTCCCCATACAAGCCCCACTTAATTCACAAGTCTTTCCTTTATAAAAATGACAGGCTTCTTGTGGATTAGAGGAAACTCTCTAACTCAGACAAGAAGTAGCCTCAGTTTTAGCTGCTGGGCTGGATCTACTTTACTAGAGCAGATCAACATAGTCTCAGTTCAATGATATAAGGACATTTATTTGTTGAATACATTATTTTTATCCATATGAGAAATGAGTTTACATTCATGGACTAGACAGTAATATATATTTATTGTCTTGTTCAGGTTTAGGTTATTCTCTCACTTTCTGTCATAATATCCTCCAAAGCGTCCAAGATTGTCTGGACATAAGATCATACCATTCTCTTATATCTATGCCGTCATATTAATTATACAGATGAGCAAAAAGTGGTAAGAAAGTTGGAGGCCTTGGTAAGATACATGCACATCAGAGGATGGGAAATGAATCTTACAAAGAATCAGGGGCAGGCTACCGTAGTAATTTTTTTTAGACTTCTCATGGTTTGGGGTAGCTGAGACATTCCCCTAAAGTACAGGGAAATTGTTTCAGTTTGTACTTCCCACACCAATCTATTTACTAGGTGACAGTAAGAGCTAACAAATATGAGTGGGGCTCAGAGCAAGAAAGGGCTCTGCAGCAGGTCTTGGCTGTAGGGTCAACAGTCCTGCCTCCTGGGTTATGTGACCTAGCAGGAATCTGTAATACCAAAGGAATCTGTGGTGAGAAAAGCATCATGTAGAATTTGTGGAAAACCCCAATAAAAGCATGACAATGTAAACCTATAGCATTTAATGGCAAGTCCATGCCATCTGTGGGAGAAAACCCCACACCATTCAGAAAAATTGCTCCTGGTGTGCTAGAAATAATCTCAACTATCTGGTCATGGAATACTAAGTGACCATGGGGCTACAGCTGCCCATCATGAGCTAAGTTCTATCAGACCAATCAAGTCAAAAGCTGAGTGGAACAAACAACAATTCAGGGTAAAACTTAAGAACATCTATGATCAGGCATGCACAGAGCCAGAGGGCACAAGTTAGCTGCATGATCTGGCGGCCCAGACCTCCATGTCTTTCACTACAGTTGCACTGACACTGCTCCCTCAACTTAGATCTAAAGCAGCATGGGTTGGAGGAGCAAAAAGACTGAGTTTGCTTCACTGGTGAGCTAGCTCAGTATATGGATGTAAGCAGAAAAGGGACTTCTGCTGCTGCAGTTAGTCTGAAAGCCGCAACTGTTATTTCGTAACTCCCTTCCTTACTACCTATTTTAGATTCCTTTCAGTCTAGGCTGGAACCTCTGATGAGTGCTCTGTTGAAGTGTATCACAGTTCTGCTTCTTCTCTCACTGCCTTAGGTGTTGTTCCCCAAAGCACTCCTGCAGTAAACCTCCTGCAAACAAATTTCTACTTGAGAATTGTTTTTCAGGGAACCTGACCTAAGAACTCTCTGACTTAGGAAAAACCTAAGCAAGTGCAAACTTGTTCTTTTTTTTTTTTATTCTCTTTCAGTATTGCTATGCTCATAAAATAACCCTAGTTTTGTGGTAGAACTCTAAAGCTTTTGAAATATGTTAAGATACTGGGACTAAGTAAGCACATGAGTTAGTCTCAAAACCTATCAGACAAGTCCATCATCAAAAATGTATGAAATTGCTTGCCACTTAGATATTTGATCTTGTCCTTTGAAAAAGAGAATCAAATCCACTTTCTGAGTAGTCTAATAAATAATTCGGTCTTATTTCATGATATATTCTTTAATTTATAAATTATTTCATATGAATGATTTCTATTTTTAAATGCCTTAATTTAATGCTCATTATTGAAATACAATCACAATCTGAACACAATTGGAATCCTCAGTTTATTTTCTATTGGTGATTAGTCTATTATTATAAAGTTTTTAGCTAAAATAATCACATATCTATAGCATATAAACTTTAGAAAAATTGCAGCAGTAAGTATCAGATCTATGAAAATATGACAGTTATGTTGAAAAATAGATAATGTTTTACTGTTAAAGCTGTATTTTCAGAAGACCTTTTCAGATATAACAGGTGACATGACGATATGGTGACATTTATGCTGGTGAAAGTCAAATGTCTTCCACTGGAATCACTTTCTTTTTTAATTGTTCAACATCTTGACTTCACCTGTCTGTCTGTTGAATAGATATTGCATTCCTGCCACTGATAAGAAGGAAAAAATACTTTGTTAAAATATTTATAAAAACTTGAGTGACTGCTAAAAATTGGAAATGTAAATTTGACCAATAAAAGGTAATAGATATGTAAATGTTTTATAAAGCTTATATTTTGAGGATATAACTTTTGTAATTAATCATTGTTCCAGCAGCTGTGTATACTTGACACCTGGTTCACCAATAATTAACAATATCTCAAGCTCTTTATAACTTATGAATAAGGAGAAGAGGTAGGGGTTTGGATTAATATATATATTGAAAACTGCTTATCACTCCACTCGACTAATGAATTTCCCTGACTCTCTTCTAATAAACCTGACAGAGTCACTCTATATTCTGGAATGCTTAGCTTACCTTTTTGAGGAATTCTTTTCTCAACTGCCACTAACATCTGTTGACTCCATCTCCCAAGACTCTGAATAAATTTCTCATTGAAAGAAGTGAAATCTTTAAGATGGTGCAAGCACATAGTAGGTGTACACATATGCACACTCAAACAATATCGTGAATCATCTAAAGTATTCTAATCCATTCATTCACTCATTCATTGAATATCATCTTGGAGAGATTGGGATTGTAGGCTCTGGAACTGACCACTGGGATTTTAATCCTGTCTCCATCATTTACCATGCATATAACATTATACAAGTTACTTATTCTGCCTCATTTCTTTATATGCAGAATGGGACAGTAAATAAAGCACCTCCCTCCTAGGTTGGAAGTGAACATTAAATGAGTTTAGGGATATCCTGGTACATATGTCAGTAATCTAAATTTTTTTCAATTGATGGTAGAAGGGAAGTTCTCTCCTCTTGTGTACGTATTGTCATATGTACCTACTCACCTGCAAGACTTGAAAGGTTTAGCTCACATATACCCTTAATGAAGAAATGAATTAAGCAGCAGAATGGGCAGGGAGGGAAATAAAGAAATAATGAGACTAAGATTGAGAAAGCGGTGAATTTAACATTTAATATGAGAGATGCTGTCCAATAATTGTGGCATTCATTGAATGAACATTTTATGGGGTTGGGGTGGTTCAGTTTCTTTGTAGAATGTGCCCTGGCATTTAACATTGGGAATCACTCTTTTCCCTTCCTCTTGAAATGGTCATAAAATGATACATTTTAATAGCAAACTTGGTATACTTAACATACCCTTTCACGTTCATTAATTTTTTCCTACATAAAAGTCACAACTGTTCACAAAGACATGGAACAATGAAAGAGAGGCCATGGTGAACAAATCCAAAGATGAATGAATTGTTGTCTAACTAAAGAAAACACTGTGTGGTGAATTGGGCCCCACTGGATAAGAGCAATCACTCTACCATACTGGCTAGGAAAATACTATGCAGAAACTGTATTAAAACATTCACAGTACTAAACCATACACACACACACAGACACACACAGACACACACACTTACAAACATATGTGAAATAACCATTGGTCTTTAATAAGACAGCATTATTCCAGGTCTAATTACAGTGAAGGAAAGTATCATGATGGAAACAAGAATACTGTAACAATTGTTCCAGATTACACAGGGGGATATTTGGAGAGCTCTGAAAAGGAAATCTTTGGGGGGAAAAAAGTTGTGTTGGGGTTGGATTCTGTATAACAGGCACAGCTAGAAATAAAATTAATTTGAGCAATTAGTAAAGCATGTTATATTTTTGGTCAGTAAGAAAATAAAAGTCAAGTAGAATCCCTGGAAACCCCAAAAGCTATTTCATTAAGTCATGTTTCAAATATGAAGCACACTAAAGCACGCCTTAATTACAGAAATGGATGGAAAGTAGGAAAAAGAATGATTTGACTTTGATGATAACAATGGCCTCCTTCATGTAACATAAGGTCTGTAGAGCAATGGCCTCCAAGACTGGGGACACACATGACAGGGCGTGCACAAGACAATCCAATGACTGCAGAAAGTATATTGGGAGTTTCTTTTCTTATTTTAAAAATTATATTTTTCTATGCTTTTGTTGCACATAATAGTACAGTACTTCACACATAGACATCCATGTATAACATGTAAAAAACAAAAACATTTATTGAGGTTGTTGCTCAAAATTTATTTTCTTATAGGATTGCATAATGAAAAAGGTTTGGAGAATAATAATGTAACAAATAAAATGATACCGTTGTATATTATTTGGCTTTTCGCTGAGGGTACTGATATAGTCACAATATAGCATGGCTTATAATGTATTAAGTTTTAGAATTGAGTTATTAGAATCAAATTATGGTTACCACTGGAGACTGATTTGTGGAGGGGGTGCCATGGGACTAGGTAGAAGAGAGTTTCTTTTCATTATAAGTTCTTAGGTACTATATTAATTTTATCATGGTCATATATTACTTAGGAACTTCAAAGAAAACCGTGTTGTTTACTTTTTTTTTTTTTAACATCTTTATTGGAGTATAATTGCTCCACAATGGTGTGTTAGTTTCTGCTTTATAACAAAGTGAATCAGTTATACATATACATATGTTCCCATATCTCTTCCCTCTTGCATCTCCCTCCCTCCTGCCCTCCCTATCCCACCCCTCTAGGAGGTCACAAAGCACAGAGCTGATCTCCCTGTGCTATGCAGTTGCTTCCCACTAGCTAGCTATTTTACGTTTGGTAGTGTATATATGTCCATGCCACTCTCTCACTTTGTCACATCTTACCCTTCCCCCTTCCCATATCCTCAAGTCCATTCTCTAGTAGGTCTGTGTCTTTATTCCCGTCTTGCCACTAGGTTCTTCATGACCTTTTTTTTTTTTTTTTCCTTAGATTCCATATATATGTGTTAGCATACTGTATTTGTTTTTCTCTTTCTGACTTACTTCACTCTGTATGACAGACTCTAGGTCCATCCACCTCACTACAAATACCTCCATTTCGTTTCTTTTTATGGCTGAGTAATATTCCATTGTATATATGTGCCACATCTTCTTTATCCATTCATCCGATGATGGACACTTAGGTTGCTTCCATGTCCTGGCTATTGTAAATAGAGCTGCAATGAACATTTTGCTACATGACTCTTTTTGAATTATGGTTTTCTCAGGGTATATGCCCAGTAGTGGGATTGCTGGGTCGTATGGTAGTTCTATTTTTAGTTTTTGAAGGAACTTCCATACTGTTCTCCATAGTGGCTGTATCAATTTACATTCCCACCAATGGTGCAAGAGTGTACCCTTTTCTCCACACCCTCTCCAGCATTTATTGTTTCTAGATTTTTTGATGATGGCCATTCTGACCGGTGTGAGATGATATCTCATTGTAGTTTTGATTTGCTACTTTCTTAAACTGAGTTTAAAGTTAGCTTTTGTGCTCTTATGGGGACATCATGTGTTATATTAGTTATTATATAATTAATGTGGTACATTCATCAAGAAATTAGGCAATAGTTCTGATTGGTATTTCCCAACTATTCCATTCATTACAATAATTCAAGATAATTGTTAGAAATATACATTTACAAGTCCCCTCTCCTGAAGATATTTATTTAGGCCAGGTGGGGCCCAGAATTCTACTTGTTGATAAGTATCATAGATAATTCTTACGATTAGGAAAACTTGGAAAAATTGCTCCTGAATACACTTAATGAATTTTTAATGGAGACATGAAATTGTTATTTTGACAAATTTTCTGTGGCATACATGATGCCTATCTAGATTTGTTTGATAGCATATAAAATTTAAAATTAACATGATACTTTTAATTATGCATGTCATATTCAAAGTATGCAATGACTAATATATAAGTAGTAGATATGCTTCATTGTTTCATTTTTTGTTTTATTTATATTTTATTCCAAACTCAGCCAATGTAATACTTCTCTCCACCTACACATAAACTTTTTGATGTCTCTCTTCAAATATAGTTAGCATTCAAGGAACAAACAACTTATTCTTACTATTGATTCTCTCTCATCCTTAGTATTAGATCCTGCTTCACTTCTTTTACTTTCTTTCACCTTTTAGAGTTCTGCTCACTTGTACCCTCTGATGGGGTCCACCTTCTCCAATCATAAGCCAATAATTAGCACTTCAGCAAGAAATATATTGTCAATCCCTCTGCATAGAGCAGTGCTTCTTAATCCTGGCTGCACGTTATAATCCCCTGAGGGGCATTTGGCTTTTAACACACTTCAGTCCTAGTCAAGGAGAACTTCTGTGAGTTGGACATGGACATCAGCATTTTTAAAATAAGAATATTCTTCTTATTTACAAATGAGGAAGCTCAGGTTCAGGTAGACCAAGTGGTTTCCCCAAGATTATATGGAAATTAAATGATGCTGTGACTCTAACTTACCTTTTATTCCCTAACCTATATCCTTCCTTCTGTGTCTTTAATACCTGAACCAAACATTATCTATTGTTTACTCCATCTGTGATTCTAGTAAAATTTTCCCTTTAACTTATCATTATAAACACACACAACACACACATATGAGATAGATAAAGATATGCACACCTCTACCCTATTCTAGAATAAAAATATTTTGTAACTATCACTTGAAGTTATTTATGTTGCTCTGCTGTCCCATATCTTTCTTCACTTCTGTTAGAAAATCTCTGGAAGGAACAGTTTACACCTGGTTACTCATTTCCATTAAGTTATTACATGATATTTACCTTCTGAAAGGTTACCAGCACTAAATCTCCTGTTTAGCAAACATGATTTGAGTGCCTAGTATTTGATTGGCACTGGAGATAAACACTGAATTAATATTTCCAGCTGTCTTCCAAGAAGTTTACAGTAAGAAAGACAAAGAGAGAGATCAATGGTATTATATATGGTGATAGGTGTTTTAGGAGTAAATGGAGGCATGCCCATTCAAGGAAGGTTATCCAGGGAATGTGATGTCTGATTTATCTTGCTTTGCAACTAGGAGTTAGTTGTTGAAGAAGGGTGAAGGGGGTCAGAAAGGGCATAAAACAGAAAGGTAGTATAAACAGAATATGTGCAATCAAGTCCTATGCAAAAGAATAAGGGATGACAGACTTAGTGAGCTACAAGTGGTGTTATAGTCCCAGAATTAATGGTATATATCTGGGATTGTACATATTTAGGGATAGTGAAGAACATGATTGTTTTCATTAGCTAAGAGTTTGGAATTCTGGCAACATGAAATTGGCCCCAAGTCTGTGTTCCCTTATAGGTTAACCTTATAGGTTTCCTTATAGGTTAATATTGCACACCTGGCCTGGCACTTAGTACATGCTCACACAGTGTTGTCCATAAATATTTTATGTCATTATATAGTAGCAATGGAGGCAGTATTTGAAGATTTGAAGGAAATGTAGGAGAGAAACAGTGAAGGCAGTTAGGAGACTACTGCCGTGGCAAGCAAAACGTGATTAATTAAAGCTATTCAGGTAGTAATGGAGATGAATGGGGGATAACAGAAGGCATTTAAATCTACTTTGTATGGGGTTTGTGAATTTTTAGAATGCAAGTTTCAAGAAAAAGTATCTCAAGAATTCATGGATCATTGTAATTGAGAAAAATTAATGAACATTTGAATAGTAGAACAATTTATTTCTATAATGTACTTGGACTTTTAAGCAAAAATAAGCATTTATAATTCCCTTAATTTAAGCATAGTTTGCATAATTAAAACTTGACGGTACAATAGTTAATCACTCCATAATCCTTCTCCTCAGTATTGTGAAATCTTTTGCATGTTTTTAGAACACTTTTTAAACACAGGAACATTGATACTGTATTCTGCTTCTTACCAGGATCAATTGCACGTCCATCATAAACTATTGATGGCTGGAAGAAAATAATTTACAATTATTATTCGGTGCTAAATTTGTATTCCTATATATAGATGTTGACATTACCAGTGACCTTATAATTCCTAATAAAATTACTACTTTGTAATTCACAAACCCACTATACTGGGGTCATTTATTCAACAAGAAATCTGACAACTGATTAAAATGATTGTCTTGTTTACTCCTATTATTCATGTATTAAGTAAATACTTATGCTGAATACTTCCTCATAGTTGCATAGCAATTTGCTTGTTGATATTAAAGCTTTACTCAGGTGTATCCAAGACACTGGCCACTATTACACTGTCTCCAGGGCAGCTAGAAAGAGCCTAGCCTGTCACCTTCTATTGACTCCTTAACATTAGACTTAGAGAAATCACAGGAGATATTGTAGGAGGTGTTTCAATTGAATGTTAGAGAACAACTCCCCTTTAGGGTGAGGGAGTGGATATTTAAAGGCAAGAAACTGTACATATCCAAACTAAATAACTCTTTTAATGGTATTATTATGAAGAATAACAGAAATGGAGTGGTTACTTAAGGGGGAAATGGGGTCAAGGGAAGCATTTTGAAAGTAGAATATTATAAGTCATGTTGGGCAATGTGAATGATCTAAGAGGAAGAGAGAGAGAGAAGGAGGGAGGGGGGGAGAGAGAGAGAGAGAATTTTATCTCATGAGAATACCAGAGCCATAGGTACTCAAAACATAACTGGAAGGGGTGGCCTTAGGAGCAGGGACACTTCTGAACTGGGAAGAAGTCAGGCCATGTAGTACTGATGCAGGCAGGTGGGTAGAGTTGGTTCTAGGAGTCTAGGAGAGTTTTTAAATCTAATTATGTCTTTTTCGTTTATGAAGTGCGATAAGATATCACAGTTCAGAGTGATAGGAGATGGAAGTATTGGAGATGTGAGAAAGCAGGAAAGCTCTGAAACTGTCATCACTGAAAGTGATAAAGTGAATTTATTAGGGACATATAGACAGTTGTGGCTGT
Source organism: Balaenoptera physalus (assembly GCF_965194825.1). NCBI lineage: Eukaryota > Metazoa > Chordata > Mammalia > Artiodactyla > Balaenopteridae > Balaenoptera > Balaenoptera physalus. The sequence continues at coordinate 24,411,128 of NC_138887.1, forward strand.
ATTGAGCTACCATTTGAAACAATGGTCATAAATCTGAAGTGAGTCCAGAATGCATAGTTGTATTACTTTTAACATGAACATACTGCTGCTTAGGTAAAGTTATAGAGCAGATAAAAATTGGATTTAATCAGGGTTGAAGTTTTTTTACCTAAGTGAGTTTGAAGGAAGCCAGCAAACATTAAGTGTTTACAAATAGAGCAATAATACTGGACAATGGATCCAAGCCAGATAAGAAGCAAAGTTACACCTGAGAATAGTAATAGATAAAGAGAAAGTAGTAGGGCCATCAGCATGAAAGATTTTGGATAAATAGAGAAATACCTAAATATTTTGGATTAAGTTGGGTAAAGATCAGAGTGGGATATTTGTTAGCTAGATTTTCTAAAGTGTTACAGTTATTGATGATGACAAAGTCCTAAAGGTAACCATGAGAGTGGGTATCTGGAATGAGAAGGACAAAGAGTAGGGGCAGAGAAGTTAAAAGAACTGAATCAGCCATGACATTGGTGGATCACTTTTGTGGAGGTTCAATATGCCATGAAATATGCCAGGAAAAGTGCTTGAAATAAACCCAATAAAGTCATTGATGAATTTGAGGATAACAATAACAACAGTTAATGCCTGTTAAAATATGGTGACATACACCTCAAAGAGCAGAAATTTATGAAGGAGAAAAGAGACATATGGTGGAAAAAAAAGAAATGAGGGGGCAAGTCACTTCATCTCTGGGTTCTGAAATATTAGGGTGTGTTTGCAAAAATAGCATCCACAGCAGTGTTCTTCAAGGTAAAAAAAAAAAAAAAATCAATTCATTCAAGAAGGTGAAAGGAATACCATGGTGGAAGAGACTAGCACACATATATTTTAATACAGTGTCATAAATGCTATGATGAAGTATAAGTAAGTTTCTACAGATGCGTCTTTTACTACATAGTGTGATGAAGAGGGTGGCAGTGAGGATATCTGAGTCTAGTTCCAAAGTATCAGAAAGGCAAAGAAGGGAAAGCTGGTTCAGTTGGAAAGAAAGCTTGTGAAAAGACTTGGAGTTTGTAACACCATACTTAATGTCAAGACTGTGCAACCTCCACTGTTCTCCATCTATGAAATGATACCGGTATTAACCCATGTGAATCCCAGGGTTAATTCTTCTACAAAGTTTCCTCTGACTGGTCTAGCTCACAAAGACCTCACTATTCTCTGAATACCTATGAAGCTTATTGTATGCACTGTGCATTTTGGCAGGAATTAATAAACTGCCATACATTATTCCCTACAATATTTTACTTATATTTTTTCCCAGATGGAATAGGTTCTTGGTGAGTGAAGACCATGTTTTATAGTTCTTTAAATTCTTCCAAGTAATCTGCAGGTGAACTCCACAGTTAAGCGTTGCATAAAGGCCTGTTGAATAAATCTCATTTATTAAACTAATTTAAGTGGAAATTGCTTTGGTATTAACTGGAAAATATCTTAATTATCCAAAGTCATTGAGCCAAATATAGTGTTACATAAAAATTAGTTCTGTAATTCGGGAAAACCTTGTTCTTTAAGTTCAGTGTTTTACCTCCAATTTGGAATAAAATATATGCTAAATGAATACTGTAATGGAAGAACCACTATAAAACAGTTTGTCCTATGGTATATATTTGTTTGAATACCTGAGTGGTATAAGGTATCATTTGCCATACCTCCCCTAGATTATCTGTGTAACCTAATTTAACCTTTTGGCGGGGAAAGATCAAAAAAGAAACAAAGAAAGGGCAATAGAAATTTGAATGCCGCCTCACCAATACACACAGTCAATTTATACTTCCACAGATATATCAACCTTAGAATATTATTTTCCTTATCACTGATATCAAGAATGTCAATTACTTTAAATTGAATGTTAGCTCTTTTCTCCTTCAATTTCCATTTCCATAAATTCTTTCATTTCTCTTTATGAGTTACCATTCACTGTAATTTATTTGCAAGTACTTTTTGTTGTCTGGACGTTATGAAACAACGAAAGGGTAACTATTGTAATACCTATGACATGGTGTTTCTCTTTGCCCTTACCTGATGATTTCCAGGCAGCAAGTTTGGCTTTGTGTGTAGTTTTGTATCATTATTCTATAAGTTTCCATGCCTATAAAAAACATTAAAGAAATAATGGAAATATTTGTTTTTATCTTTAATACAAAAATACATATTTTAATGCTTATATGTATAAGTATAAATGATCCATAGTTTACTTTTATAAATAAGTAGGTAATCAAACACTAAATAATGTTGTATTTAAATGACTTCAATTGACCCTTCATAGCCTCCCATGTGTAATAAATCATAATCGTTTATGTTCTTAAGTGCAGATTAATAAAAGTTTTATTTTTAATAATAGTTTCAGATAGCATCTCTTATTCTAGAGAGAGATAATGGATCTTGATGCTGTTCTAAGACAAAAATTTATATATTTCATCTTACATTCTTGAAAAAAGTGTATTTGTTCTTATTCCTGTGGCATTTATGCCTCCCCGTCATTAAATAAACAAGTTCACTTGAAAATTGTTATAATGTTATACAATTGGCAATAGAATACCGGTAGTAGATCTTAGCGTTCATCTGTAAATCTGATTTTCCTTTCTGCTGTGTCCTCATGCCTGCAATAGTATTAGGTAGTCAACAAATACCATTGAATGAATATACAGCTACTTTAAAAAATACTTGATAAAGAATGTATAGGTGAAATTAAAACTTTTTAAATGCCAATCAACAATTTATGGCCTAAACTTGAAATTTAATGGAGCATAAAGGACACAAATCTTAAAGCCTAAAATTTCTTTCTTTAAAGCATCAAGTTGGCTTTTACCTTGGTACCTGCCTGGGCTCGTTGGTAGTGAGACTTGGTTGGATCTGCTGATGTTTGTGACAGTGAGGAAAGAATCTTGAGCAGGCAGAAATACTATAGATAAAGGAACAAAAAACGAAGAGAGAAATTTTGAAAAGAAACTGAGTGCCTATTTTTTAATCAAAATTATCAGGTTATCAAAATCAATTATCTGCTTTGGTATTAATCAAACAGCATTGAGCTTCTCAGTTAACACTGCACGCATGCATACACACACACACACAATGTAATCTAAACAAAATGACAGTATTTCTCTTGTATATGAAAGTGAAAATGATATCCTTAAACCATTTTAATAAACTTTCCATAAGAAAATATAAGCTCCTTAGATGCTAAAGATATTTCAGATTGCTCTGCCATTTCTGCAGTGAGAAAAAAAAAACTATGAATATGGTAGATGGCATTGGAATACTTGGGAAGATGTTTCCATTTTAAAAAGATGCTATGTTGTAACAATATAATTTGGTCATGCTCCTCTTGGTGGTAGCACATCTACACATCCCTTTATATGACACAGGAATTCAGATCAGAAATCTGTTATGTAGAGGGAAATGGAAGCAGAACACTTTTAAACCCACTTATTACCTTTCTTAGTTTACGGTTTTTAGCTTGAATCATCTGATTGATGGCTTAAGGAAAAGAGCATTATTTTTGGAACCAGAAGATCTTGGTTAATATGTTGTATCCAAATCTAAAACAGTGATGCTATTATATATCTCTCAGCTTTGTTGTGATTATCAGCAAGGATAACATATGTAATGCATAAAAGTAATAGGTGCTCAATATATTTTTCCCTTTCTCTTCCCTCCATGACTTTCACCATGACCTCTTTAAGGCATTCTTGATAGACTTTATGAGCAATGAACAGATTCAAATAGAAGCAGTGATCCAAATCTTACTCTTTGAAGAGGCACCATGCAATAGCATAGAGACACGTCACAAAGAGAACTACCGTTAGAGTTGACATTGCAGGTATCCAGTTATCAGGGCTCCAGTAATATGAAATATTTATTGACAGAAGTAGTAATCTGAGAAATATAATAAATATTAAGTATTAATAGCAGTGTAGTACACAAAAATGAAGAACAGTATACACTGAATAGAGCATTTTGCACATTTTACTGTTTTTATATTATTAAGATATGCTGATACTTACTTGAAAAATGAAAAACACAAACACAGCAAATTGCAAGGCATAATAAACTAACACCTATTTCTACCACCAAAAACCAAATGTCTTTCTTTAAAACACATGTCTTTGTTCATAATATTGCCACTGGCTAGAATCCTCTTTCCTGTCATGGAGAACTTCTGGTGAATCCTCCATCATTGCTTTTACAATCCTGACTTCTGGGTAGTCATTACTCCGCCTTGTTCATTTATCTACTGTAGTGTCTAGAATAATTTACTACATTTATTTCCTTTAATCATGACTCTTCTACTGGGAAGTAAATTCCTGTTACACGAGGACCATTACTTGCTATATCTATATCAATATGGATTCTACAGAATTCCTGGCACAGAGAGGATATTAATGAATTTTGGCTAAATGACAGATTGAGTGAATCAGCAAGTTATTTACAGGGTAAAGTATTATGTACCTAACAAGCTTAAAAAGCAGGTTGTTGCCTTTTCTTTTTCCCTATCATAAAAGCACAAAAAAGATTTTTTTCTCAGATAAATTCCCATGAAATGTTACCATTTAACAAGCTAGTAAGATAAAGTTTGATATCAATTTAAATTTAATTTCCCTGACTAAGCTCATGATATTCCCAGCAGATGGCAGCATAGGATAGGATAAATTTTATGAACGTAGGCATTAGGTGTGCCGTTTTGTAAGGCAACATAAGTCAGGGGGCTGATTTCACAGAAATGAAAAAGGGAGAAAACAAGGATCCATCAACAGAGATGGTAACAGAAATAGCACTACTTATATATGTCAGGGAGAGGAATCCTGTTTACTTTGTTGAATATTGGTAGTTGTTGAGATTAGGTATTATATGACTAAACATTCTATTTTATACTACAACAATCTGGGCATGTCTGGACAAAGAAGTATCAAGAAACTACTTGGTTTTAGTAGTGTCAGTTGAAATACTGTGGCCAGTTTTCCCAATAAATAATATACTGTATTTCCAAGTGATAAACAGACCAAAAAGATAAGTTGGCTATGTCTTAATTACCTACCTCTATTTTCAGCTCATTAAGATAATATATTCCTACCAAACACATTTGGGAAGAATGCCACTAATATAAAAAAGAGATCTGAAGCGTAAACCTGTTAAGTTAGCTAGCTTGCTTTCTTATTCTTTCTTTCTCCATCCCTCCCACCCTCCCTCTCTCTTTCTCTCTCTCTTTCCCTTTCTTTCTTTCTTTCTTTCTTTCTTTCTTTCTTTCTTTCTTTCTTTTTCTTTCTTTCTTTCTTTTTCTTCCTTCCTTCCTTCTTTTCTTTCTTTTTCTTTCTTTCTTTCTTTCTTTCTTTCTTTCTTTCTTTCTTTCTTTCTTTCTTTCTTTCTTTCTTTCTTTCTTTCTTTCTTTCTCTTTCTTTCTTCTCTCTTTCTCCCTTTCTCTCTTTCTTCCCTCCCTCCCTCCCTCCTTCCTTCCTTCCTTTCTTTCTTTCTTTCTTCTCTCTTTCTCTCTTTCTCCCTTTCTCTCTTTCTTCCCTCCCTCCCTCCCTCCCTCCTTCCTTCCTTTCTTTCTTTCTTTCTTTCTCTCAAAAATATTTATTGAGCACTTACTATATCCCAATTAGTGTGCATCAGAATTGCCATACAAAGGAAATAGAAAACCTTAAACCTGAAAAGGGTAGGACTAGCATTTATTTAATAGCCACTCTATGCCATGATTGATGGCCTTTTAGCTATATTATTTCAGTTTCCCCTAATGCCAATCCTGAAAGAAAGGTGTTTGCTGTTTCCAATTTACAAAGGAAAACTGAGGCCCTTGAAGGTGTATGGTACCTAAAGTTCCACAGTAACTAAGTGGCAGAACTGGTGTTCTTGTCTAGATTTGTATGTCTCTAAAGACCATGTTCTTTCTAGTAGACAGTGCTACCTCCCAAGAAAATGAGAACATTGTGAGAGTTTTGAGAAAAAATTCAATTCCTGTATCATATAAAAGAAATTACAGTTTTTTTCTCCCCCAGGAAAATTCAGCAGTATAGATCCAATTAAAGGTATTTGAAAATTCTTAGAGGTTAGATGAAAGAATCATCTTTACTTCTTGTACTTAGTTTGCCTGACTAACAAGGGTGTATTTCCCAATTTCTTTATTCTGTCTTTTTTTCCCTCCCTCTCTCATGCATACACATCAAAGATGAAGCTTTTATAAAAAAATAAAGTGGCATTTAAAAAAATTTAAAGTATAAGACAAGCTGGGTTATTACTCCTTTTCAGGGATTATGTAAAAATGACAAAATCTTTTTATAGGGATTAAATATAATATTAATTGATTGTATTTATATAACATGTTTACTACAAGATCTTTCATGTCTCTTGTTTCTTTTGATCCTTGCCACATCCTTTGTACAGTACATATAGCTATTCTAATCCCTTTAGTAATCCTTGTACACACAGTAAATATTTAAATATGTATTATGTGAAGACTTGGCTGTCTCAATTATATATTCTGTTAATTGGTGATTCAAAACAAACAAACAAACAAAACGAGTTTGGGGCTTAGAATTTGATACTGCTAGGCTTCCATAGCTTACTACATTATCACATTCTGTTTTAATTTTTTTTAACTTTTTCAGAGTCTCCAGCACTAATAATCATGAGGACAAGGACATTCACTCCAGCTTTACTTTTGTGATAGCAACTTAACTGGTCTTGCTGTCCCTATCTTCTCCTCTTTCCCATTCTGTCCTTTATTCTACTGGTATAGTTTTAATCCTGAAACTGTTCATTTGCACTTCTTAGAAATCTAAAGTGACTTTGTGTTGTCTATAAAACAAAGTCCAAAATCCATAGCATTGACTCTAGACCTGTATCAATCTATTTAACATCTACCTTTCTGAGCTCACTTCTGGCCAACCCTCCTCACATATTCTAGACATACTTGGTACTTCTCCTTTCAGGAGCAGGCTCTATACTCTCACAACCTGTATTCCTCAATTTCTACCAATTCTAAATATCTTTGCTTCTCGTTCTGCCCATAACGGCCTATATAAATTTCAGATATTTCTCCTTGGAACTCTGCATATTCTCCAAGCCAGAATTTGTGGCATTGTCTGTACTACCATACATTTGTTTAGTCTTCCTTTTAAGCACTTGTCATAATGACTTGTCATTTGATTAACTGGAAATAAATCTAAATGCTTACTGTGACTTATAAGTCTTTCCATGATATGACGTCTGCCAGTCTCTTCACTGCATTTCATGCTTTTCTCTAACTCATCACACTGGTCAGAAGATTGCTCAAATCTCAACCATTTCTCTATTTTTCTTCCAGTCTTCCACTTACTAGGTCTTGGATTTTTGGGAAAGTTATTTAAACTCCAGAAATCTCAGTTTTCTCCTTTGTAATATGGACAAAAGTAGCTGAAACTTTGAATTTGATTAAATCATATAACGTTTTTTATTTAACCATGTGAAAATATTACATGTAGCTAGACATACATTTCTATAAATTTATAAAAATAAATTTAATGACTAGGTAGGAAGTTTTCTTAATATATTAATGGTATTATTTTCTCAGAAGAAAAATTATTAAAATTTGATTTAATTGTGGTATCCTAAAATTTCTGGAAGTCATTTTAGATCATGTCTATAGTATTGTACAAAGTATTTTCTTTTTATATTTACATTTTAAATATAGGTTGAAACTTTTTTTATTGCTTATGGGCTTCCTTAAGCAGAAACTATGAAGATAGTCTTATAGTTGAACAGTTGAGCAGTTACTCCTTTCTGTCACAAACATGAGGAGTGAAGAAAAACATAATTAAGGATTGACAGGACACTGGACTATGTATGTCATCAGACATTTATCTCACCATTAGGTATATCACCAGTGAAAACAAAAGAATTTCCCATCTGTTATTTTGTCATGTACTAAGCTTCTTACAGCTGTGTGCAGTTAATTTGGTTTGATTCATAACCTTAATAACTTAACTTGTTATATATTACAGAAAAGACAATAACAATATTCTTCCCTGTCATGAAATCTTTCATCAGTGGGTATTAGAGTCACAGCAGATGTGCAAGGCTGTAACCTAGTAAAGTACAATTTATATATTTCTGCTGAGTTTAAAATTATTTCACTTAACTCTCATCGAAGGAGAGTTTTTACAAGTTTGCCATTAGGAAATTCTGATTCAAGTTTATTAAATAGTCGCTTCTCATGTTGTGCCTCAATACTTCAAGTCAAATATAGACCAGAATTCAAAAGAAAATAAGTAATTTTTAGTGGCAAAACACTGATAATTTAAGGAAAAATGCTGTTTTTTTCCCATTTACCAAAAATTTACTATAAAAATTAATAAATACTATCAAGTAATTTTTTTGAAATATTAGTATTATAAAGAAAAACATGAAATTTTTTCTTTTTCCTTAGTGGTAACTGCAAATGAAAAGTACAGAGGAGGAAAACTGATTTTCCCTCTACCCTTCTAGGTTCTTAGCTGAGACACCCCTGTAATAAAAGATAGATTAACAGAAAAACAAACAGAAGTTTAATAACATGTATACCTCCTGTATACATGGGAGATACCCAGGAAAACTGAGTAACTCTCTGAAATGGCCCAAGCCACACCTTAAATACCATCTTCAGCTAAAGACAAAAGAAGATGTTGGGGGTGGGGAAGCCAGTTATGGGAAGCTCTCCAGAAAGGCACAGTAAACAAGGGTAAGGTTGTTATGCAGAGTTAGGTCCTTGCCTTTGCCACTGACAAGTTTCTAGATATTTGGTCATCCTCCTCTTCTCGGTACAGAGAGGGAGACAAATGGAGATTTCTCTTATAGATGTGAATGTCTGTTACAAAAGCATTCTGTTCTGTTTTCAGAGCTTTCCCTGTGTCTGCTATTTCTTAAAAATAATCAGGCTAAAATAATTCTTATGCTAAAGAGGCTTATTTTGGTGTGACATATTCTAATCCCCTTCAAGAGGTTTGATAACCATATCTCCCATCACTTAGGACTAATGTTTTCAAACACCTTTTTCTGTGTTTTCAGCCAATTAATAAATATTTATAAAATAACATACAATGCTACTACTTATTAATCAATCAGTGACAATTATCAACCACTACTACTGTGTCATTATTCCTTCATATTAGAAAAAGACAAAGAACAACAAGAGAAATTTAGTTCAGGGATGGGAGACATTGGGTGATTATAAAAATACCACAATGAGCTCCACTTCCTAGACATATAAGGCAGAATGGCTGTTAAAATACAGCTCACAGCAAGTACCATATTTCCCTAATTTCTTCTGTAATTTTGATGTATATGAAAGGTAAAGACTAGACTCAGGTCATCAGAAAGTACCAGTGGCTTCCATGGATACTCTGACCTATTAAAAAATATAGCTATAATGCTATATTATTCTTTAAAATGAGAGGTGAGAAAATAAATGCTTTTTCATTTTTTGGTGGCTAAATTTTTGCTTATCGTACATATGTATTTCCTAATCCTTCTAAAATCTTTTCCTACCCACTTTAAATTTCTTCTACCTTCCTAAATCTGCTAAGGAATAAGATGAACAGATTCAGTAGTGTACTGGTAAGCTAACTCTTATAAAGAAAATAGGAAGGAAGGAAGGGGAAGAAGGAAAGGGAGGGAGAGAGAGAGAGAAAGAAAGAGAGGAAGGAAGGAAGGAAGAAAGAAGGAAGGAAAGAAAGAAAGAAAGAAAGAAAGAAAGAAAGAAAGAAAGAAAGAAAGAAAGAAAGAAAGGAAGGAAGAAAGAAAAGAAGAAAAAAGAAAGAGGGAAAGAAAGAAGGAGGGAAAGAAAGAGAGGAAGAGAGAAACAGAAAGAGAGAAAGGAAGAAAAGATAGATCCTGGTATATAACATTTACCAATTTTTCAATGTTAATATTCCCACTATGACTGATTTCAAGCTGGCTTAAAACCAGAGTACAGAATTTCTAAATATTTAACAATAGGCTGTCATTAGCTTAAATGAGCCAGCTCCAGCACATCACTGTTTCAAATTATCTCTGAAAACAAAGTTTCAGACATATTTGCTAGTCAATTATCTTGTGAGGTATATGCTAGTTAAGGATTGGTCTTTGATGAGTCAAAATCAGCCTTGGGAAAGTAATATGCCTTTGCAGTGAGCACAACCGTGTAGAAACATGTAAGGTTATAAAGATGTAACAGCTCATCTCTAAGCATGTCTCTAAGCAGCCATAAGATCCTTAGGTTTAATCTTTAAAATTCAGATTAAGTGAAAGAAACTGAATCATTTTAACTTTCTCACTCCATGCATCTAATGCCTTTTTTCAATTCTTCTTTGGTGGGTTAAAAATCTTTTCATTATACTGATACACATCATGAAACATGGATGGGTTACCAGCATGAATTGATTGATGGAAAGATTGGAGAAGCAAGAAGAACTACAATCCTGCAGCCTGTCTAACGAAAACCAGATTATCAGAAAGATAGACAAAATAAAAAGGCAGAGGACTATGTACCAGATAAAGGAACAAGATAAAACCCCAGAAAAACAATGAAATGAAGTGGAGATAGGCAGTCCGCCAGAAAAAGAATTCAGAATAATGATAATGATGATCCAGGACCTCAGAAAAAGAATGGAGGCAAAGATCGAGAAGATGCAAGAAATGTTTAACAAAGACCTAGAAGAATTAAAGAACAAACAAACAGAGATGAATAATACAATAACTGAAATGAAAACTACTCTACAAGGAACCAATAGCAGAATAACTAAGGCAGAAGAACAGATAAGTGACCTGGAAGACAGAATGGTGGAATTCACTGCTGTGGAACAGAATAAAGTAAAAAGAATGAAAAGAAATGAAGACAGCATAAGAGACCTGTGAGACAACATTAAATGCACCAACATTCAAATTATAGGGGTCCCAGAAGGAGAAGAGAGACAGAAAGGACCCAAGAAAATATTTGAAAAGATTATAGTTGAAAACTTCCCTAACATGGGAAACGAAATAGCTGCTCAAGTCCAGGAAGCACAGAGAGTCCTAGGCAGGATAAACCCAAAGAGAAACACACCGAGACAGATAGTAATCAAATTGACAAAAATTAAAGACAAAGAAAAATTATTGAAAGCAGAAAGGGAAAAACGACAAATAACATACAAGGCAACTCCCGTAAGGTTAACAGCTGATTTCTGAGCAGAAACTCTACAAGCTAGAAGGGAGTGGCATGATATATTTAAAGTGATGAAAGGGAAGAACCTACAACCAAGATTAGTCTACCCGGCAAGGATCTCATTAAGATTTGACAGAGAAATCAAAAGATTTACAGGCAAGCAAAAGCTAAGAGAATTCAGCACCACCAAACCAGCTCTACAACAAATGCTAAAGAAACTTCTGTAAGTGGGAAACACAAGAAAAGAAAAAGACGTACAAAAACATACCCAAAACAATTAAGAAAATGGTAATAGGAACATACATATCAATAATTACCTTAAATGTGAATGGATTAAATGCACCAACCAAGGACACAGGCTCCCAGAATGGATACAAAAACAAGACCCGTATATATGCTGTCTACAAGAGACCCACTTCAGACCTAGGGACACATACAGACTGAAAGTGAAAAAGATATTCCATGCAAATGGAAATCAAGAGAAAGCTGGAGTAGCAATATTCACATCAGACGAAATAGATTTTAAACTAAAGAATGTTACAAGAGACAAGGAACGACACTACGTAATGATCAAGGAATCAATCCAAGAAGAAGATATAACAATTATAAATGTATATGGACCCAATATAGGAGCACCTCAATATATAAGGAAAATGCTAACAGCTATAAAGAGGAAAATGACAGTAACACAATAATAGTGGGGGACTTTAACACATCACTTACACGAATGGACAGATAAACCAGACAGAAAATTAATAAGGAAACACAGCTTTAAATGACACAATAGACCTGATAGATTTAATTGATATTTATAGGACATTCCATCCGAAAACAGCAGATTACACTTTCTTCTCAAGTGCACTCGGAATATTCTCCAGGATAGATCACAGCCTGGGTCACAAATCAAGCCTCGGTACATTGAAGAAAATTGAAATCATATCAAGCATCTTTTCCGACCACAATGCTATGAGATTAGAAATCAATTACATGGGAAAAAATGTAAAAAACACAAACACATGGAGGCTAAACAATATGTTACTAAATAACCAAGAGATCACTGAAGAAATCAAAGAGGAAGTCAAAAAATACCTAGAGACAAACGACAATGAAAACACGATGATCCAAAACCTATGGGATGCAGCAAAAGCAGTTCTAAGAGGGAAGTTTATACCTATACAAGCCTAACTCAAGAAACAAGAAAAATCTCAAATAAACAATCTAACGTTACACCTAAAGGAACTAGAGAAAGAAGAACAAGCAAAACCCAAAGTTAGCAGAAGGAAAGAAATCATAAAGATCAGAGCAGAAAAAGATGAAATAGAAACAAAACAATAGCAAAGATCAATAAAACTAAAAGCTGGTTCTTTGAGAAGATAAACAAAATTGATAAACCATTAGCCAGACTCATCAAGAAAAAGAGGGAGAGGATTCAAATCCATAAAATCAGAAATGAAGAAGGAGAAGTTACAACAGACACCGCAGAAATACAAAGCATCCTAAGAGACTTCTACAAGCAACTCTATGCCAATAAAATGGACAACCTGGAAGAAATGGACAAATTCTTAGAAAGGTATAACCTTCCAAGACTGAACCAGGAAGAAACAGAAAATATGAGTAGACCAATCACAAGTAATGAAATTGAACCTGTGCTTAAAAATCTTCCAACAAACAAATGTCCAGGACCAGATGGCTTCACAGGTGAATTCTATCAAATATTTAGAGAAGAGCTAACACCCATCCTTCTCAGACTCTTCCAAAAAATTGCAGAGGAAGGAAGACTCCCAAACTTGTTCTATGAGGCCACCATCACTCTGATACCAAAACCAGACAAAGATACTACCAAAAAAGAAAACTACAGACCAATATCACTGATGAATATAAATGCACAAATCCTCAAAAAAATACTAGCAAACAGAATCAACAGCACATTAAAAGGATCATACACCATGATCAAGTGGGATTTATCCCAGGGATGCAAGCATTCTTCAATATACGCAAATCAATGTGATACACCATATTTACAAATTGAAAAATAAAAACTATATGATCATCTCAATAGATGCAGACAAAGCTTTTGACAAAATTCAACACCTATTTATGATAAAAACTCTACAGAAAGTGGACGTAGAGGGAACGTACTTCAACATAATAAAGACCATATATGGCGAACTCACAGCAAACATCATTCTCAATGGTGAAAAACTGAAAGCATTTCCCCTAAGATCAGGAGCAAGACAAGGATGTCCAGTCTTGCCACTATTATTCAACGTAATTTTGGAAGTCCTAGCCATGGCAAGCAGAGAGGAAAAAGAAATAAAAGGAATACAAATTGGAAAAGAGGAAGTAAAACTGTCGCTGTTTGCAGATGACATGATACTGTACGTGGAGAATCCTAAAGATGCCACCAGAAAACTACGAGAGCTAATCAATGAATTTGGTAAACTTGCAGGATACAAAATTAATGCACAGAAATCTCTTGCATTCCTATACACTAACAACAAAAGATCAGAAAGAGAAATTAAGGAAACAATCCCATTCACCATTGCAACAAAAAGAATAAAATACTTAGGAATAAACCTACCTAAGGAGGTAAAAGACCTGTACTCAGAAAGCTGTAAGACACTGATGAAAGAATTCAAAGATGACACAAACAGATGGAGAGGTATACCATGTTCTTGGATTGGAAAGAATCAATATTGTGAAAATGACTATACTACACAAAGCAATCTACAGATTCAATGCAATCCCTATCAAATTACCAATGGCATTTTTTACAGAACTAGAACAAAAAAAATCTTAAAATTTGTATGGAGACACAAAACACCCCAAATAGCTGAAGCAATCTTGAGAAAAAAGAAACGGAGCTGGGGGAATCAGACTCCCGGACTTCAGACTATATTACAAAGCTACAGTAATCAAGACCATATGGTACTGGCAGAAAAACAGAAATATAGATCAATGGAACAGTATAGAAAGCCCAGAGATAAACCCATGTAGCTATGGTCACCTTATCTTTGATAAAGGAGGCAAGAATATACAATGGAGAAGAGACAGCCTCTTCAATAAGTGGTGCTGGGAAACTGGACAGCTACATGTAAAAGAATGAAATAGAACACTTCCTAACAACATACACAAAAATAAGCTCAAAATGGATTAGAGACCTAAATGTAAGACCAGACAGTATAAAACTCTCAGAGGAAAACATAAGCAGAACACCCTATGACATCAATCACAGCAAGATCCTTTTTGACCCACCTCCTAGAGAAATGGAAATAAAAACAAAAATAAACAAATGGGACCTAATGAAACTTAAAAGCTTTTGCACAGCAAAGGAAAGCATAAACAAGACAAAAAGACAACCCTTAGAATGGGAGAAAATATTTGCAAACGAATCAACAGACAAAGGATTAAGCTCCAAAATATATAAACAGCTCATGCAGCTCAATATTAAAAAAGCAAGCAGCCCAATCAAAAAATGGGCAAAAGACCTAAATAGACATTTCTCCAAAGAAGACATACAGATGGCCAAGAGGTACATGAAAAGCTGCCCAACATCACTAATTATTGGAGAAATGCAAATGAAAACTACAATGAGGTATCACCTCACACCAGTTAGAATGGGCATCATCGGAAAATCTACAAACAACAAAGGCTGGAGATGGTGTGGAGAAAAGGGAACCTTCTTGCACTGTTGGTGGGAATGTAAATTGATACAGTCACTATGGAGAACAGTGTGGAGGTTCCTTAAAAAACTAAAAATAGAATTACCATATGACCCAGCAATCCCACTGCTGGGCATATACCCAGAGAAAACCATAATTCAAAAGGACACATGCACCCCAATGTTCATTGCAGCACCATTTACAATAGTCAGGTCATGGAAGCAACCTAAATGCCCATCGACAGATGAATGAATAAGGAAGATGTGGTACATATATATAATGGAATATTACTCAGCCATAAAAAGGAATGAAATTGGGTCATTTGTAGAGATGTGGATGGACCTAGAGCCTGTCATACAGAGTCTGACATAGTAATGCCTGTATGTGGAATCTAGAAAAATGGTAGAGATGAACCAGTTTGCATGGCAGAAATAGGAATCCAGATGTAGAGAATAAATGTATGGACACCAAAGGGGGACAGCGGGGGGGTGGGGGTGGTTGTGGTGGAGTTGAATTGGAAAATAAAAAACAAAAAAATTTTTAAAAAAAGACTGGATAGTTACTTATCGAGACTTCCTCCTTTCTACTCTTTTACCATGTACTGTTTATGTTGAAATCAGAGTTAAAAAGCACAGTTATAAATTAGTATGATTTAAGGTTTTTACTATCTTCTGTATTTTGAAAATTGATATTAATTCTGTGCTTTTTATTATGGAGTCAATTTGCTGCATGCAGATAGTTTCAGGAATTTTGATTCATAATTCTTTGGGGATTATATTTGCAGGAAATGGTGTCTAGCCAGTGACATCATTGTCTCTTTAGCCAATCTAGACTTAAATTGGACAAGTTTAATTCATTTCATGAAGCATGACTTAGTTTCTTTCTTCTCCTCTATCTGCCCTAAGAGGGACCTCTGAACAGGCAGGTATGGGTTCAAAGACAAAGGTTAATGAGGGGACAGTTTATAGCGGTTCTGTTTATTTTACTTCGTTTAAGGTTAAGCTTTATTTATTATTAGCTTCTTTGACTTCTTTCTACATTTAAGATAAAAGGGTTTCTTCCTATTTTTCCTTCTAAGCTTCAAGGTATTATTTTACTTATTTTAATGTCTAAAAGAGTATGCCAAGTATTAACATACTTAAAGAATAGCTTATGTAAAATTTTCTCTATAGTTATTTTAGTGACTTGTGTTTTCTTTGTTTATAATAATGGAAATATATTTTGCTCATGAAACTTTTTTTTTCTTTTTTTTTTTTTTACAAATTGAGAAGCAGTAATAAGCCCTTGTTTTCAGTCAGAATTTCTTAACTGGGTTCCATGGACGAGTTTTACAAGCCTCTAAAGCTGAATATAAAAGTGTATGTACGTATACATGTGTACATTGTTCTAGAGAGACCATAAGTTTCATCAGACTGGCAACAGGTCATGAGTCACCTCTCCCCCAATTAAGAACTTTCACGTACTTTTTGTATAATGTGTGGCATTGGTTCTTTTACTTACCAAGTACCATACTTGGCATCATAAAAGATGCAAAGGTCTTTATTGAATGCCTTCGCTAGATTACAGTTTGTGAGATGCCCTATATTTTTTTCAACAGCCTCGAAGAGTTGTTATTGTTGTTGTTGTTAAAAAATAGTCTGCATTTACAGTGAATTTCATGCTGAAGATATTTCCTGCAATATTTATTGTATGGTTGAATTCATTTTTAATTACTTTGAGCTTTTTATTTTTAGACCTTAATTTTGTTATAACTCAGACACACGTTGTTAGCAATTTGGCTTTAAGAATGTTCTATTTTTGTAATGAGATTTTGTTGTTTTATCTCAGAAGCAGATAAAATTCTGGCAGTATAGTCTAACTATTTAGAAATGTTTTTAAGTTTTCATATCTCATTCAGCATTCTAAATTGAAGCATCTGCCTTATGATTTAAAAAAAACTACAATCTAATAATAGTGGCTCAATCCTAAGAGAAATTCGATTTCCCATGATATATTGTAACACAAAAATTTCAACTATAGTAATGGTGAATTCTATTGTTTGTGCATATTTCAGATGTAGCACTTTATCTTCACACGTAGTACCACTGCCTTATTTTAGGGCTAAACTCTCTTATCTGGATGAAAGTAGGATCGTAATTGGCTTCATGGTCACTGCTTTCTCCATTCACCAATCTTACCTTTGTGTTTTCTCTAAACATATTCTAAAATCACTCACACTTATCAGACATATCGGATCCTATCACCCTTCTCTTGTAATTCCTCTTTAGATCCTCCTTGACTGGAAGATGAAGTTCATATTCCTTAGGATGGTACACATAGATCTTCACACTTTTGCCCTAATAGCCCACTGTTTTTCTGACCCTGAGTCTATATTATTTAAGCCACTTCAAGTTGGATATTCTATTATTTATATCTAGAAAGTTTTTCTCTGGTTTATTCAACTTTGTACTCCAACAACTAGCACAAGGCTTGGCCATGAAGTTGATAAATAGATATCTGGAGACATAGGTGATCTTTTCTGGGTAATTTTTTAACACACTCAAATATAAATAATAGCTAGTCAGTAATACATTAAATAAACTTTTAGAACTATTATAAGACCTATCTTAAAATATGCAGGTGTTTTTTTGTGTCTCTTTGCTCACTTTGAAGAAAATGGACGTTACAACCTGTGCGGGTATCATTCCTGCACAGTGAATGAATTGACCTATAGAATTTCTGAGGTTACTTCTGGTTTGGAAATACTTTTTTGCAAAGAGAGGCACGTATATCTCCCTGTAGACATGTGTGTATTATATAAGTACACATATAAACATAAAAGCTGATATGGCTTATGGATAACAGCAAAGACTATTTGCCACAGTCCTTGGGAGTGGATTCATAAGTCACAAGCTGGTAATCATTTCCAGGCAGCATTAATTGGTTTGCCTCTTTTAGCAAGCCTAATATAGTTTACCAAGAGAATTATAAAGATTACAATACGACTCAACTACAAATCTAAAAAGTCACATCTTGCTGGAGAATGTGTTTATTCTGTCTATTATATTTTATTATAAGCATTCTCCTTTGCTGGATTTTGCTTTATTTTTTTCTCTCAGTTTTATCGAGGTATAATTGACATACAGCACTGTATAAGGTGTACGACATAATGATTTGACTTACATACATCATGAAGTAATTATCACGGTAAGTTTGGTGAATATTTATCATCTCATGTAGATACAAAATTAAAGAAATAGAAAAAATATTTTTCTTGTGACGAGAACTGAGAATTTTCTCTTAACTTTCATATATAACATACAGCAGTGTTAACTATTTATCATGTTGTACATTACATCCCTAGTACTTATTTTTCTTATAAATAAAAGTTTGCACCTTTTGACTACCTTCATCCAACTACCTCCCTCCCCCCACCTCTGTTAACCACAAATCTGATCTTTTTCTGAGTCTGTTTCTTTGTTTTTAAAGTATAATTGACCTATTATAACACTGTTTTAGTTCCTGGTAGACAATGTAATGATTCAATATTTCCATACCTTTCAAAATGATCACCATATTAAGTCTAGTTATGATCTGTCACCATACAAAGATATTACATAATTATTGACTATATTCCCCACACTGTACATTTCATACCTGTGACTTATTTATTTTGCAACTGGAAGTTTGTACCCCTTAGTCTACCTCATATATTTCTTTCCTTACCCTATCTCCCTCCCCTCTACCTATGACTTGTTTGTTCTCCATATCTATAACTCTGTTTCTGTTTTGTTTGTTCATTTGTTTTGTTTTTTAGGTTTCACATGCAAGTGAAATCATACAGTATTTGTCTTTCTCTGTCTGACATTTCACTTAGCATAATACCCTCTAGGTCCATGCATATTGTTGCAAATGGTAAGATGTCATTCTTTTTTATGGCTGAGTAATATTCCATTGTATGTATATGTCACATCATCTTTATCCATTCATCTATTGATGGGTCACTTAGGTTGCTTTCATATCTTGGCCATTGTAAATAATGTTGCAGTGAACATAGGGGTGCATATATGTTTTCAAATTAGTGTTTTCATTTTCTTCGTATGAGTATATTTTCTTTATTAATCAAGAATTTGGATGGTAGAAATCCATGTGTTAATATGTTAGATTTTTTTTTCACCATGGTACAAACTAAAATGATCTCTCTCAAAGGTGCAAGATTTAGCAGAGAAGACTGACTCAGAATAGGTAGGTGAGGTTCATGTTGAGCCAAATATGAAGAACAATACATTTTAACTGTTTCAAATGCTGATATAACACCTTAAAATTACTGATGTTATAGCTTAGTCTTAGGCAATATTTACCTGATTTATAAAATTATTTGAACATATATTTGTGGAATGTGAAAGAAAGTTCTATGGTCACTTATCCTGGGGTGGGGGGAGGGGCTAAGAACTGATTTACTGAGTGACCAGGAGCATATTTGTGCTTAAAATCATAAACTATTGGGTTTGATTATAAAATACTTGATTAAAAGCTCCAAAGCAGACAGTTTTAATGAAGCTCCAAAATAAGTGAGAATATTTTATTTGTGAGGGTTATCTGTGGAAAAATTTACAGTATTAAATACTAATCACTTGACAAAGTAACATAGGCTTCTCAGATTACTTCCCTTTAAATTTTACAACTACTTTTTGTGATACCTAACATATATACAAATGTATAAAATAGTAGTCCAATAACCCCCAGATACCTGTAACACAATCTCAATAATTATCAACTTATGCCAGTTTTGTTTCATCTTACTTACACTTAATCTTCTCCATTAAATTATTCTGAAGCAAAAATCACATAGTCAAATATCCTATCATTTCACCCATAATATGAAGTTCTTAAGTTAATGTATTCGATTCTCCAAAATTTTTTCTCATGGCTATTTTTTGTCTTATTTCAGGAATATTTCCCTACCCCCAAGATCGTCTCATATTTTTTTCTAAAATTTAGTTATTTTATTTATTTTGCCATTTAATTGGCATACCAGTTGCCCTGTATAATTTATTGAAACTATCATCCTTTTACCACGCTCTGTATTGCCACTTTTGACATAAGTAATAGATCCATATGTTGTGGATATTAGCTGGACTCTTTATTCTGTTCTCTTGTCTATTTGTCTTTCATGCACCCATGCTACACTGTTTTAATTATTGTATTTTATATTAAGTCTTTATTTGGGGTAAAGCAAGTCCTCACACCTTGATTTTCCTTCATCAAATCTATTGACAAGGTTGTTCCTAATACTCTCTTAGGATTCTTTATTTTTGAAGGGTTGCAGGACCTAGTGATGTTCCTTTTTCATTTGTGACATTTGGTAAAATGTGCCTTAACTCTTATCTTTATCAGCTCACTCAGAGTAATATAGGTTTTATTATTATTTTCAAATAACCGACTTTGGGCCTTACTTTCATATGTTTTCTTTCCATTTCATTAATTTCAGTTTTTATCTTATTTCATTTTTTTTTTAACTTTGGGTTTATTTACTTATTTATTTATTTATTTATGGCTGTGTTGGGTCTTCGTTTCTGTGCGAGGGCTTTCTCTAGTTGCGGCAAGTGGGGGCCACTCTTCTCTTCATCGCGGTGCGCGGCCCTCTCGGGTAGCACAGGCTCCAGACGTGCAGGCTCAGTAATTGTGGCTCATGGGCCTAGTCGCTCCGCGGCATGTGGGATCTTCCCAGACCAGGGCTCGAACCCGTGTCCCCTGCATTGGCAGGCAGATTCCCAACCACTGTGCCACCAGGGAAGCGCCCCCTATCTTATTTCATTTTTAAAAATCTCTTTGAGTTTATTTTGCTCTTTGTTTTCTGTCTTCAGATGAAATGCAGTTTTAAATAACATGCAGGGAAAAGAAGAAGTTTTGAGGAAATAGGTAATATTTTTAAATGAATGGTGACAAAAAACTACATATTAAATTTTGCGAGATGCAATTAAAATGGTACTTAGGGGAGAATATATAGGCTTCAATTTCATTTTAACTGCATCTCACAGTTTCATTGTTCAAAAATATCCTCTATTCCCTTAACTTCTAAAGATATAGGGAATGCTCCAGATAACTGGTTGTTTTGGTCTCTAGCATAATTATTGATATTTAAGATCACAGATAATACTCAGCATGATTTCAACCCACTGAAATCTGTTGAGGCTTGTTTTATAGCCCGTAATATGCGATCAAATTTTGTAAATCTTCATGTGTGCTGGAAAAAAAGGTATATTCATTAATCATTGAGTGTAGTGTTTACGTATTTTGTACATCAATACGGTCAAGTTTTAGTTTCAGTTATTGTATTTTTAATTTCTAGATATATTTCATATATTTTCAGATATTCTCTGTTCCTTTTATAGTATCCAGTACTCTAACCAAATTTCAAACTTGGTTTATATCTCTTGAACTTAATAGGCATAATTATTTTACAATTTATAATTCAAAATTTCTGTAGTTACTTTGTTTTTGTTTCCGCTTTTTGTGGTTTTGCTACTTCTCGGTTATGATATATTTTCTCATGTGCTTGGTTATATTTAATCACGTAGTGTTTACTGGATTGAAAAACTGCTAGAAATAATTGGAGGTCTAGGATACTATTACCTTCCCAGAGAGAG
Source organism: Balaenoptera physalus (assembly GCF_965194825.1). Classification (NCBI taxonomy): domain Eukaryota; kingdom Metazoa; phylum Chordata; class Mammalia; order Artiodactyla; family Balaenopteridae; genus Balaenoptera; species Balaenoptera physalus. The sequence goes on from NC_138887.1 coordinate 24,432,589, forward strand.
AATTTTAATTTCCTTCTGCTAGGCACTTGGGAGCATTACCAGTACTACACCACTTTAATCCAATTTGGGTTATTTTTTTTGGATTAAGAATATTCAAATTGTCTTATGATGTTTTTATATAGGTAATGTAAAACTTCTTGACTGTGAAGTTAAGCAATGGGTGGAACTTTCCATAACTTTTTAACAAATGGCTATTTTAATTCAAAAATCTTTCATTGTGTTAGCTCAGTTATACAAAGAGCTATCTATAAAGCATCACAATGTTACTGAGGGCGTGGATATCAATACCTACTTGGCTGTTTAAACTCCACTTGTTTGAAATCAAACAGCATAGTCCATACAAATCAATTCTATGACATCATTGATTTTCTCTTTCTTTTTATATTAGCAAAGTTTATGAGGTATTTTAAGTCTATCTTTCCTGCTTGGAAAATGTTATATCTTCTGTCTTCAGTAATCATCCACATTTTTCATCTTCACATTCAAGATATATCCTATGCTCAAATATGTTACATGTCTACCATGAGCTTCATTTTTCCCGACACTAAATCTAGCCTTCAGCTTCACTGCCTTCTCAACATTCCCCAGAATATATTATATTCTTTCCAGGGTAATTTTATACCTTTTCCCTGAAAAGTTTTTCTTCTTCTATTTACATTTTTTAAAAAATCTGTTCTTAAACAACTGCATTATTATTTTCCTCCTCTATTTATAGAGAATTTGCTGCCTATCTCAGCCCAAATAAATTTACCTTATTTTCAACCTCAAAGTTAAATAACAATTACACTATTGTTTGACACTGTCTAGTATTTATTTAAATTGTTCTAAGTGTATATCTTCTCCTCCAGTGAGACTGTATACTTGTAAGGAAACAAGTTTGTCAAATATTTTTTAAAACCTTATATGGTGCTATGTACATAAGAAAGCCTTCATGAATATTCAGTTAAATAGAGAAAGGTATACTATGATGAGAATCAACAGAATTACTAAGAATCCAAACTAAAAAATAGCAAAAGGGCCTAAAAAATTATTAACATTGATATATTTACCTTGCTTCAAAATTAATGACTAACAGCTATAATAATTTCTCCTTATTTTGATGATGGAAATTCCAGTGTATTAAAGTAACTGTTTTATTGATGCCTTTCATTGGCAAAATATAAGGATAACTCCTGTGAGAGTTCCCAAATACTTCTATGTTTATGACTAATTCAGACTACCTTAGAATTATATTTCATCACTTAAGTACTTACTGTAGTAGTAGTTGTTTTTGCGGAAGAAGTTGGCTGCGTTGTGGTCCAAGGAAACACATGAATTATGACTGTTGTAGTGGCTGACAGCTGACTAGCTTTATTCCCACCTAATTCATCAGTAACTTCAGTAAGTAGCTGGAAAGTTATAGGGTCCTGAATCCCTTGAAAAACATCATACTGGAAATTCTGAGTGATGGCCAGATAAGGAGGATCAACACCTAGTCTCCAAAGTGTGAATTGATTATTTATGTTTCCTGAAAATGATGAGGTAATAAAACAGAAATAAGACTACATTACATATTATGTTATTTCTATTGTCTTGTTGAAGTTCTTATTTAAAAATATGTTCCATGATAATATGTTTTCAACAGTTATAAAATATCTCATATAGGGTATCTTTTAAAATAGCATAAAAGTGAATTATTTGAAATTATGTCTTACCTCCTACAATTGAATAGCTCAGCTGTTCCTGTGAAGAATCTTTGTCTGAACAGTTGAGCGGAATAAAAGGAATCTTAATAGTGGAATAAATCTGAGTTTCCAAATGTGGTGGATTACATACAGGAGGCTCATCATTCATATTCTATTACATAAGCATATTATCTATTTTAGATTATGTCTTAAAAATCTTGCCATGTCTAATCAATTGCTTGTTGAATTTTTATTATTCATTATCTTTATCTTCACAATATTGCTCAAGTATACTTTTACAATCTATCTTAATTATTTTATATTTGAAGACAATATTTAAGTGTTTCATCATGGAAACTTTGTTGTTTGGAGTTACCTATCAATATAGTCCATGTTCTCTTTCTAATTTATGAACAAGGAATCACTTTTTAATAAATGTCTATAACCTACACAGTATTGCTAGGACAAATACTCATGACAGTCATGAGATTATTGAGTTTTACAATCATATTGAAAACTAACTTATCTACTCTAGTCCCTTCCCTTTACTCCAGAAGATATATGTCATTAAGTCTCCTATTGAACAGTTCCTCAAAAGGGGTACTCACTATATAAAAGGAAGCATACTTCACCATTGAAAAGCTTTACTTGTTAGAAATATTCATTTTTATTGATCTCAAGGGGGTTTTTTTTTTTGTCTGCAAATTCAACCTATTATTTGTAGTTTTTGTTCTGAAGAAACTCAAAATCTAGTAGAGCATGTGGCTTAAATTTCAAATATGTGGGAGATTCCAGCAATTAGATTGAAAGAGGAACTATATTATCTCTGGGAATGTTTGAATTCTAAGGTTCTTTGACTCAGTAATCTAGGATAGAAAGTATCTGATAAACGACTTGCCGTTATCACCCCCTCCTTCTTGCCGCTAACAGACATTGCCATTTTATCCAGTCTCCTGGAGAATATAAACATAGTCTCAAGAGATATTATCAAAGTAGCCCTCAATGAAGACACTACCAATTTATCAGAATAGAATGTGAAACGAAACCAATTTATGTCCTTGATTTAGGGAAATGAAGTGCCTAATTTCACTTAGGCTCTCCTTCCTTTCCCGAGTAATATTTCTTGAATATCCTTGGGCTCCTTTACTTTGAACAGTCCCTTAGAAGCCACCTGAGAGTGCAGAGCAAATCCCCTGTCTTTTTTTTTTTTTTTTCCTCTCCAGTGCAATGCAGTTTGGTTTGTTGGATTGCCCACTGGAGGCCATAAAGGGGTACTTGCTAATATTTAAGCCCTATTTCACTAATTAAATACTGATTTCTTTACGATTAAAGCTGCTATAACCATATTTCCCTGAAAATGAATTATCCTTAGTCTCCCTCTATCCCTCCAAATATAGTCCAAGAAAGGGAAAGATATTATCTGTTCTTTCACAATTTCTCCATAGCTGCTTTTGTAATAATAATAACCACAACTAATATATATTGAATGCATAATACATACTAGACTCTAATTCACCTACATTAGTATATATTCAACAACCCAGTGAAAAATGCAGTATTATTATTCTAAAACAGAAACTGAAAAGAGATAAAATACCTCAGACAGCTGTAAAGTGTGTAGGTACCAGAATTCAAAAACAAGATTTTAACCTGTGTGCTATACTGTCTATTTAAGACTGCTTTCTGCTTAATCATAATCAGTTTACACTATTATGACACTAGCCTACTCTGTTATGTGTTCTTATAAAACATCTCTTCTACTATTTAAAAGATATTCAGAATGATTTTAATGCATTTAAATGGGACATTTCTTTATCTTTTAAATGATGGTTCAGTTTATATGCACTCTTAAAGCATTTCTAGTTCTAAGAAACAGTGGATTGTATGTTTTATAACTTCTTCATATATGAGCTGAAATTTTCATAAAATCCCAAATAGGTTTTCTTTGCTATTCAAATATTATTTTTAATTAGGCAAACACATTTAAACTGAAACGTTATTTATAAAACACATTTGAAATACAAATATAAGTGTCTACATATCTTTATGAAAAGAAAAATCATTGCCTAGTAGTCGACCTAACTTTTCTTTTTTTTTTTTTCTTATTCAGTGCCTTTTATTTATTTATTTTTTTTAACATCATTATTGGAGTATAATTGCTTTACAATGGTGTGTTAGTTTCTGCTTTATAACAAAGTGAATCATTTATACATATACATATGTTACCATATCTCTTCCCTCTTGCGTCTCCCTCCCTCCCACCCTCCCTATCCCATCCCTCTACGTGGTCACAAAGCACAGAGCTGATCTCCCTGTGCTATGTGGCTGCTTCCCACTAGCTATCTATTTTACGTTTGGTAGTGTATATATGTCCATGCCACTCTCTCACTTTGTCACAGCTTACCCTTCCCCCTCCCCATATCCTCAAGTCCATTCTCTAGTAATTCTGTGTCTTTATTCCTGTCTTACCCCTAGGTTCTTCATGACCCTTTTTTTTTTTTATTAGTTTATTTTTTCCATTTTTGTGGAAAGGAAAAATAATACGTATACAGATATATTTGGAAGAAATGCCTGTAAAAGACCAGATATAGAAAAGATATTGGGGGCACAAACAGAAAACACTGCAGAAATGGATAATCAATACATATAGTAAGATGTAGGTGGAAATTGTTACATCAAAATAAAATTTTTCCTTATCATTTTCTGTTTCATTGTATGTTCTTATATTCTGATTTTTCCCTGGAGTATAATAAATGATTTCAGAAAAACTGCTTTCCTTTTGGTAATAGAGATGTCATATTACTACTCAGGTACACTGAACTCCACTCAGTAGTATATTAGACTGTCTGTGTGCCTGTTATTCCAATTTCATATTATCCTTAAAATCCATACTAGGAAGATGATATTCCTTCCATGTAATGAGTGCTTACTAACCTAACTTCGGGTAAGTGAAGAGAGTCCTTCAGGGAACGATATTATCTGGACCAAGTGGTCTATGCAGCTCTTTTCCTTTTGATAGTGAGACTGCTCAGTTATTCTATAGATACTTTGATGCAAATTACAGAGATGCATACATATATATACACACACACATATATAGCAATATATAGTGTATATATGTAGCAATATATAGCTAAACATACACACTCATGCATATCTATATTCTGTGGCTCAGATCCTATGATTGAAGAATAGCTAAGATGGTTTAACTGCTCAAAACTGGCCAAGTTCCTCACCTCTACAACTTTGTGCAATATGCTCTCTTCACAGATAATTCCTGTTAGTTTCCTATTAGACTCATTCATTCATTTACCTTTTTCTTCTGTTCTCACATTACTCATTTGTGAAAACTGTTTTATATTTGTGAAAACAGATATACTTGACTACGAATAATATTGACTTGAATATGCAGTAGCTCTTTCATAAAGATTATATAGGAAAATGTATTACTTAACTTTAAAGTGTCTTGCTCTAAAGCATAACACTTAGAACCCCCAATGGCTTTATTCTGAATGTTCTAGCATAGCACCATCACTGCAGGGATAGTGTGAAATTATGTAGAGACAACCAGAACTTAAAAAGAAAAAGCAATCTGTGGTTATGAGGACAAGATCAAATGAAAAGGGCACGAGTTAATTAAATGAGTTAAAATTATTCATTAATTTCACGGTAAAGTTTGTTACCTTTAAAAGTCAATCTATCTCATAACTTTAGTGAGAAATTAACAAACCTAAAGAGAGTAAAAGCATTATTGAGAAGGATAGAGGATAAGCACCCACAAACAGTCCTCAGATAGAAGCTGTTTAAAAGCTTTCAAAAAAATCTGTCGTTTGTGGCTTTGATTTATTGGTGGCTTCCAAGTTCATCACTTGACCTTATTTTCTAGACCTGTAATTTTCAGCAGTTTTGTTGATATCTCCATTGACAAACATGTTGGAAAGAAGAATTCTTTTTTCTCCAACATTATTATGACAAGCCTTTAAGCTAGTTCTTAACATTGAGCACAGGAGATTCTGCCAAGCTTGAATCATCAGCTCCTGTTTCTGGGGCGCTGTTTCTGTGGCCTGACGTTTAATCTGTAATGCCAGTGTTGCTTGTCAGAATAATTCTGGCCAAAGACCATTATTATCCTGACTAACTGAACCTCCAATTACTGGATAATGTAACACATTTACTGCTCTAAATGTTCTCAATTAAAATGTTAGAAATATCACTATCGGATTATGGTAATTTACTCAATATGTAGTCTACAAGAGAGAGGGAAACTAAGTTTTAGATGTTTGTACATTTCAAAAATTTAGAATTATTAAACTTCTGGAATGGTGATGGATGAACAAGAAATTCTTTTCACTAAGAAAAGAAAGGGTAAATAATGCTTTACCTTTCTTGTCACTTGCAATACAAAAATGTAAATAATAAGGAAAGCTAACATAATTCATAACACTATTACTCATACTATAGAATTTTATTATATAAATTTATTAACCAAATTTCAGTAACTAAAAACAAACATAGTCAATTTATCTGGGAAGTTCCTTCAAACCTGTTCCCAGTTAAAGACAAATAAATTAAGATTATCTTTAAGTAATAAGTAAAAGTCACTTTCAATTTCTCTCGTTAGTGAAGAAACCAAAGCTATCTATATTTCTTTATTTGTTAATTAAGAAACTATTATTGTCAATATAGAAATTATAATTCTTGATAATATTATTATTTTTATTTTACCTTCTGGAGATATAATATTCTTTTTAAGTATAGAAAATGTATCAATTGTTAAAATACAAATAAACTCATGGATCATTTGGACAGTTATGAACCCTTTTCTTAATATAAATTGAAGTTAAATAAAAAAATGTCAAATGGAAACTTAAGCTAAGCAAATTTTCTAATAGTAACATGCTATGCTAACATGGGTACTATACACTGATTCTTATTATACAAAACAGAGTACTACATATAAAATAATAAAACTAATAACTCTGCAAGAGGAAATTATAATCTCCGGTATCTTTAGACAGGGCAGTCCCTCACAGAAATGTTTAGAAAAAGTGTGAGGCTTTAATATCTAATTTAAAATTATAGGCAGCTATTTGCATGAATGTTCATGCGATTCATGGAGACAAATGAGGTTATATATTATATAAAGTGTTTTTAAAATCTTGCTTCTCACAGATTGACAAGATAAATAATGATAATATTCAATGGCAAAGTCCTTTTGGTAATTCCACAAATTATAATTCTACAAATATAACACATGCAAGTGTGCAACAAGTTCTTCAAGTTTTCATTTTGGTCTCTAAACATTTATACCCTCCCCGCCAAAAAAAAAAAGTGGAATTCTGAATTTATCAAATGGGGCAAAGCTATTTGCAAGTTTTCCACTTCACAAAATGATCAATTCTAGTGATGAATCACACTGTGTTTCATGTTATCTTAATTACACTTTACATACAACCTGTCAAGAACAAATCCATCTTCAAAAGTGAAGGATAATTATACCTTATAAATATTACAAACATAATCATTCTTACATTTATGCATTACTTATTTGGGATGAATGATTCTTTAAATTTTTGGTTGACATAAACTAGTCTGTTTTCATTCTCGTTAAATTATTCCTTAAACTAGTCAGCTTCTGTTATCTACAGTGATTTAATGTTTTAGTTTTAAATACAACTTTAATAATCAAATTAGTGCATGAAATAATGCCTAAACTCAAGGAGCTTGTTTCTATTTGATAAGATAAACCTGGGACACATGAAGAGAAAAACTATGCTAAACTATGTGTTATTGTTAAAGTTTAGAAGACATAGTGGTAATAGTTGGAAACACCTTATAGAAGAGGTAGGGAGACAATACAGTTCAGAAATATAAGCCACAAACTCATAGAAATATTTGTGGCTTGTTGGCATTTTGAATAATCAGGAAAGAAAGCCTCTGCAAAATTTGGATTTGATTATACATTATATTAAAATAAATGTATGTGCAGTTATTAGTTAATGCAAACCCAAATTATCTCATTGACTTTGAAAGTTAGAAGAAACTTAGAGATTATCTATGTCAGAAGTCATTAACTGGTCTACAAAGAAAAGTCTGAGCTGGACTTCTAGAATGTAGCTACTCAAATCCTTTCTAACCACTCATGTCTTCTGCCAGACTAAATTTGTACTTATAGTACAAAAGCGTTATTATTTCAAAAAATAATTCAAATTAATATGTTAAAAACCCAAAGGGATATATATATATATATGGCTAATAAATTCTAATTTTAAAAATACTTCCAAAACTCTAATTTTATATTTTAAAGACATGGGATAGCTGAGTAGAGGAGATGTTTCTGTGTAAAGGCAGGATAGGGATCTTCTCTTGTTTCTCAAAACAGTAAGAAGACAATGTTACACTTACTATACCTGTAGTGGGGGAAGCTATAATCTCTGGAAAAGAACATAAACCAAGATTTGGAAAAGAAGGAGACCCCAGAAGTCATCTGGGGTATAGTGGTGTGCAGTAGCTCAAACTACCTGATTCCCAAGCCCCTAAACTGGACAATAGCAGTGTGATTTTTTTGTTTAATGTACCATGCTCTCCATTAAATTAAAAATTTAAATTAACATATAATTATTATATTGTTTGGACGTAATTATATATGTAAAATCAATCATAAGATTATCAACTAAAAAATTCACATTTTTATATTTTTAAAATATAGTTCTAGTAATTGTGTGAAAACATAATAATATATGGCATTAGTGCCTAATCCCAGGAATCTAGCTATGAGATAAAATGTTTTCATATTAAACCTACAGGAAACAGTATGCTAAATTCTGAGGGACTGTTACAGACTTTCAGAAGACAGGGAGATAGTAGTTAGAAAAGAATTCTTACAGGAGGTAGGGGAGGAATATAGTTCAGAAATTTATAGTAGGCCAGGAAAAGATACAGGCATATTGTTTTATTGTGCTTCACTTTATTGCACTTCACAGATACCGTGTTTTTTACAAATTGAAGGGGTGTGGCAACCTTGCATCTAGCAAGTCTATTGGCACCATTTTTTCCAAAAACATTTGTTCACTTCTAGTCTCTGTGTCAGTTTTGGTAATTCCCACAATATGTCCAACTGTTTTATAATTATTATATTTGTTACAGAGATTTGTGATCAGTGATTTTGATGTTACTATTGCAAAAAGATTATGACTTGCTGAAAGCTCAGGGGTTGGTTAGCATTTTTTAGCAATAAAGTATTCTTTAATTAAGGATGTACATTGTTTGTTTTTAAACAGTGCTATTGCATGCTGAATAGACTACAGTATAGTGTAAATATAACTTATATGTTCACTGAGAAACTCAACAAATTCGTGTGACTCACTTTACTGCGATATTCCCTTTATTGCCATGGTCTGGAACTAAACCCACAATTTCTCCAGTGTATGCGTGTAGTTGTTTTTCTTTGTTTTTCCATTGTGAATGGTCTGATTAGTAATCCTCTCCATAATTGTAATTTGGAGATTTTATTAAAAATAAATATATATCCAATTGTTGATTAATGCAGGGTCCAAATTATAGAATTTGAATGGAAGAATTAAGTTAGAGACCATCTAGTTTAGAGTTCTTAAATCGTTTATTCTAGAATTACCTGAAAATCTTAAAAACTAAAGATACCAAGTTCCATCTTTAGAGATTCTGATTTTGTGTGTCTGTGGTGAGTTCCAAGAATCCCTATTTTGAACAAATTACTCATGAGATTGTGGTGTACACTGTGCATGAGACCACCGATTCAATGGATTGTTAAATAAATTCTAGAAAATATGGTTGAGGATTTGATGAAAAATTCTGAGTCAGTAGGGTTCTAGATTCAAAACATAGTTACAGATTACTAAGATTTTTCACTTTCTCAATTAGATTTTAGGTTTAAGACTTTCTGTTTATTGTTTACGTGCACTTTGTATTTGTCTTCTGTAAAGTGACAAAATTTTCAGTATAAACTGTATTTTGTGAATGCTTTATGGCTTTATTTTTTCTAGTGCTATTATAATGGATGACACCTGTTGTATGGATGCAAGTCAAGACTGAATGTGGCACATTAAACTAAATCAAGAAGAGCTATATTAGCAGCACTATTATTAATATGAGACCTTTCATTTAGGGTAAATAAAGTTTCAGCAGACTGAATGATTTGTTGTTCCCACAACTTTATGCACTTGAATTTGGCTTCTAATTCTTAGTAAATTTAATTCAGAATAAAATATTTCTTTTATCTCCCTGGTAAAATATTTAGGTAGCTATTTAAAATAGTCATCTGGAACATGCATTGAAATATCTCTTCAGGCTGAATATCAATATTAAATGAGCTTTAAAAATCTCAAATGGAGGGACTTCCCTGGCAGTCCAGTGGTTAAGACTCCAAGCTCTCAATGCAGGGGGCATGGGTTTATCCCTGGTCCGGGATCTAAGATCCCACATGCCGCATGGCACGGCCAGAAATAAATAAATAAATAAATAAATTTTATTTAAAAAATTTCTCAAATGGAAACTCAGGGGAAAAAAATGATGATCCTCATCCAGTTAAAATTAAGGACAGCTGTGGATAGCTCTTAAAATTTTTTAATCAAAATGCAAAAATTTTACCCTGAAATATTCTTCAGTGCCTTGACTGTGTACACCAATAATTCTCAGCCTGCAAGTGGTTGCAGAATCACCAGCATATATTTATTGAGTTTAAGTAAACAAAAAGTCTAGTTGAGAATTTGCTCTGTGTGGTAATCAGACCAGTTGCTCTGAAGGTCTGTGCTGCTACAAATAAATAGATACTAGGTAAAATATGATGATTAATGCATTCATGGTCTCTAAAGAATTAATATTTTATGATAAAGTGAGAGAGAGAAAGAGAAACTGGAATTCAACTTTGTAAGTAAATGCTAAATCTGACAGTGACCATTTTGGTACTGAGATCCTGAGACTCGAATTTGAAGCCAAGAGAGCTGAAACTAAGATATTTGTGTTAAGAAAAGCTGCATGAAGGAGATTATAGTAATTTTTAGTAGGTAGTGAGCCCTTTCTCAAAGCAGGAGCAAAAAGTATATTCACTTTGGAAGAAAGCATCCTCAGTATCATTTCAGGGTTCCTTCGTGGTGAGATCATTCACATATGAGTCAAAACCAAATATCACATAGAGGAAAAAGCCCTAATGAATGAACATTTGCTGATTCAACCAATAAGAGGACATTTCCAAAGGTCACTTACTGTTGGCGGAGATCCTGATCCATTCTCAGTGCTGTTGGACTTCCCTGATATTGTCAGAGAGTCTTATTCCACCCTGGGGCAGAGTAAGCCTACCTGAGCTGCCTTCTGTTGTTAGGTTGAAGGTCAGGAAATGAGGGATCTGTGTCACCTTCTTCTGTTGGGTGGGCACTGTGTAGTTCCTAAAATCCTGGGGTTCCAAACAAGTTCATCTTCTTCTTACAACTTTTGAGAACTCTCCTTTGATTGTGCCTCATGTTATTTCCAGGGTGTATAGTTGTGCTTAGCAGGGGGGAGTAGGGAGAAAGGGGACTATACCACCTTGACTGGAAGTTAACCTGCTATTTCTGAAAAAGTACCTAATAATTACTCTATTCTTCAAAACTCCCAGGCAAGGGAGAAGTCAGGGAGAATATTATGAAAGTTAGAGTAGCTTAATTTGCAGTCAGTTCCAGGGCACTCTTTGTCCACTTAACAATCATAAATTTCCTGGACATTCACCTAACATTTGATTATTTTTTCCTCTCTCTGGAAAAAAAAGGTGGGAATAACAATTTTTCCTCTTTTTTGTCTTTTCTCTATAAAATCGTATTTTCTTCAGCTTTCTCAAAAAGTTTAATATCACATTATTGCCACAGATATTGTGCTTACCAAATTTCTATGAGACATCTTTGTTCAAAAATTGTCAGTTTACTTTTCTTTAGAACCCTGAAATGTTTGCCCAGGCCAGCGAATCTGTTTCAAATGAAATAATGGAGCTATGAATTGATATCATCGTTGCCAGTTCTTTCTGTCATAATGAGGCTGTAAAAAGGACCTGAATACCTCCCTATTTTGAAGTAGCCACTTTTGTTTGCAATCCCACAAATGGTAAACATTCTTGAACTGCTTGAGAATACAAATAAAAGAGAAATTTCACAGTCAGAGGGCGGAACACAGTGTGGTAATATCTGAATTTTATATAATATTATTTTGAGTTGAAAAAAAAATCTACATCTAACCATGCAGTGTTCCCTACTCCCACCATCCTATTCTTACTCCTGCTTCAAGATACCATCACCAAAGGCAATCTTCATCCTGAAATTAGTACTTGATAATATCTTGCTTTGTTTTGTTTTCATAACTTTTGAAAGTGAGCATAATGGTGTTGCAAACTTTTGGAACTTATTAACACTTAATAGCTTATTGTTTAGATACATGTATATGGCTGGGTGTCACTGTGAATCATTCATTTTTAATTGCCATGCTGTTGTTTGCCCACTGTTCTAACTTATCATCAAGATCCGGAGTATTATTTAGTGATAGTCTTGAACGTACTAATTATATTATTTTAAATGACAAGTAAAAGCAGGCCGTGGAAGAACAATGATAAGAGTTATGAACCAAGGATTACAAAAAAAAGTGTCCAAGTTTGTGTGCCTGATGTCAACTTTATAAAATAAATGAAACGGTCCTTTCAGATTTCCAGGAAAATGACAGGAACATCTTCTACTACAAATTGCCTAAAATGCTGAATTTGAGCTTACTGAATTGAATTTAGAAATAAAGGGAAGTCCATAAATGCCACTAATGGAAAGGAAACTGAAAGGCAGGGCAAATAAGGGTGCAAACTCATTTTGCCCAGACCCTGGAGGATCATCAGATTTACACAAGACATAAACAGTAAGAAGCTTGAAGTTAATTCCCTGGAATAAATAAAAACCACAACCCTGTGTTTGTTCTGGTATGGAGTTCAAATTTACCCTATTGCATACTGTGGGAAGTCTTTGATAAGATTAATATAAAACTTGATCCAGAACACGTGATATTCAGAGAGTGCAGAGCAGAATTAAAGGCAAATCTGTTCTAGAGGGATAATTTTACAAGGCAGTCAGTGGACTTTTCATTTAAAAAAAATCCCTGCAAAAGATAAGTGCGTGATGAAAAATAGCAAAACACAAATAGAACTAATCCTCCAGGATATGATAATTATCTGAAAGGGACCATAAAAGTATTTCTAAATTGACTGAAGTAAAATTTTAAACATTATAAACCACAAGCAAAGCATAAGGCCTTATGAAAAATATAAGATTTGATAAAATACCACTATTCTTGCATCATTTCCTGTTTCATTTGGAATTCATAGTAAAAATCATGTCAAAAATATTATTTTATATAAGGATGGAGTTTATGCTAATTATAGCTTATAATCTCACCACTGAACTCTACTCTGACTTAGTAATTATAAGCAAATAAAGTAAATAAATAAATTCCCAAATACAGAGACTATGACTTCTATTCTCCCCATGTATTGGGAGACTGCTTACAATTTAAGATAAATTTCTACCATTCTACAGCTTTCCTTGAAAGGAAACATAAACACTAACCCCAAATACCTTATAATGCAGGAAACCAATGAAAGTAATCATATCTCTCCCTCTCAAAAACTGGTTTATTTTTGCAAATAACAAGACCATGTATCAGTCTGTACAAGGTTTGCTAAGAGAAAAAGAAATGGTAACTGAATTAGTAGTCAAATATTCTCCTTTAACTCAATCATATATATATTTTTTAATTAGGATAAGAGGGAAGACTATATCCCTTAACTGGCAGAGTGGGATTTAAAAGTCATTCCTTTATTTTGTTTTTCTTCTTAGTTTATGGGATCAATTTTCCATATGGTATTTGTAGTTCTTACAGGCAAGTTTGTATTTTGGCTTTCTCTCTTGTAAAACACATGTTCTTGAGTTCTTGGAATCTGATTGAACATCCTCTGTCTCAGAGGATGCCCGGAAGGCGATTTTTATGTTATCTCTGGGGTTTATACACACACAGCCTCCAGCCAGAGACTGGACTTTAATTACTTTAAAAACTTGGGAGAGTTTCCAGTTGTGGGTGGGCATAGACATAATTTTCCCTTTGCCTTTTTTTTTCCACACAGATTCTTTGAGCCAAAATAACAAAAAACGTAATAGTAATGTTTCCCACTCATACTTTCATTATGCTGTTAAGATTTGCTGCATTGTAAAAAGAAAAGTAGTTTGAACTAAACAACAATAGCATTGAAAATAGAATCAAACTCATATTCAGGTTCAAACAAATAACAAAAATAAACCCCCAAACCCCTCAGGCTTTATTTCTGCATTTTCTTATTTCAGCCAAAGAAACAAAAGCAAACTCAGAAAGAAAAACTCTGTGTGGGTATATGTATCCAACATTGTTGTCATCCTAATGTTCAAAATCTCATGAGAAATCTCGGTTTCCATAGTGAGTGCAATTGTATGTCTGACACACTAATAGAAGATGGTATGAATGTTGACAGACTAAATAGAAAGCAAAATGGCACTGAAGCCAACATAAGAGTATCTGCTAAATCATAATCTGGAATTTCCTTTGTTATGGTCTGGCAAATTTCCCATTATCAAACTAGAGTAAAATAGTAGAACTACTGGGGATTATCCAGTATTAACTTGTCCAAATCTTTTTTATGCCCCTTAAGCCTCCAATACTATGTCTCTCCCTTTTTAGTATATGACCCTGTCTACGTTAATGAAGTAATCAGGGGCATTCAAGATTAGGCCGCTTAAGTTTTATCCTCTAAACATTCTCATGTCCTTTTTTTATTAAAGATATGCTACATATCTGTCATAATTTGCCTTTCATAAAGTACAATTTCTCAAGTAAACTTCAAAATAGCCCTAGAATTTAGATGGGAAAGAAAACATTGCTCCTGTTTGCTGAATAAGGAAACAGAGGACAGAGTAGTAAAAGACTTGGATTAAGTTACCAAACAGGTCTCTAGTTATAGGTTTCTGCCTACCAGCCTACACAATCTGGACTCACAATTTTGGGTTAAATCCTGTATCCATGGCAGGTTCCTGGGTAAGGAACCTTTCAGTTCCTTGTAAAATAGGAATAAAAACTGCCTATCTTTTAGATTTTTGTGAGAATTAAAAGATATATTACATACAAAGCATTTAGAAAAGCACCTGTATTATCCTTAACAAATGTTAACTATTATTATTTCCTGAAAATGATAATGAAATATTGAAATATTTAATATTGAATATTTCATAAATGAAATATTATTTCCTGATAATGATTTTTTAAAGATTCTTTTGCAGTACTAATACCCCTACTTGTATTTCTTTTCCCATTTCAGTCTATAAATAGCCTCCCCACTTAAGTAAGCAGTCTATCCACTGTCTACCTTGGATCTTTTCCTTTGTGTCTACCAGCGTGGTTAGACCGCTTTCTTATACGTAAGGAAACAATCATTGTTACTCTCTCAAGTATCATCTTTTTTCTCTCTCTCCTTTAATTTTTTCAAAGAGCCACAAATCATTGAACTTTCCAGCTGGAAATGACCTTCTAGTTCATCACTCTTGTTTCACAGATTAGGCACATATAGCCCAGAGAAGCTGGCACTTTGTGCAAGGAACAAGGCACCTACCTGTAGGAGCAGACCAAAGTCTGAAGGGAACAGGTTTCCCAAAGCAAAAAGTGCTCTTTCCTGCCTCTATTTCTGCACCCCAATTTACTAATCCATTTCCTACCTTTCTGATTTTCGCCCCAGAACTCTTCTTTTTTTTTTTTTTAATAAGTAAGTTGGGTCTTTTATTGCTGTGTGTGGGCTTTAGCTGCGGCGAGTAGATGCAACTCTTCCTTGCAGTGCATGGGCTTCTTATTGCGGTGGCTTCTCTTGTTGTGGAGCATGGGCTCTAGGCACGCAGACTTCAGTAGCACACGGGCTCAGTAGTTGTGGCTCGCCAGTTAGAGCACAGGCTCAGTAGTTGTGGCGCACGGGCTTAGTTGCTCCGCGGCATGTGGGATCTTCCTGGACCAGGGCTCGAACTGGTGTCCCATGCATTGGCAGGCAGATTTTCAACCACTGCACCACCAGGGAAGTCCCCAGAACTCTTCTTAAAATGAAGACTTTGGCTCACTCTCTTCAACATGTAAACCTTTTGATTTCCTTTTATATCTCTGCCTTCCAATACAATGAATATATTGTTTCCTATTTTGATTCTAATTTTAAAATGCATTCTTTTTTGTCTTACTATCTGAGAGAGATGCCTTACCAAATTCATTTCAACCTCATTTCTCACTAAACTTCCACCTTTGGTGACTAAATTCTCTCAGTTGGCTTCAATCATAACATCACTGCAAATCATTTTCAAAATAGCTTCATTGATTCAACCTATATTTTTTGAACCCCAATAATGAGGCAGGGCCTGTGCCACACACTGGGAATGGAATGACAAGGAAGAAGGTCTGGTCAATCTGAGGCCTCAGAGAACTTATTGGTGTCCTGCAATTTAACAACCAACTCTACTTTCCTCCCCAAACTGACAAAAACTGATTCATAGAATTTGCCAAATTCCATGGTGTGAATACTTTGAAAATACTCCCACCGTAACTGGTATTACTGCAAGACGTTACCGAAGGCAAAGTAGGGAAGAGCCACTAACAATGGGCTCTTGTGAGCAAGTATGATCTGTCTCTCTAGCATATCAGTGAGCTTATGAATGTTAAACAAAAAAACTCCAAATAAATAAATTCTTACAAACTACATAAATGCTGTGTCCAACTTTGACTTCTTTCATAAGGATTTACAAAGAGCCTAGGTTAATTTTTCCATTGTAGACCATGAATCCTCACAGCAGTCATCATGTGTTTGTTTTTTTCCCCTTATTTCAGGAAAAAACCCAATAATTTTAAAAGATAAAACAATTGTTGCTACAATTATTATTTGGAAGTTAGTCACCCTTTGATCTGTGAGCACCTTTTTTGTTTTTAATTAATAAACTTTATGGTTTAGAGAAGTTTAGGTTTATGGCAAAATAGATCACAAAGTACAGAGAGTTCCCATATAACCACTTTACCCGCACACGCAAAACTCCCTCACTATCGACATCGTGCATCACAGTTGTACATTTGTCACAGTCCAGGCACATATAAGGACACATCATTATCCCCTAAGTCCATAGTTTACATTCGGGTTCACTCTTAGTGCTGTACATCTTATGGGTATGGACAAAAGTATAATAAGTATTCCTCATTGTAATATCATACAGAATACTTTTCCTGCCCCCAAAATCCTCTGTACTCTGTCTATTCATCTCTCCTTCCTCCATAAACCTTAACAACCACTGATAATTTTCCTGTATCTATAGTTTTGCCTTTTCCAGAATGTCATGTAGTTGGAATTATATGGTATGTAGCCTTTTCAGATTGGTTTCTATCACTCAGTAATATGCATTTAAGTTTTTCCCATGTCTTTTGGCTTGATCGCTCATTTCTTTTTAGAGCTGAATAATATTCCATCATTTGGATATACCACAATTTATTTATCCATTCACCTGTTGAGGCATATCTGGGTTGCTTCAGGTTTTGACAATTATGAATAAAGCTGCCATAAACATCCATTTGCAGGTTTTTGTGTGGAGATATGTTTTCAGCTCCTTTTTGTAAACACCAAGGAGTATGATTGTTAAATTGTATTGTAAGAGTATGTTTAAGCTTTGTAAGAATCCACCAAACTGTGTTCCAAAGTGGTTGTACATTTTCCATTCCTACCAGCAATGAATGAGAGTTCCTGTTACTCCATATGCTTGCCAGTATTTGCTGTGGTCAGAGTTTTGGATTTTGGCCATTCTAGTAGGTGTGTAGCAGTATCTCATTGTTTTAATTTGCAATTCCCTAATGACATATGATGTTGAACATGTTTTCATATGCTTACTTGCAATCTGTATATCTTCTTTGGTGAGGTGTTTGTTCCAGTCTTTGGCCCATTTTTTAATCAGGTTATTTTCTTATTGTTGAGTTTTAAGAGTTCTTTGGACATATTGATAACAGTTCTTTATCGGATATGTCTTTTGCAAAGATTCTCTCCCAGTCTGTAACTTATCTTTTCATTCTCTTACCTTCATCTTTTGCAGAGCAGAAATTTCTAATTTTAATTAAGTCCAGCTTATCTATATATCATGTCTCTTGTGATATATCTAAAAAGTCATTACCATACCCAAGGTCACCTAGCTTTTCTCCTTTATTATCTACTAGGAGTTTTAGAGTTTAAGGTTTTATATTTAGATCCATTTTAAGTTACTTTTCATGAAAGGTATAAGGTCTGAATCTAGATTCATTTCTTTGCGTGTAGATGTCCAGTTGCTCCAGTACCATTTGTTGAAAGACTATCTTTGCTCCATTTGTATTGCCTTCCATCCTTTATCAAAGATCAATTCGTCTGTTTATGTAGGTCTATTCCTGAGCTCTCTGTTTTCTTCTGTGATCTATTTGTCTCTTCTTTCACCACTATCACCACTGTCTTGTTTACTATAACTTTATTAGAAGGCTTGAAGTCCGGTGGTGTCAGTCCTCAAACATTGTTCTCCTTCAGTATTGTGTTGGCTATTCTAAGTCTTTTACCTCTGCATGTAAACTTCAGGATCACTTTGTTGATATTCATAAAATAACTTGCTGGGATTTTTATTGGGATTGCATTGAATCTATAGATAAAGTTGGGAAGAACTGACGTCCTGACAATATTGAATCTTCCAACCAAAGCATTTTGTTCGTAGGTTTTAGTGCAAATAATTTCAGCAGCAAAATTCCTAAAACTAATCTCTAATGCCATACTGAATACTGTAATAGATAAATTTTTTAAATGTATTAGCATTAAAAGTTAATGTCTAAGAGATTAGATTGTTCACTAATATCTGTATTACTTAAGCCACAATTATTGTACTTAAATTTCTTGCTTTTATTTTAATCTCAATTATCTATTATCTGTGTACATTATTTCCCAATGCATGTTCTAAGGAACATAGATATGCCATAAAAATTTGGTCTATGGAAAATGAGTTTGGGAGCTACTATAAAATATTACTTCCAACCCCCTCAGAGATTCAAAATGCATATTAGCCTATTAACTACCCCAAGAATTTGAGCAAAGGATAGAAAATTTTTTGATGTTATTGATTCTATATTTTCTTATATGTACCTCGATCTATCTATCCATCTATCTACCTATTTTACATTTTGTTTAGTTCTAAATTGATCAATGTTATTGCATTCTGTCCAAATTTTCCAAATAGCCTTCACCAAAACATATGTTTATTATAGTAACTTGGTAAATGAACATTATACTACATAAGTTAGAGAGAATTTCAGTCCCTATATGGAACCATTCCATGAAAGTTGTTTAAAACTCAAGTAGTTGTAGTAATAGCAAAACAGAGATAGACACTGAAATTTACTTTGCATTTACTATGTCCCAGGTGCTCTTCTGGATATAATCATTCCCAAAACCTTTTAAGTGAGTACTATTGTTAGCACATGTTCCTTGTGAAGAAAGTGAGGCCCACAGAGTCTCTTAAGGTATACAGTCTATAAAGGCAAAATGGTGATTAATGCCATGTTCTATCTACTATTTTAAACTTCCTTTCCAAAATAGAATTGACCTAGATGGTATATGCGATTGTTATGGATTGAGTTGTGCAGCCCCCAAAAGATAAGATCAAATCCTTTCCCCTGATATCTGTGAATCTGATGTATTTATGGAAATAGACTTTTTCAGATATAATCGTTAAGATGAAGTCATATTGGAGTAGCATGGGCACATAATACAGTGTGGTATCATTATAAGAAGGGGAGAAGAAACGCAGAGAAGAGACACATAGTATACTAGGACGAAGGTATAGATTGTAGAAATGCACTTACAAGCTAAGAAAGGGCAAGGATTGTTAATGACAGCAGAAGCTAAGAGAAAGACATGGAACAGTTTTTCCCCTAGAGCATTCAGGAGAACATGGCTCTGGGGACACCATGATTTCAAACTTCTAGCCTCCAAACTGTGAGAGAATATACTTCTGTTGCTTTAAACCACCTAGTCTGTGGTACTTGGTTGTGGCAGTCCTAGAAAACTAATAGCAGTGAACAATTAAATTCAGTATTTAAATCTAATAGGATACACATTTTGAATATTTCTTATATTTTCAGAAATGTTTACAGATTATTAGGAAATGGTTGATACAGAATATAAATCTCATCCCCAAGATTGTAATGTAATTTAAAATAATTAAGCCATTTTCAAGTTAATGTATCTAAAATAATAATAATAATATAAAAATCCTTATGAAGGCAATAAATATACATGTTTTCATTTAAAAATGCGCCATATATGCTTACTTGTTATCAATTTTGCTAAATTTTAAATTAAATAAAAAACTGCATTTCTCATAAACAATATATTATAAGAAATAAGTCCCATGATTTATTTCTCCCCCACTTGCCCATGTAATACTTAGAGAAGAATTTTAAATTGGCAAGATGGGAAATGTCATTTTATGTTCATCTTTATGTCTTTTGTTTAAAGTAATTGTCAAATTCTCTCTCTCTCAAAAAATTGTGTTTTCCCAGATAGATATATATAAAATCTTGCATAACATTGAGTCATTACCCCCAGGACAATTGTATTCCAGTAAAAATATATAAAGGATGAGGAAAAATTAGAGACCATGTTTATCTCAAGAAGTTGATCACATAAATCACTTAATATTGGAATAAAAATACCAACATAGATAATAATTGCACAAATATTTCACCTCAATTTTTGTTATTTTCAAAGCATTTTTTTTATTATTGTTGAAGCTGAAATAATTATTGCTGAAATAAATAATTATTAAATTTTATCTAGAAACTTCTGAGTTTCTTTCTATTTTATCATTCACTAACACTGGAAAAATTAGGAAACAATTAGTTAAGCATATAGTTTTACAGAAATTAGCTGGTAAAATTTTATAATGATAATTTTTTCAAGAAAAAGTTCCTTATGTAAATGTTTATGTACTCTTATAACCTAAATAAAACCATAAGCACATGCAAGAAAGCTTGTCTTGATGTTATAAAAAGGTTGTTGGTTACTCTCAAAGTCATAGGGACATAGAGATGGAAAGAAATTTGTGAGAATTCCAACTATTTGGGAAAATCCAGCTGTCATCCAGAAAAATGCTGTATAAGGCACAATAGGCTAGACTATGTTGCAGTAACAGTTAAAACATGAAATCCGATTGACTTAACAATGAACAAGGTTAAAACTCTTGCCTATGTTACAATCGAACATGTTAGGTGGGTCTTCTTGGAGGCTCTTTTTCAAGCAGTGACTTCCATCTTGTAATGTTTTCATCTTAAAAGATGGCCTTTGAAAATCACCTAGCAAAGGGAAAGTGGACAACTGTGCTGGAGGTTTCACGGCCAGACCTGGGAAAGGGCTTCAGCCCACTTTCTAGTTATATGGCTGTAGTCTCACTGAAAAGTAGCCAGAAAATGTAGTCTTCCTCTGTACCCAGAAAATAAAACAGGATCTGATGAACACAAAGCAATGTGTCTGCCATTACCAACTTCAAATCTACACATTTAGGGAACCACTGATAATCACACTGCTTTTCAACTTCAATAAGGCAAGTCTCTTTTGTATAAAATGAGACAAGAAGAGATATTAGGGTTTTCTTGGGTTTTCTCCAGCCCCCAAATTCTCAAACTCAATGACAGTAAATACTAAGGCTCTCATTTTTTTTCGTATTCAGAATTCCAGTTGAATTTATAGTCATATATATATTCAGTAAATAATTAGGGAACTCCTATGCTTAATGCATAGAAATAAAAGCTGCAGAAGAAAGAATTCAGAATCCAAGGACTTAACAACTTAATAGAATTAAAAAAATGATCTTTATAATGTAAGCCAGAAAGATTTAATTGACCAAATATAGATATAAAAGACTTTGGAACACTGAGAAAAGAACAATTAATTTTCAATTCAGAGATCTACTAGAACTGTGTGTGTGAGATGGTTAATTTTAAGTGTCAACTTGACTAGGTCATGGGATGCCCAGATATTTGGTTAAACATTATTTCTGGGTGTGTCTGAGAGCGTGTTCCTGGATGAGATTATCATTTAAATTGGGAGACTGAGTAAAGCAGATTGCCTTCCCCAATGTGGGTGGGCATCATCCAATGCATAGAGCTCCTGAGTAGAACAAAAAGGTAGAGGAAGGAGAAATTGCTGTCTTTGCCTGACTGATGAACTGGGACATTTTTCTTCTCCTTCCCTCACACTGGGACTACCATTGGTGCTCCAGGTTCTCAGACCTTCAGACTCAGACTGGAACTACACCACCAGCTTTCCTCAGTCTCCAGCTTGCAGACAACAGACCATGGGACTTGCAGCCTCCATAATCATGTGAGCCAATTCCTTATAATAAATCTCTTTATATAGGAAATGGGTGGATAGCTAGCTAGCTGGCTAGATAGGTAGACATAGAGATATATATTTCTCTGGAGAACTCTAATACAGTGCTTTTTTTCTTTTGTTTCCTTCAGCTTGCATTATTTAAAATTTTTTTCTCAAAGTGTGATCTCATCCATGTTATAAATAAAATCTGTATTAAGTTAGTTCTTTATGCTATATTTTAAAGTTCTTTAAACTATGCCATATTTAGTACATGAAAGAAATTGATTTACAGTTTCAGTTTCATAATAACATAAACAATGCAAGAAGCATTATGCTTTTTAAAAATATGCAAGCTTAGTGAATTTCATGCTGTAGCATTATTCTATAATCTGCAAAAAATAAAAACATTTGAAGTGCCTATCCGTCATATTTAAATAGTTTCTGGCCTTTGTTTTAATGATTAAATGATGAAAATCCAATCTTAATCAAGTATGTAGACTCAATAGAACAACAATTTCCATCCATTTTTTCCCCCAGTTGTGGAAATGCTTCTAGTTTATTCATTTACCAAACACTCATATGGTGCTTACTATGAGCCAGTCAGTGCTTTACAGATACTCACTTTTTAAAATCTCATCTCTGCCTTCTGGGGTAGGCAATATTTATTGTCATTTTGATGAGGAAACGAGGTTTTAGTAACCTGTCCAAGAGATTCAATAACAGGCCCAAGGTCACAAACACAGCTTAAACACCATGCAACGGCATGAAAGATATTTGGCAATGCTGTCATCTCTAAATCAGTATGGATATAGTTGCTGGCTCTTGTGGTTAATAGGCATTTAGGTTAAAAAAATATATAGATCCAGTATCTATTTCTTTGGCATCAAAAGCTCTCCAAGAGAAAAATAGCCATGGAGAGACAATCAACTCTTGGTAATGCCTTGTCATTTCAAATGGTTATTTCTGTGCTTTCTAACACCTTTCTGTTAGAAAGCAAAGTTAGTAAAATTTGCCTACCCAATAGGCAGTTTATTATAAAACCAGATAATTAAGTGCGGCCATTACCATGCTCTTGCATCATAGTTCCTTTATTTTTTTTATTTCTTGGCTGTGCCGCATGGCTCGTGGGATCTTAATTCCCTGACCAGGGATGGAACCAGGACCCTGGCAGTGAAAGCGCCGAGTCCTAACCTCTGGACCTCCAGGGATTTCCCTCTAGTTCCTTTAGAACCGGAATGAGTTCTAAGAGTTTGGCTACTCTTACAACCATGTTCAAGGAAGAGCAAAGATTAATCTATAAATGATTGACTATTAATATTTTAGAGGTAAAGAAAATGGCTTATATGTTTACATGTTCTAGAAATGAAGTAAGCATCTGGCCATGGGCGAGCCACCGTACTCTGGTTTGGAAATAAAGGGAATGTGTTTGGTAATAATTTCTTCAAAAGAATCACAAAGAAGAGACAGTGATGATTTAGAATCTATCCTCTGAGGAAATTTATCATGCTCTTTGCAGGAGACAAAACAGCCTTCAGTATTGTATGCAAATTCTTGTCAGTGAGTACATGATGGTGTAATAGACAATGTATGATCATGCTAGGAAATAGTTTTCACTACTTTTTTTACATCAATAAAGAAATTCCTGGTTTGTTGCTCTTCAGATCCAAGCAGGAGTGTTATTTGTGAATACTGATTTACTTACCTTGAGTGTTACTGGTGCAAAAATTTTGATTCTGACTAGATAAAAGCACATTTCCTTTTAGTTATATTCCTTGTTACCGGGCAGGCTTCCTTCTATGCTCACTTTCTAATTGACATAAAGCACAGCACTAACAGCAGACTGAAGCCACTCAGGCAGGTCATATCCACCTAAAAGGACAAGTTTTTCTATCTTTTCAAAAACTTGTTTCAGATATGACGTTCTTGCTCATAAACTACCATTTGATAAGAAAACCTATTGAAGCTTCTTTGGTGCATCTAGTCTCATCACCATTCTTCAGTGTTCTAATATTAGTCTACTAATATGTTTTTCTAGCTTTTTAGGTACTACATGAGGCTCCTTGTCACATAAAACTGCAACTTGGTTGGATGCTTGTAGTAACTTCTCAATCAGCACATTACTAAACGACCTCCAGCTTCTTTCTTTGTAATAAAATAGTGCCCTTCTAAACATCAGGACCACACCTAATTTTCTCTACTGTCTACTTTGTTAAAATGTTTAGAATGCCTTGGTGATTTGAGACCAGGTGCCATGTAAACATTATAGTTACTAAATTCTATTTTCATTGTATAAATGATCTATTAATAATATAGTGAAAGCAAAACAAAACAAAAAACCAATATAGTTATTTTCCACATATGTTCCTTCCAGAAAAGACATCCCCAAATATGCCAATATTACCTAGATTTGTTATGCAGATTTAGTATGAGGTAAACATTGTACAGTATGTTAATAATTAGTAGCTGACATAACAATTAGCAGCTAACTAATATAAAACAAAACCATAGCATTGTCATATCATCATCTGTACCTGAGTCAGAAATAGACTCCACAACACAAGGAAGCAAACCATTCCTGGTCCTGGAGTCACCTCACAAGGTGTACTAGCTGTACCTCTCACCCAGGCCCCAGTCGTTCCAGTTTACAGCTAGTGAACAGGGCATGAAATACTGTGCACTGGTGAAATTAGTACTCTGCATGTTGTGATCTTTTTTCTAAGAGTTTTAGATTTTAGATTCTGAGCTTGTATTCAGCCAGGTTTTAGCTCTAAGAATTCGTTGCAGTGCGGGTGGAGGTTAGGCCTCTCCTGAGAAGTTTTGATTCCATTTCTGCCAGGAACTCCTTGAAACAAAACATCCAGGACCACTTTTTTTCTAACGTTCTAGTCTTGGGTTTTTCAATATCTTGCAGTGTGTATAATTCAAACCCAATAAATTTGCTTTGAATTTCAGGAGACATGTTTTTCCCCTTAGTTCAGAGCCCAGGCCTAGATGGGCAAGCCTTCTTGTTCACTTCATGGGGCAGTATATTAAAGTGTCCTTTCATTTTTTATCATTATAAAGGCCCCATTGTTATAAGGGATTCCAACTCCCTGACTTTCTTGTCCCCAAATTTTATTTCCTGTCCAAGTAGCTATGAAAATGCAAGCCTTTTCTTTATAGAGAATAAAAGATGTTCCCAAGACAATCGGCAGCTTTGATTAGCCTCTTTAGTTTTTTGCCCCCAGAAATTTCTCTTAATTACTTTGGAGGTCAGTCTTCTACTTTAAAGACTTACTTGTTAAATTTTATCACACATTTCAAGGTGTTTTGTGCCAGGAGATTCTCTGGGGTATTCACTTTATCTTATAGGTGAAAATGGAAATAAATTGTAAATTGTGTTAATTGGAATCCTGCTGGTTTGGGAACTCCTGGACTGAGCAGCAGTGGGAAGCAGCATCAATTTGTTCTTTTATGGATTAATTTGTATTTTCTGTAATTTACATTCTGAACAAATCTGTAGATCTCACAATCCTGGAAGGAACATCTTTCATGCTGGTACCTTAGTGAGCCGCATTCACCCTGTATAAGAATAACTGCTCCAGGCTGCAAGCTTTTAGAGAGCAGAGAAATTAGTTCAAGTATGAGTACAGGCCCTGTCATATCATTTCACACAATACTTGCATTTTATTTAAAAAGTAAAGCTTCATATAGAAATAATATATTGGAATTAGAAGGACATGTAGAATAGTAATAGATGCAAAAGATAGTAATGGACACATTAAATTGAGAACAAAATACAGAAGCCTGGGAGCACATGTTATAGTGCGTGGACATCAGTAGATGAATAGATGCCATTAGGTAATGACTGAAGTCATTAGGTAACGACTGTAGCCAAGGGAGATTTTCTAATTTCCTTGGGAGGCATAGTACTTAGGACTTATCTTTTTTAAACAGATAATAATTCTCCAAAGGGTGAAAATGAAATACGTTCTTCACTTCTTTTTAAAATGGTTTGAAAGTTTGGTGCCCGATTTTGTCAAAGTGAAAGCATGTCTCTTCGACTTTTGCTGCTGTGGAATATGGCATTTTCCAACAAACCAGTTTATCATCATAATGCAGTTTATTATCATAACTTAAGAGTTCTCTTAGAAACATATGACCCAAGAAGATGATTATTCCAGAAAAAAGAACTGCAGATCAACTAGTCAATTGACAATAACAAATTTGAATTTGGCAATAGCTGATAACATCTATAAAATTCATCTCACTAAAACATTTTGACATGTATTTTGAAACTAGTTTATCTTGGAGGATATAGCAGGAGATTGTATACAAGATTTTTGAGTGTTGCACTGGGAGTGTTTTTGATTGTCCTTTTGTTACTGCTTTAAAAACAAAGATAGGCTCTCTGTACTATAATTATTTCTATTGAAATTTTACAAATGACATAGATATGATAGCAAGAAGAATATTTAATGACATGGAAATATATCCATGGCATATTTTCAAATAAAAATACAGTTTAGAAAATGACATATTTGCTATGATTTGAGATAATTTTCCATCACAGGAATTGGGAATATAAATAGTCTTTGTATTGATGCTTTTGAAAAAAATACTGGAAGAGTTTCGTGATTAAAGAATTAAGGACTGACTGTGCTTTTGATAACCATGCCAGGCTGGTTAATTAACCTCTGTGAATATCAACCTCGTCACACATAAAATGTGAATTTATATGCATTGCCAAAAAACCCTTCAGAAAAATTGTGCCAGTTTAATTTAAATTCCCAGAGAAATGAGTTGTCCATTCCTTATACCATTTCCAACACAAACTATCATCTACTTTTTCTTTTTTTTAGCTAATTTAATACACAAAAATAAATTAGGTTTTTTTTTCATTTTCATTCCTCTGTTTACTAGTAAAGTTGCTAATTTTTTCTTATATAAACTTGTAATTCCTATTGAGATAGTATTTTTCTTATAATGATCTTATTGACTAAAGATATTAATATTTGAAATTCTGTTATAAATGATGTGAATATATTTTTGTCAACTTTTTGTTTGCTTTATGCTATTTTTGAAATGCAGACAGTTTAAATGTCTTTGTAGCTAGATCTAGCAATCTTGTCCTATATGATGCCTCCTTGTTATGATGCTTAGTAGAAGTCCTTCTTCAAGTTCAAGATTTTATAAATATTTGCTTATGTTTCTTCATATATATATTTAAAGTTTATTATTTTACATTTATTTCTTGAATCTTCCTAGTTAAAGTAGGAAACAACATTCATTTTTTGCTAAAATTGTTTATTAGTTATTCTAACAACATTCATTTAAGAATTTATCATTAACCTACTATCTTATATCTTGGATCCTAGATTTCCTAGAATGTTCCATTGATCTAGCTATTATTTCTAGGAATATCAAATATCTATTATTTACTAGGAATATATCTTTTAATATTATAGTTTATAACATCTTTATGTTTGTTGAAACAAATTATGTTTGCCTTAGTCTGCTTGGGCTGTCATAACAAAATACTATACTGGGTTGCTGGGTTGCTTATAAAGAGTAGAAATTTATTTTCTCAAAGTTCTAGAGGCTAGAAAGTCTAAGATCAAAGACAAGCAGGTTTTAGTTTCTGGTGAGAACTCTTCCTGGCTTGCAGATGGTCACCTCCTTACCATGTCCTTACATGGCAGGGGGAGAAAATAAGCTTTCTGGTATCTCTTCTAATAAGGAAACTAATCTCATCAGACCAGAGCCACATCCTCATGACCTCATCTAATCTTATTTACCTCCAAAAGGCCTCATTTCCAAATACCGTCACACTGGGGATCAGGGTTATAACATATGAATTTTGGTAGAACACAAACATTCAGTACATAATAATATTCATCCTTCATTTTATAAAAGATGCAAATTTTTCTTGTTTGCTTTTACAGATGAAATTTAGATTTATTCATCTAATTTTAACTTCAGTATTGTTATATTGTGTTTATTTTTTATATGAGCTTCAATCTTTCTTGGAACAAACTGTAGTATAAAAAATAATTATACCGTACAGGGAATTTTGGCCTCAGTTTAGTTTTCTGAATAAAACATTTTTTATACCTTCCACCCAAAGTTTGGTTGGAAGTATCTTTAGAGGAAGGGTATTTGAATTCAGTGTCAACGTCTTAGGCAAAAGTTTACCACACCGTCTGATGGTGGGAAATGTATAGCCTTTTTCCTAGTCCCAAGAAATCAGGTATTCATTCCTAAATAAATCCTTCTAGCTCCATAAGAGAAAGAAATGTGAATGCTTTTAAAGCTGAAGAACAAAGATCTTTTGTTCTATACCTATCTGAATATAGGAGCTCACAAACAAAATGAAAATGGAAATAATCAGTTATAGAAGTGCAAATGCAAAAGACATCTACTGAAACTTATAATGTAACTTAAAGTGCACTTGTATTATTGAAAGCTTGCAGAAAGACAGCAGGTTCATTAGCTTATGACATCTCTGAGTCATGGCTGAAACCACTCAAGTCACTTCACTAAATTTTTCTCCACAAAGATTTTTGGCCTGGTTTATTGTGCTTTCCAGACATAATGATCCTATAATGGGGATTGTAACACTGAGTCATGGGCTCCATCCACTAAGGATTTTAGCTCACCAAGAACACATATGAAAGTGTCCAGTGTGTAGGGATATGCATAGGCTCTGAACAGTGTTTGTGGTTTTAAATCATTTTATTAGAAGTCATTGCCTGCTTCATAGAGTCCCCTGCTGGAATTTTTACTGCTCTCAAGCATCAAGAAAGGGCACAAATAAATTCATAAGATAAAGAAAATTTGGCGGTATCTATAAAGGAGAATTTCTCCTTTTGTATAGTTCTGCCAATAAAAGTAGT
Organism: Balaenoptera physalus; assembly: GCF_965194825.1. NCBI lineage: Eukaryota > Metazoa > Chordata > Mammalia > Artiodactyla > Balaenopteridae > Balaenoptera > Balaenoptera physalus. Next base: position 24,461,574 of record NC_138887.1, read on the forward strand.
GTACAGAATTGTATTGATGTAAGTCTTAAGCAAACCAAGTCAAATATGTTTTTGCTTTGAATATTTAAAAAGTATTTATTTATAAGTTAGAAGTTCTTGCCTCTGTGCTTCATGTTTGTGAACCTCTATGCCTGATCTCTCAGAATCTTCACTAGGGAAAATATTAAAATATTTCTTAAGTGAAAACCAGAGAGGGATTAGAACAACTAGATGAGCAGAGAAGCAGTTTTTTTTGAAGTATCAAACAGAGTGACCTCCTAAAACTCTAGAACAGATGTTTGTTTGTTTATGGAAGTATGTGTAACAACAGGATGATTCTTGCAACAACTTCTTACATACAACTTTAGGTATCAGGCGCTCTACATTGAAGTACAGATGTGTGAGACAATCAAATTCAGAATTCATACAGAATAGTTTGTATACAATGACAATTTTCTCATCGTGTGTTACAGTTTTTGAACCCACGTGTTACTCTCTGAATTAGGTCCATGCTGAGGGAACTGAATATGTCTCCTAAGGGATAACAGTGTTACAAGCAATGATTTATTCTTACCAGAACATTGACAGTCACCTGAGTGGTACTACTTCTCTGTCTGAGGGGGTCAGGGACAGCATCATTATCCAAGTCTGTTATTCTCACAGCTATCTTGTACCGTGATTCAGATTCCTTGTCCAGTGAACCCAATAGCTTTATCATTCCTGACACAAAAATGAAAGGAGAACTCTTATCCCAGGATCACTAAATATCTTCAATTTATGCTAAATTATAAACGATATGAATCAACTAATCACTATAATAACAAATGGAAATGAACTAATACAAATCAATTTTGTGTATATGTTCATACTCCCAGCATGTGATCCATCAGCAAAATCATCGTAGACGTTAATTCACACACCATTTATATGGAAGAAATGCATGTGCATAGGCTTTCTGAAGATCTATATAGCAAAGATTAAAACTTCAGTGCTTTACCTGCAGTAACTAAGAATTTATGGATACAGCTAACAAACCAAGGTGAACATTGCATAGTTTAAGAGAAAGTTGTTTTTTAACATTTTCCAATATGCACTGTTTCTCAGTAAAATAAATTCTAAATGAGTATATATGAGCTCTTCATTTTTGTAACTAATTGATATCAGCATTTTTACAGTACGTGTGTCTGGTTCAATGTAAAATTTGGGGGGTGATCCTAAATTGACTCCAACAATACTGTATTTTATATTATTAAACGGCCAGTCTCCATCTGTAAACGTACTTTTTCCAACTAGGGTATCAACTGGACTGTTTTCAAGTAAGCTGAAGGTAAATGCCAATGTAGTTCCACTTGGATTTAATTCATTTATGCGACTCACCCTTACCATGACTGTAATAGGTGCTACGGAGAAAAAAGTATATAAAAATGTAATTAAGGTGGTCGTGTGTCTTCTATAATTCTCATTTTTCTCTTTACTTTTTAATTAACATCTAATATATTTATATTTTAAGTGTGTAAATTTTACAAATACATCTATATTGTTAAGTTTTGTTATTAAATTATTACCTTTTCAATTATAGAGCATTTGAAAATAAGTTTAGGATTAAAACACCCTATTAACTGATTTTGAATACTTGTCAAAACAATCATATTTTATAATGTGTCTATGCATAATGGTACTATTCTGAATTAAAAATCATAGTTTCCAAAAACAGACATTGTTTTCGAGTTGAAATATGATTAAAATACTTCATCATGACAATATAATAAAGAAATATGAAGGAAATGCAATTTACTATGAATGTGGACATTAGTATTTTCTCCAATGCAAAATTAATTCCCTGAGAAATTTTTTAAACAACAAATATTTCAGAAAAGTTCAACTTTGACATTGCCTTTAAATAGCTGCAACATGCTGTAATAGCATTTGGACATCATTCTCTCCAAATGTTCCAATTTTCATTTGGACTTTCTTTTTTTAAATAGCAGTACATATGCACTAAATAAGTTAAAATAAGTAATAATTTTATACTTTATTATAGCAGATCATCAGAATATTTACAAATATAATAAACTTCTAATAACTAATTTCTTAAATTACTTGTTATTTTATATAACTCAGAACATTTTAATATTTCAAATTAGTAAATTCTTACTTGAGAGTACAGGACTTCCTTCATCAGACACTCTCACAAGTAATGTATATTTGAAGTGCATACCTACAAACATAGCATTATCATAATCTAGATGTGTAGGTCCAATTTGCAGATAAAAAATATCACATTGATGGTTACTTTTAATAATTAAGCATTCACTTTATCAGTTACATGACTCTAAAGCTAAGACTTGTGAAAACTTTGGTTAAAAAAAAGTAAGTGAAAATAATATCCTATAGCAATGCTATTGCTATTCAATAGGGATATATTCGGTAGGAATGTGAACAACATATGTAATTTTAAGTTTTCTAGAAGCCATGTTACCATCACATCAACAGGCTAAAAAGGAAAAACCACCTGATCAGACAAAATGCAACACCCATTCAAGATAAAAGCTCTCAGTATACCAGGATTAGAGGAGAACCTCCTCACCTTGATAAAGAATATATAAAAAGAACTACACCTAACATCATACCTAGTGGCCAGAAACTCAAAGCTTTCCCACTAAGATCAGGAACAAAGCAAGGATGTCCCGTCCCATCATTCCTTTTCGACATTGTTCTGAAAGTTCTAGTAGACACATTTTTAAAAAGTTAGAAGAAACAGGTAAAATTATTTTTAACAAAGTATTTTATTTAATCAAATGTGTCCAAAATACTATCATTTCAACTTGTAATCAACACCAAAAAAATATTGATGGGATGTTTACATTCATTTGTTTGTGGTAATTCTTTGAAATCCGTTGCTTATTTCATTCTTGGAGCATATCTCAGTTGTGACAAGCCACATTTCAAGTGCTCAAAAGCACAAGTAGCTGATGGCTTCCATACTGGAGAGCAAAGTTTTATAATATAAAAACTATAAATTTATTGCAAAAACTAAGATAATATTACCGTATATTCTGGCACTTTGTAATTATTACCTCATATTGTAAAAGTATACTAATAGCAAAACTAGGGTTCCATGTTTGATATACATTTGTTCACACTGATTCATTTGCCATAGACTGTATTCTTCCTATTTCATAATTCTCTTCATAAATAACTGCTCTGATATATAATTAAGATTTGTAAAAAGTAGTTGTCATAAATTTATTTTCACTTTTAAAAAGTGAGTTAGGTATGAGTTAGTATTAGCAAGAATAATCTCTCAGAAGCAAGCTTTAAATCGCAAGCTTTGAAATCATGCAAAAACAGAATTTGAGATCCACTCTGTGTGTGAGACGTCAAAGCGTCTCATGTTTTTCTTCTTTCCCTTTACTCTCCTGAGAGGGATGTGCATGGCAGGCATGATGCATTCAGGATCTTTCATGTTAAATAAAAGGGGTGATGGTAGGAGTCTCCCCTTTCTCAGCTCATGCATAATCACACAGTCCTCAGGGTGGCCATTGCTAGGGTAGGTCTGAGGCCAACCAAGAGGAGTGGAAGGAATGTGATTGTGTGCGGTGTCTTCGGTTCTTCTAAGGTTCTTTTTGTGCCTTAGCCACACTCACATTAACTATTTTCATCAACAAACAACCAGCACCTATTAGGGAGAAAAGTTATGTGTAGCAACTAGGTGATAATTTGGTGCAGAAAAGCATAGGTGAATAGCATTGTTTTCTTAGGATTCTACAATGTTCTAAGAATTATAGAAATCAAGGGCTGTAAATGAATTGTCAAATGGGAAAAAATGTTTCTGCATGAATAAACTATAATATTAGGTGGTCTCTAAACTACTTTTCAATGATAAAATTCTGCAGTCTATATTCTAAGTAGATAAAGGGAGGTGACATGAACACTGATGGCACTGAACCAGATTATCAGTCAAGAAGTTAACAAGCCACAGTGGTAGTGCTCCTGTTAATTTACTGTATGCTTTTTCTCATCCTAGTTGCATTAAAATAATATGGAAAAATAGAAATAAATTGAGCATTGAAAAGAAATACAACAAAAATAAGAAAATAACCAGATACACAAACATATACAAAAGATTCTATCTATGTCAGAGATGGCAGTGTAGTTCGCTGTAGAAATATCACTGCGAGTTGGTATTACAAGTGGTGAAAAAAATCAGTGGAATCCCTACTTCACTCCAAACCACAAATTAGTTCCCCTGTGTCTAGAAAACTTAAATATGAAAGACCACTTGTTAAAATATTTATGGGAAAATGAGATATTTTCCAGAATATATCATACAAATCAATAAGGAAAACAAAACAAGAATGGATAAATATATATTTTATGTGCTTCACACAAAGGAAACCCCAATATTTCATGTCTTTTTCACACAGTTGATGAATATATGAAGAGAAGTGCAACCTCATTACTAATCAGGCAAAAGCATGTTAAACTATGTGAATGTACCAGTTATTATGAGAAGGATATCGATCAAGAAAAATCCTTATACATTGCTGGTGAGAGTATAATGTGATGCAGCCAATTTGGAGAACAACTTGGCACCACCTTATGTAACTGACTATTTACATACACTATGGCAATGCAGTTCTGTGCTTAAGTAGATACCCTTCCCAATGTGTTGCATGTAGGCACCATGCAAAACATACAGGAATGTTCATTACAACCTTAAGTGAAATCCAGAAGGAAATCCAAATCCCAGTGAGAGAATGGTTATAGTCACACATGGAATGTTAAAGCATGTAATGGAACATTACAGCAACTAGGTAGGTAGGTAGATAAAAGCTAGCTAGATAGATAGATACCATACATAGATGACTCTTAGAGACATAACATAAATGAAAAAATTAACTCACAGGAGACTGAACAGAATATGACACCACTTTTTTAAAGCTCAAGAGCTAAGCAAACCAACAGTATTGTCCAGGAATATGTACATAGATGATAAAACTATAAAATCCCCCAAACAATAACAAATACAAAACCATGTTTTGCCTCTGAAGGCCAAGTAGAGGGATGAGAAAGGGTAGCACAGCTGTTAGTAATGTTCTAGTTCTAAAGAGGGGTGATGGGTTCAGGGGTTCATTCTAATGCTATGTGTCATACCTTGCAGATACGTTATCTTGTAAATATCAAATATTACATCATAAAACAGTAATCAAAGATGAATTGACTAATAAAATATATTGGGGTGATTTTTCAGGTCAATACTCATTAAAGAAAAATGACCTAATCAAATATGTGATTAGCAATACTAATATAAACATTCATTTTTTATTTTATTAATAAATTAAGTATATTACATATGAAATAGTTCGGATTCATTATATAGCAATTCATTGTTCAACATTAAAATCACATAGCTATCAACAGTACCCCAGTGAATGTCACTCTTCAATGAATTAAGATAAATTTAGAGTTAATGGTATCTACTAGTCTATTAGAGCTTTATTCATTATTTTAACATAAAACTCTTGACGCTTATTATAAATCCCAGTTTTGAGTGAATGCTAAGACTCTTTTTTTTCTCCCATTAGTATAATACACTGCAAATATATGGCCATCTTAGAACAAATCAATTTTATTTTTTAAAAGTTAGTATCTTAATTACGCCCCTTTGTGAGTTTAAAATTCAGACATTGTTGGAAAGCCAAATTTGTGTTCTTTGTTCTCTTAATAAAGGTTTTACTCACTAAGCATTAAAATTATGTCAGTTTCTTTTCTTCTGCAAACTGACTTCTCTTGGCTTGGCTGCTCTAGCAAGATAAGAATGTTGCCATTTTAATAACCCTTTCTCAGCTTAATCACCTTTTGAAAAAAATCCTATTGTTCTCATCCCAATAATCTAATAATGTTTTAAATAAGAAAAAGGAGGTATACTATATACCAGTGAGTATAACATTCAATAATTTACAGGAAAATGTCGGAAAAGCCATCATGGGTACTCTGATTCAATGATTTTCCTTCTAGGAAATTTATGTGGCAGGTTTTATGGGTTTTGTCAACATTAGAGCAGGTTCAATGCAACAATCTGTTGTTTATTCATATATTTGGTGAGCTTATTTTATTTATTATTTATTCAAGGAAATGTTATACCATGCTATGATCTTAATATTCCTAATTAAGAATATTTTTGATATTGCATTATTTTTCATCATTATCAGGTACAAATTAGTATATATAGTTTCTAAGAATCTGTTTTGACATTCTGGTCATATTAACAATAACTTCTAGTTGCAAAGAATTGTGAAAATGTGGTACTGATGTATTTGGGAGTAATTTATTACTAAATCCTATCAATGCCTTACAAACCTATTTCACAGTTTAATTTTATTCATTTATAACTCATTAATTCAGTCATTAATTAACATATATCTACAAAGTACTGAATATATGCCAGGCACTAGTTTCATAACAGATTTTTTTTCTTTCTCTGTTTATTTGGGGAGACAGAGATGTGATAAGGGCTTTTGTGGGAGAGATACAAAATGCTGTGAGAACCCAAAGAGAATCACGTGATCCAGACAAGAGGGAGAAGAAATATTAGGGATGGCTTCTTAAAAGAAATGTCTAAGCAAAGTTATGAAGGCTGTGCAAAAGTTTGTGGGTAATTGGGTAACAAAATGCTGGGGAACATTTTCTAGTGGTATGAACAGTGTGAACAGCAGGACTAAAAGACAGAGCTGACAGACAGTGCAGTGTTTTAAGGTCATGAAAGTGTTTCTGTGTACCTCTGTTATACAGTGTGAGGCAGCAAATGGTAAGGGCATTAGAGTTAGTATGAAATGCAGCTTGGGGCTTGGGTTGGAGTCCAACTGCAAGGGCTTGTGTCAAATCCAAGGCCAAAAAACTGCTTATTACTTATATATGTCTTACTTATTCAGACTATGTCCGATGTCTTAGCCAATTGGTCAGATGAGCAATTGCTTATCATAATGATATCCACACATTACCCACAAATCCTGGTTGAACACAATGCCTAACCAAGCCTGTCAATTCTATTTAAAAACATGTGACTATAGCAACTTATAGACTGACTTTGGTTTCAAAAATGGTTAAAAATAAAGTTTAGATTTACTGAATTGGTAAAATATTTAAGCTATTGTATATTCCAAGATGTAGTAATAAAGTATGCATATTCTATTTTATAGAATAGTTAATTAATATACTTACTTAATGGCAATTATGGTTACTTTAACACAGTCCAAAGGAATAGCCAGTACTTTATCACAGAACCATTTGTTCTAGGAAATTTATAATCTTCTTAGTTCAGTTCCCAAGATCAAAATGGCATTCCAGCATTCATTCTAAACTAAATATTTTGTTGTCAGTTTAAGGTTCAGTTGAAAATACAGGAACAAATTCTGCCATCAGCTATTTGAACTACTGTAGTTCATTAAAGATTTTATAATAGTAAAAATAAAATGTTTTTCTAAGGTCAATCACAGGGCCACAGTCAGAGAGAATCTTTAAAATGCTTTCAGTTCATTGTTTGTGAGGGTAAAGTTTTCATTTGAAAAAGTATCCATGATCAAATGGTAAGTTATATTGTTATTGGGAACAGTTCTGTCTTTATCTGTACAAGTTAGAGAGACTAAAAGAGTTTCAACTGGGATGCTTTCAGGAAGTTCAATTCTATAATAAGAAAATATGAGAAAAATGTGTTATAGCCTGTTAATTTAGATTTATGCAGATGATATTTAATTTAAAATATGTTTTAAAATATACTCATATTTTAAATAACTACTTCTGCCATAATAAAATTATAATGTTGGTGAAAATTTGTGAAAGATAAGAAAACATTTGGCATTCTTGCTATAAGGCCTAGGAAAAATGAGCTGCTATTATGTTGGATTAATAAGCAGCAAATTCAGTAACACACATGCATATATTATCACTGGAAAAATGGCAGTAGTACCTCAACTTCACAATTTTTTATTTATAAATCCTAGAGCTGAAACTGATCTGAAATTACTTGCTCCATACTTTTGCCTTTAGGCACATAAGTTATCATTGTCCCCATTTTAAAAACGAGAAAACTGAGGACTAGAGAAGTTAAATGACAATTTAAATGACACAGACTGGAGAAAAGAATAAACCTTTGACTTCTTGCCTTCTGTGCAGTATAATTTTCTTTGTATTCTTGGTATTTAAAACTGTCTTGTTTTTAGGAGGTTCCTTAAATTATTGCATAATACTAGACTTGAACTAATGCTTTGATCTGCTGTATGCACAGCTCAAGCTGCCGTAGTCCTGTTACTGACTGTCTATTAAATTTGCTTAAAAGTTAGCAGGGACTGTTAATTTTTACCAATATTCTTATGTTGCTCTCTGTATCCCAGTTTTTGTACAACTTCTACAGTTGGCTGTGGGGCTCGGGAGGAGGGGAGGATGTGCTGGCAAATGAAATATAAGTGAAAAGGCTGTGTATCAGTCTAGGCAAGGTAATTAAATATGTGGGGTACCTTCCACATGCTCTCTCTCTCCATGTGGTTGGAAGTTAAAGGCAACAATATGACCAGGACAGAAGATCCAATAAGCCAGGACCCCTGAGTCTCAGCATAGAGAGAGGAGTGCCACTCACTAGAGCCAACCAAGCTTCATTACTCTTTGCATAAGGGGCAAAGAAATGCTTATTGAGTTTAGTCATTGATTAAAAAAATTTTTTGTTGGTGTTACAGCAGCTAGTGTTAAATATCCTGACCAATAAAAACAGTTATATTTGTATTTTTTGTTTGTTTTAAAAGAATATTTCTAATTTTAATTACTTAAAATACATTAGGTTTGAGAAAAATAGTGGAATAAAAGGTGAGTTGTCAAATTTGTTAACAGAAAGAATGTTCTAGAAACCAAAAATTCTAATACTGTTCCGGTAAGAATCTGTAAACTACTAGCTAGAATAGGAAGTGAAAGCAAACTGGAGCAGTTGGAGTGTCTACAGAATTATTGTTTATTCTTTCCATCTCTTGGTTTTTTAGTAAAATATATTTCTGGCAAAAAGTTTACAAACTAAAAGTTGATTTTCGAAGTTCAGTAGTGCAATGGCACTATTTCCATATGTGGATTTTGGACTATGTTTTGTTCTACAAAGTTATCAAATATATGCCAGCAATAGTATTTCTAAAATATTGTTTTAAGTGGTTTCAATACATTATTTAAGAGTGACCACTAAAACACTTTTATAGCGTATAAAACATTGTTTCTACTATGTAAGTGACAATTCTGATTAAGCAGGAGCTTCTGTTGTTCATCTTGCAGGACTGTCAAAGTTCTACTCCATGTAGTTGATTTTAGTTCTATCTAGATTGTCTTGGGTTACTTGATGATATAAAGCCCACATATCTATGGTTTTCCTCAAGGGTGGATTATTGCATACACTGTTGGAATGAGATATGTAATAAGAATACCAAAAAAGAGTATGTTACCAGAATACTGCCAGACTAGGTTAAGAAATTTCTGAGCAATCAGGTATTCTGAAGGGGAAAATGTACTAGGGATCAGGAAATCTGTGTTTCAGTGAATGAAATCTTATAGATTTGGTACTCCTTTTATATAATGGAAATAACTTATCATGCCTTCATTTTAAAATCTCTATGTAATTAAAAAGCTGAAAGTTTGCATGTGGCTTTAGCGCTATCTTTAAATTAATGCCAGTAACATTTTAAAAATGAATTATAATTTACTATCCATACATATATATAATTTTTAGTGTGATAGTTGTTTTACCTCCCTGGAAGCACGGTGCGAGACAAATGTCATCTTTTGGCGTTCTTTCTAGCTTTAATTTTTATAATTTTCTGAGACAAAATAAAGCAGGTCCAATTGTACCAGAGAAGCTGCAAATTGGTTAAAAATACAGTAAAGATGGAAGGAAGGGCTTCTTCTTCATTCCAGGAATAGTATGTTGTTTACCCATTTATTTTTCTCTCTGTGCCAAAATCTGAAGACCAAATTTGCTATAATAACTTACATGTAAGTATCCTGAGTGCATTGAGGTGGATTGTCATTGACATCTTGTAGAATCACTGTGAGTGTTCCAGTTGTGGAATGCAGTCGTTCATTGTCATAAACGCTAAAATATAATACCCAAGAATGTGGGGTGGGTGCATCTTCATAATCCAAAGGATAGGCGATTGTGACCTCTCCTGAATCTAAAAGGCAGATAATGAAAATTTGTTCAACATTCACAAGGTGAAAACACTATAAATTAAAATAGTGATATGGAGAAAATTGTTCTGGGGATAAATTAAGGGACAAATCACAGTTGCTGACCTGATGAAGCTTATACACCACTCACCGTTGAGGATCTGTGGGGAATGGTTAGTGACCTGGAAGGGAAATCCTCCTGAACTGCATAGGTCAGAAAATATTTCATAGGAGGGTCATGGGGGGTGGGGTGAGGGGTACACAGTGAAGCTTATGCTGAGTGTTGAGAAACGAGCACAAGAAATCCAGGTAAAGAAGACTGGGGTGGAGTGGAGGTTGCGAGGAGGGAGTTATGGCAAAGAGAAGCCAAAGGAGAAGAAGTAGGATGGACACTCCAGATAAATGGAATAGCACATGGAAGGGCAGAAATATGTGCAAGAACAGAGTATTTTGAGAAAAGTAAATTGTACTGCTGAGGATTGGGTGAGAGATGTTGAATTACAATAGTGATGGAAAGAAAGGATTTTAATTCATATTTAGCAGATAGAATTGGTAAACATATATTCTAGCTGATTAGGCATTTTTGTCTTAGAAGGAGCAACAGAAGTGGAGTGAAGACAGTAAGAGAAATTCTTAATATCTTTACTATATCCCATCCACTTTTCAAATTGTGTTTTAAAGATATAGTTTATTGCAACTGAAAATATAACATATTTACTTTTATTATGATGGGGACATATATTTTCCTGAATAAAAAGTTTTTATTTAAAAATTCACATATATTAAATCCAAGAGAATTATACAATAAACTCTTATGTACACATCAGTAGCTTCAACAATTACAATATATGGCCAATTTTGTTTCATCTATAGCATTGCCTACTTTATCCCCTACTTGGATTATTTTGAAGAAAATCCCAAACAACATGTCATTTCATTTGTAAAAATTTTATTATCTATTCTTAAAGGCAAAGGCAAAGGACTCTTCTTCTAAAATATAACTGTGATATAATTAGCATACCTTAAAAATCACATTAATTCCTTAACATCATCATATATTCAGTAATGATATAAATTTTTGGATTGTCTTATGAAGTTTTGTTGCTTTTCAAATCATCGTCTAAGTAAAGTCCACACTTTTTAATTGGTTGGTATGTCTCTTAACTCTCTTTAATCTATAAAATTCTCCAGGATTTAAAAAATTTGTTATATAATTTTGTGTTCTTTCCATGATAAATTTAACAGTAACACATTATGCATATGTTTTTTCACCTTCCTCCCCCCCCCCAGTATAGTATCTCAGAGATCATTATGTAAATAATATAGGGAGGTTCCTTATTTCTTTTTCTATGGACATATTATTCCATTGTCTAGGGGTATCACAGTTTATATAATCACTGCCCTATGGATATTTTCAATCTTGCTGTTAAATAATGATGCAATGACTGGTGTGTGCATACATCTTTTCATATTTTTGTCAGTGTATTTGAGGTATTTTCAAGAGGTGAGATTGCAGCATCAAAATGTAAATGCATATGCAGTTTTCCTAGATTCTACCATATTCTCTCAGTAAAGGTTGTAGTATTTTTCATCCTCACCAAGAGTTACATGAGGTCTGTTTCACGCAGCCTCACCAACAGAAGATATTTTCAAACATAAATTTTTGGTAATCCTATAGGTTACAAATAGTAATGTAGTATTATTTTAATTTTCAATTTTATTATGAATAAAATAGAGCGTATTTTCATATGCTTGAGAGTCATTTGCAACTCCTCTAAACTGTTGATTCTTGTCTTAGTCCATTTTCATATCTGATTGTTACTTTTATTCTTCTAATATGCAAATATTTTCCCAATTTCTCATTTGCATTTTTACTTTTCTTATGGTGATTTTATTTGCTTGCCATAAAAATGTTGTTGTAGTTGTTGTGATGATGGTGATGATGATGATGGTGATCATATGATGATTTATGTCACATTCATCAATTTATTCCCATGTGGTTTCTGGATTTTGAGTTACGGTTGTAAGTTTTTCCTACTCACAAGTTATAAAGAAATTCATTCATATTTTCTTCTATTATGTGTATGATTGCATTTTTGAGAAAATCTAATCAATTTGATAAAATCTGATATACAATACAAAAATGTTTTATTTTCCTCATGCTACGAGTTATTACATCATTTTAAAAAATGTCAACCTTTTCTGCACTTTTCCATTTTCATGATCATTTGGGACTCTTATCAAAATTTTATATTCTGTTCCATACATCTATCTGTATAATCACTTGTAACTATCACACTGTTTGCAATTCAGAGGCATTATAACATGTTTTAATATCTACTAGAGTAGTTTCCCCTCATTGTGCCTCTGTTCCAATTTTTTTCCCTACTATAAATGCTTTTAGTTCTTCTGGCCCAGGCGGAGTAGAGTTAGGGTAGGGAGCTGTGTGCAGCGAGAAAAACAAAAACAACAAAAATCAACAAAAATAAAAACTTATAATATTTTAATTAACAGTTGCTTTTTAATTAATTTATCTATATTTGCAGCTAATGTAGCCTTTATGTGTAGTACACTCTCTAAAAACATTATTTATTTTTAATTTTGTAAATAAATATGTATTTATCTCTCACCATCATTTCTTATGCTGATAATTCTCCAGTTATTTTGGTTGTCTGGAGTTCATTCCCTAGCAAATTCCTCAGGAAGAACTCATAGGAACAATATTTCCTGATTGCTTCCATGGTCCTGAAATTTTATCTGCTTTCTTTATCTGTGAGGTCATTTTCCTTTGTATAAATTTTTAAAGTCACAATTTGTGTCCTCAGGTTTCCTAAATATGTTACTCTATTAACTGTGGAAATTCTTGTAAAAAAAGTCTTTTTACAATTTGATTATCACTCTCTCATAACTGACTTAACCTTTTTGCCTAGGGGCTCAAATATTTTTTCTTTTTCATTAATATCTAATGGTTTACTAGAAAATGTCTCATATTCTGCCACTCCGTATTGGTCTTCCAAAAACCTAGTTTGCCTTTTGTAACATGTAGCCTCAAATCATCTTTTATTTTAGAAACATTTTCTTGAGTGACAGATACTTTTCAGTATTCTGCTCTACTGCTTTTATGTGCTTCTTCAGGAATTTTTAGAATATGATTTAAAGTATTGCCTCTTTTCTGCCTATCTTCAATATCATCTTTTTTTCTTTCTTGATTTCTATTTTTTAGTCTTTATAATTATTAAGTGTTTTAAATAATCATGAACATGTGGGAAAAATGTTTTTTCCTGAACCATTTGAGAATAAGTTGCTGATCTTGATGTCTCATCATCTCCATATACTTTAAGGTATATTTCCTAAGAGCATCCTCCAACATTACCACAATAAAAACAACAAAATCCAGAAGTTGACATCAATACACCTAATACTGAGACCTCCTTTCAAGTTTTACCAATTGTCTCAATATTTTTATAGCAAAAAATCCGGTTGTCATGTCCTTTTAGTCTCCATCGATCTGGAAAGTTCTTCAATCTTCTCTTAATTTTTAACACCATTTTGAAGATTAAAGGCTGGTAATTTTGGAGAATTTTCCTCAAATTGGATTTGCCTGATGTCTGCCCATGATAAGATTTGGGTTATGTAGTTTGGGATTAAATATCACAGAAGTTACAATATCTTCTTATGGCATGCTATCAGTTTGGCTCATTACTGATGATGTTCACTTTAATTACTTGACTAAGATGGTGTCTACCAGTTTTCTCCATTCCAAAGTTGCTATTTTATCCTTTGCAATTAATGAATATTTTATGGTGAGGTATTTTGAAAATATGTAAACATTCTCTTCCCCATGAAATTGTCAATTTATTTATGTATTTATATCTCTATGGACTCATGGAGTCCCATTTTTTATAATGGGTTATAATTTGCAACTATTATTTTCATTTATGAACTATTATGTTCAAAGTGCCCTTAAATTGGCTAGAGGGAGCCAATTCAAGCTAATTTCTGTTTGTTTGTTTGTTTTTTAACATACCCTCACCATTCCTTGAGCACGTTCTTGCTTTCTGTCACAACGAATTATTTCAAGCTCATCTTGCATTTTAACTCCTATCACTTTCAAAATGAGTCATTGCTCTAGGGAGCTCTTACAAGATAAAATGGTATGTAGAAATCAGTATCTGGGTACTAGATGTGCTCATTGCTATTGTTGTATCATCCTCTTAAGTTCTTTCACTCTTTTAGTAGAGGTAGCTACAGGTATGCATCTGTGTGTGTGTGTGTATGCGTGCCCATATACAGTTACATCAATATCTATTTATGTAACTATACACACACACACACACACACACACACACACACATCTTCCTGTACCTAACCATGTAATGAAAAACATGTTTACTCTAACACTGTTAATTTTAATTTATCCTCATATTGTTCATTATAGTTTTCTCATTTTCTACTTTTGTAACTCATGTCTGACAGGAGAAACCAGCCTTCATTTATGTTTAACACAGTTATTGTATCAGTCCTCCTTTATGTAATGAATCTCGTATTTCTGCTGCCACTCCCTTCTTATCACTTCTGACCTGAATATCCTTCTCGCTTTGCTTAAGTTCTGGCGTGCCACAGGTCTTCCCTTCCACAGGTCTCCTTACTCACCTCTCAGATTCTACTCCCTATGTGGGACTCTTCACTGATACGAAAGGCAGTGTGTGATTAATCCTGCTCTTCTGTGCGTGCCAAATGTACAATACTTCTTAAGAAATGGAAAAGCCTTTCTTTCTTCCCTCACCTTGCTTTATGCCTAAGTTGTTAGAGGCATGCATGAACTCCTAACTTGTAGTCATATAGAATGTACTTAGAGTTATAGGTCTCTTTTTCAAGCAGTCTGAATTCAAGTGCAGGTTATGACATGCAAATTAACTGCATGAGCTTGAGTAAATGAAGATTTCTCTCCAGGCATCGTATGTTAGATGGGGATTAGGATAGTAAACAAAGAAGTTATTGTATATGCAAAGTGCTTATGAGAATGTATGATATAAAATAAATATTCAATTTATGTGACTAATATTATGGTTTTCATGGGAAAAGCTACTTCTCACAGAAAAATCACACAATAAAATCCCAGGGAACCATGCTGTGGGTCTGAATTGTTTGGGAGCCCCCTGGAGCATACAGATTGTGCAGACTATTTCCATACTTCTGAGAAGGAAAGAATGATCACTTTTTACCTCATATAAAATACGCTAAATATGCTGCTGAATATTTTAAATATTCTTTTATCCTTATAGAATGGTAATCAAGCTTATTTTTAACTAGTGAAAAATACATTTTATAATATACTTTATAAAATGATTAGCAACAAAAAATTATTATACCTTCATATACTGAAAATTCTTTTTGTGTATCTATAAATTCATAATGTACCGAGTCCCCTATGTCTCTATCAGTTGCTGTCAGCTTCACTAGCTTTGTTCCAACAGCCAGATTTTCATAAATATTTATAGATGCATCTGGTATATATCTGTGGGACAAAAGGGATTTTTCTATCACTTAGTGTAAACAAATGTCTCTTTTCATCTGTCACACAGCAAATATTTTAAATTTTATGTGATACATATTTTGTAAGAGTTTCAAGCCCCTGGCCTCAAAAAATCTTTTTCTTTATAAATTACTACATCTGTTAGAGAATCTTTAAGTATTATAAAATGAAGTTAAAAGTTTTCTCCTACCTATACTCTTTCTCTAGTCCTTCTACTGAATGGTTAATTATACTTTATTCCAGATAACAAAATACTACAAACACTTTTGAAATCACTGTTTCATTTCATATTCAGGCATACCTCATTTTATTGCACTTCACTTTAATGCACTTTGCAAATATTGCATTTTTTACAAATTGAAGGTTTCTGGCAACCCTGCATTGAGCAAGTCTGCTGATGCCATTTTTCCAACAGCATTTGCTCACTTGGTGTTTCTATATCACATTTTGGTAATCCTCACAATATTTCAAAATTTTTCATTATTATTATATTTGTTATGATGATCTAGGATCAGTGAGCTTTGATATTACTACTGTAATTGTTTTAGAGCACCACAAACTATGCCAATATGAGACAATGAACTTAATGGATAAATGTTGTATGTGTTCTGACTGCTCCACCAACTGGCCATTCCTCTGTCTCTCTTCTCCTCGGCCGTCCTATTCCCTGAGACACAACAATATTGAAATCAAGCCCATTAATAACCCTACAGTGGCCTCTAAATGTGCATGTGAAAGAGATGCATGTCTCTCAGTTTAAATCAAAAGCTAGAAATGATTAAGCTTGGTGAGGAAGACATGTAGAAAGCCAAGATAGGCTAAAAGCTAGGCCTCTTGTGCCAAACGGTTATCCAAGTTCTGAATGCAAAGGAAAGGTTTTTGAAGGAAATTAAAAGTGCTACTCAAGTGAATCAAGAATGATAAGAAAGTAAAACAGCCTTATTGCTGATATGGAGAAACTTTTAGTGGTCTGGATGGAAGATCAAACCAGCCACAACATTCCTGTAAACCAAAGCCTAATCCAGAGCAAAACCCTAATTCTCTTCAATACGAATGTATCAATGTGCATTTTCTACAATATTTTACTTATTAAGGAGTATTTACAATATATTACTTAATAGGAAAATAGAAAGCTTTGAATTCTTATTCCATAAAAAAAAAATTGACTTCTGTGGTTTCAAACATAAAATATGATTGAGGTTGACTTTCACTGTGTGTAAAAAGAGCAATAGTATGGAGCTAATAGAGGTTTGCTTCTAGGTCACTTTGAATGTTTGTAAAAAAATTGACAATGGAAATAATAGCAAAACTCTGATATTTACCCCATTATAAAAAAAGATTCAGTGGTTAAATCTTAGCATTTAAATATTTACTCTTTGCTTACGTAAGAACAGGACTCTCATCATTAACATTCCTGCTGTTTAAAGTCATGGTGCCAATGCATGACTCCAGAGACAGGTTCTCTCTATTTCTCACAGCAACCACTATCTGGAAATGATAAAATAAATAAGAGATGACAGAATATGTTTTTTGAGTGCTTAAAATATGCAATTTCCCTTTACAAAAATTTTTTTAAAAATAAAATTGAAAAGCACTTTAAAAATTGCAGCATAAGAATGGGATAGGTCTAATGGAATAGGTCTATTCCTAAAATAATCTTAAGGTCATTTGTCAAAAGAAGTCTCTTTTGTACCCTCATGTAGATTTCTGTGTTTAATGCTACCTACCAATTGTTATGGAACTTTGACAATGTTTTTAAACATTGGTATTGGTATGCTACATTTAAGGCAATAGAGTCAATTTGAATTTGTTGAAATAGCAAACTAAAAGGATAACTTAAGTTTCACTGTTTAGGAAAAAATATGTGAAGGTAAACAGCTATCTTATTTTTGGAAAATAATTGAAAAATCATGAATACTTCAGAAACGTCATAAAAAGTTGTAAAATTTTCATATAAAAAGTTGATATTCCAATGTCATAATAATCAAAAATGTTGTCTAATAGAGTAATAACTAAAAGCTTGATGAAGTCAAAGAATTATTTTAATTTTTGTTTTATTAAATTTAATTATATAATTAATAAGTAGATTATGTACAAAAACAAAAAGCAAATCAAAGTGCTTTTAATTATATAATATAATATTGATACTTTATTGAGCCTACTATTTCAGAAATATTTCAAATAAATGAGAAGAAACTGAAGATTACAAGGAATATTTGACAAAAATGTAGCTTGACCAAAAATATATTACCAATGAAGTAAATTATTATTCAAAAAAACGTATAAACTGCTTAAAAGACAAAGGGTGATTTAAAATGAAAAGTTTATTTTCAAATATGTCAATTTTCCTTTCTTTGACACTGTCTTAAAAAATGGGGTTCCCTACGACAGCACAGCTGTTCTGAATTAACTATTCACCCATTTGTTCATGCATCCTCAGTAGTACATCATTTAAGTACCAAACACTGATATTTAAAATAAGCAGCACACAGTTTCTGCATGTACAGAGATTACAGCAGAGCATGAAAGTATGAGGGAGGATAGTAACAGCTTTTTAGAAGAGATGACAAGCCAACAATGGCAAGGTAGCATAGTGGTGAAATACCCATACTAAAGTTAGGCTGCTTGATGGAGGAACACTCCCAAACTCATTTTACGAAGCCACCATCACCCTGATACCAAAACCAGACAAAGAGGTCACAGAAAAAAAAAAAAAAAAACTACAGGCCGATATCACTGATGAACATAGATGCAAAAATCCTCAACAAAATACCAGCAAACAGAATCCAGCAGCACATTAAAAGGATCATACACCATGATCAAGTGGGGTTTATCCCAGGAAGGCAAGGACTTTTCAATATACACAAATCAATCAATGTGATAAACCATATTAACAGATTGAAGAAGAAAAACCATATGATCATCTCAATAGATGCAGAAAAAGTTTTTGACAAAATTCAACACCCATTTATGATAAAAACTCTCCAGAAAGTGGGCATAGAGGGAACTTACCTCAACATAATAAAGGCCATATATGACAAACCCACAGCCAACATCGTTCTCAGTGGTGAAAAACTGAAACCATTCCACTAAGATCAGGAACAAGACAAGGTTGCCCACTCTCACCACTATTATTCAACATAGTTTTGGAAGTTTTAGCCACAGCAATCAGAGAAGAAAAAGAAGTTAAAGGAATCCAAATCAGAAAAGAAGAAGTAAAACTATCACTGTTTGCAGATGACATGATACTATACATAGAGAATCCTAAAGATGCTACCAGAAAACTACTAGAGCTAATCAATGAATTTGGTAAAGTAGCAGAATAAAAAAATAATGCACAGAAATCTCTTGCCTTCCTATACACTAATGATGAAAAATCTGAAAGAGAAATTAAGGAAACACTTCCATTTACCATTGCAACAAAAAGAATAAAATACCTAGGAATAAACCTACCTAGGGAGACAAAAGACCTGTATGCAGAAAACTATAAGACACTGATGAAAGAAATTAAAGATGATACCAACAGATGGAGAGATATACCATGTTCTTGGAAGGCAGCTATGCTCACCACTATACCACCAACGCTGCACCTACCATGTTCTTGGATTGGAAGAATCAACATTGTGAAAATGACTATACTACCCAAAGCAATCTACAGATTCAGCGCAATCTGTATCAGACTACCAATGCATTTTTCACAGAACTAGAACCAAAAATATCACAATTTGTATGGAAACAAAAAAGACCCCAAATAGCCAAAGCAATCTTGAGAAAGAAAAACGGAGCTGGAAGAATCAGGCTCCCTGACTTCAGACTATACTACAAAGCTACAGTAATCAAGACAGCATGGTACTGGCACAAAAACAGAAATATAGATCAATGGAACAGGATAGAAAGCACAGAGATAAACCCCATGGACCTATGGTCACCTTATCTTTCATAAAGGAGGCAAAAGTATACAATGGAGAAAAGACAGCCTCTTCAATAAGTGGTGCTGGGAAAACTGGACAGCTACATGTAAAAGAATGAAATTAGAACACTCCCTAACACCATACACAAAAATAAACTCAAAATGGATTAAAGAGCTAAATGTAAAGCCAGACACTATAAAACTCTTAGAGGAAAACATAGGCAGAACACTCTATGACATACATCACAGCAAGATCCTTTTTGACCCATCTCCTAGAGAAATGGAAATAAAAACAAAAATAAACAGATGGGACCTAATGAAACTTAAAAGCTTTTGCACAGCAAAGGAAACCATAAACAAGACAAAAAGACAACCTTTAGAATGGGAGAAAATATTTGCAAATGAAGCAACTGTCAAAGGATTAATCTCCAAAATATACAAGCAGCTCATGCAGCTCAGTATCAAAAAATCAAATAACCCAATTCAAAAGTGGGCAGAACACCTAAATACACATTTCTCCAAAGAAGATACACAGACTGCCAGCAAACACATGAAAGGATGCTCAACATAACTAATCATTAGAGAAATGCAAATCAAAACCACAATGAGGTATCACCTGACACCAGTCAGAATGGCCATCATCAAAAGATCTTCAAACAATAAATGCTGGAGAGGGTGTGGAGAAAAGGGGACCCTCTTGCACTGTTGATGGGAATGTAAATTGATACAGCCACTATGGAGAACAGTATGGAGGTTCCTTAAAAAACTAAAAATAGAACTACGATATGACCCAGCAATCCCACTACAGGGCATATACCCTGAGAAAACCATAATTCAAAAAGAGTCATGTACCACAATGTTCACTGCAGCTCTATTTACAATAGCCAGGACATGGAAGCAACCTAATTGTCCATCGACAGATGAATGGATAAAGAAGATGTGGCACATATATACAATGGAATATTGCTCAGCCATAAAAAAGAAACAAAACTGAGTTATTTGCAGTGAGGTGGATGGACCTAGAGTCTGTCATACAGAGTGAAGTAAGTCAGACAAAAACAAATACCATATGCTAACACATATATATGCAATCTAAAAACAAAAATGGTTCTGAAGAACCTAGGGGCAGGACAGGAATAATGATGCAGACATAGAGAATGGACTTGAGGACACTGGGAGGGGGAAGTGTAAGCTGGGACAAAGTGAGAGCGTGGCATGGACATACATACACTACCAAATGGAAAATAGATAGCTACTGGGAAGCAGCCGCATAGCACAGGGAGATCAGCTCGGTGCTTTGTGTCCACCTAGAGATGTGGAATAGGGAGGGTGGGAGGGAGATGCAAGAAGGAAGAAATATGGAGATATATGTATATGTATAGCTGATTCAGTTTGTAATACAGCAGAAAGTAACACACCACTGTAAAGCAATTATACTCCAGTGAAGATGTTAAAAAAATTTTTTTTAAAGAATAATAAAGTTAGGCTGCTTGTGTTGGAATCATGATTCATCCATTTACCAGCTGGATGATCTTGGGTAGGCCACTTATTTATTTGGACTTAGTGTCTTCATCTATAAAATGGAGGTTAAAATGGTATCTACCTCACAGGGCTTTCATAAGGATTAAGTAAGTTATTATGTGTAAAACACCTTACTGGTGCCTAACACATACTCAACATAATGTAACTGGTTTGTTGCTTTAGGAAAAAAAGTAAATGTGTGGCTTCTTGAAAATCTGGGTAAGAGTGCCAACACAGTACTTGGCAATTCAAAAATGATTTCAAACTAATGAATCTATTGTTCCTCATTGTTTTAAGTCTTAACAAATACATGGACCCTTGAAATTAGTAGAGAGAATTCATGCTTTCATTCAAGAAATATTCTTGAGCACTGACTATACAATGCACTGTGCGGTACACCAGAGACAAGAAGTAAATTAGAAATAACCTTACCATGGAGGAAATCAATGGAGAAGATTAATATGTAAACCAAAAGAGGATGAAAGTTTATCAAATGAAGGTTTGTTTTTAGATCAATTTGGTGGACAGAGTAAAATCATTTGCCATAATCCTTCCAGAATACCACTACCATTAAATTATAGGAGAAAAAGAAAGAGGGAGAGAGAGAGAAACTCATAAAAGTTAGGTTGTACTACACATTTGGTCCAAGAATAGCTGGGCCATGAAATTAACATGTAAACTTTCCTGAAACCAGTGATGCCCTAGGAATGCCAAGAGGTATACCCCTTTGGAGGGACAATTGCTCAACACTGTTTAAATGTGTAAACATGCAGAGGCTCTTCTAATGATGAGCTCACATGTGGGAAGAAAAAATGAGTGAACAAACCACCTTGAGCTTTAGTCAACAAAGACAAGGGAACATTTAGGATTATAATCCCCAAATTAAATTAAAATATTAGCAAATTGAATATAGTAATCTATATTGAAAACTACCTTATATGGGGTAGGTTATATGCCAGAAAGACAAAGATGTTATAATAACATAAAATGTATTAAAATAACTCATACATTTAATAAATTCACAAAAAGAAACCATATAATTTTCTAAGTAAATGGAGAAAAATATTATAAAATTCAACATCAAATATCCCTTAACAAATTAGGAATAAAAAAAAAAAAAACTTTTCTGGGCTTCCCTGGTGGCGCAGTGGTTAAGAATCCACCTGCCAACGCAGGGAACATGGGTTCGATCCCTGGTCCGGGAAGATCCCACATGCCGCGGAGCAGCTAAGCCCGTGTTCCACAACTACTGAGCCTCCGCTCTAGAGCCCACGTGCCACAGCTACTGAAGCCTGCACGCCTAGAGCCCATGCTCTGCAACAAGAGAAGCCACTGCAATGAGAAGCCTGTGCACCGCACCACTCACCACAACTAGAGAAAGCTCGCATGCAGCAACGAAGACCCAACACAGCCAAAAATAAAATAAATAAATTTATTTTAAAAAAACAAAACTTTTCTTACTTAAAAAAGATGTCTACCATAGCCCTATAAGAAATACCATTGTCATTTGAAACATTAAACAATAACTTTTAAAATCAGGACAAAACAAGGATGCATCCTATTACCACTTCTAGTAAACATTGTTCTGGAAGTCCTCATCAAAAAAATAAGGCATACAATGTGAATAAAAAGTTTTAAGAGTTGAAGAGAAAAAAACAACTGTCACTCTTGACAGTTATTTTAACTGTGAATGTTAACACAGTTAACATAGAAATGAAAGCTCATCTAGAAATTATTCAAATTAATATAAGGAGTTAGCAAAGTTGCTGTTTTAAATATCAAGGTATAAGAATCAAGTTTAACCTTGAACAATTAGAAGATGAATATACAGCAGCAAAAGTCAAGTTGTCTAGGAATATCATACATATAATGTGTAAAATTACAAACTTCTGTGGAGAAAAATATGAAATATATGGAAGGAATTAATGAAGTTCTGAATAAATTAATATATCATCCTGCTTTATGGATGATAATGATGCTAATTCTCTTCAGTCTAATTTATAAATTCAGTGTAATTAAAATCAAAACGTGAATGGGGCTTCTTTCATAAAGTTAATTTTGAATGTTATATGAAAGAGTAAAGAAGCAAATAGAACTGAAGCACTTTGTTTAGGAGTGAATGGAAAACAACAAAGTTGATAATATGAGAGATGATCGTACAATACCAAAGTGAAAATATTATAAACCATTAGCCAGTTGTCCTAGAGTACCAGTTGTTGCTTTTAATTTTTCCTCTAACTCTCACACAGTGAGAAAATCCTGGTCGAAATATTTGTAGCTTATAAAGGCTTGTTTTAGGTAAGGTGATGTTTTTAAAAAAACAATGTTTCCTGATAAGTCTACTACTGGAAGCATTGAGAAATGTTTAAGGACACTGGGAAACATTTGAAATTTAAGTGGTCCCATTTCCCAGAATGACTTTGTAGGAGAAGAGATTTGTTATGTTTTCCATACACTTATACCTCTCTGTTCTTTCCAAATATTTGCAAATCTGAAATTTGACCAGGACATTGGGGGAAAAAAAAATTTAGGCCAGATCTCTACAGTCAAGTAAAGCCAAGGATAGAGGCCACACTCCAGATAATTTGTGACTGTAATAAAGGGCAATTTTATTTAATTACCCAGAACGTTGCCTCAGTTTTATGCTTTTGAATATGGAGGCAATCCCTTCTCCAACATTTTATGCTTTTGAGTATGGAGATAATCCCTTCTCTAACTTTTATATGCACTTAAAGAAGCAAACACAAAAATTGAAATAATATTTTTTAAATATTTTCTAATGGAAAGAGTAAAATGAATCAAATAAAATTCTAAATTTATTTTCTTAAAGTGAATTTTTGCTTGATCTATGTGAACATGAAAATGCAATTACATAAATTTGGTATTTTTATTTCAATTTAGGTAAGTTTTTAAAAGTTATTCTTATTGAAAATATTGAAAATTATTCATATTGAAGGGTATTTAAAGGTATTTATTATTTAATGTTAAGTTTCATATTTATTCTTACCTTAGGATTTGTTTCATAATCCAAAAGAGGTCTCGTGGTTTTAGAAATCATGCCAGTATGTGAATCCAAAGCAAAGTAGACAGTGGCATTAACTGAAGAGTTTAATATTAAAAACTTTTAAGAAAGCACACAAAAAAATGGTTAATACATTATTGAAAAAGCATGGATTCTGAACTTACAGTTTTGATGCAGTTGTTTGGCAAGACCTAAATAAACCAAAATTAATTTTGTGAAGACAGTGCCCATGAAAATTAAAGCTAAACTTTCTTTTCCAGACTTCAAAAGTAATCTGAAAATTCATTTACATTTTTAGTTGTATTTTTTCCAAAGGTTTTTATATTTAAGTATTAGAGCATTTTTGGTAAATAACTATCATTGGTTTTATAATTAGTTTATTTTCTAGTGTTGCATTTACAGATTTTTCTAATATATAAAAAAGTCATTCCCTCTTGTATACTCAGGAGGCACATACAGTGAATTATTTGGACAAAGCCATTAGATCTCATCTCTAAATTGATTTTTCTGTATGGCACAATAAAATATTGCTTTAGACAAAGATATTTTTTAGGGACATCAGCATGTTCCTCTCCATTGTTATCACTGTGCTTCTAACTGGGCTCAGTTTCAAGATGAATATTAAAGATTTTTAAAGGGATTTAGTAAAGACATCATATTTTGAAAAAATTTACATCCAGTTTCTGGTCCAAAGAGAAACAATAAAACCTGGGAGACATATCCAATGCCATTTCCAAAAACGCATCACAGCCATTTTGATGGGCATACTAACTGATTTTTATTTGTCTATGAGTGAACAACCAAAGTTGGCTTATATTAGGCTAAAATCCATTAAATGTTCTTTTGGAAAAATCTCATTTTCTTTGTTTCTCCCCTTATTATTATAGCTTTTTGTTTAAAAAAATTACCATTTTCCAAGTCTTTGTTTTGTTTTTCTTTCCCAGTGACTTTTACAATATAATTCAGATATAATATTTAGTTATGAAATGTGTAATATTTAGTTATGTGTAAACACATAAAGTTGTACTCGGTATTTACATAGTCACCCCATCCTCCTCCCACATGCATGTATCCTGGCCTAAACCCACATATATATCTACACACCCTAAATGCACATAATCCCCATATCCTGACCCTGTCCTCCCACACACATTTACACACCCACATAAATGGAGCTTCTGAACCTAGTAAACAAGAAACTACACTTTTCCTGTGTCATCTTCTGTCCTCAGTCTAAAATTCACATGGGCAAAAAAATGAAATTGGGAGTACTGATCAATGCCTCACTATAATCAGGTCACCAGAAAAGTTATATACAGGCTAAATTTTCCAACAATGCCACCCTAAGCTTTCATTTCAACCTTATTCTCCAAATGATGTTTATAAGCCAGCTGTCAGGGTAAGTATGAACAAATGGAAAAAGTTTAGTTTGCTCTAAAGAGAATTAGAGCAGAATATTCCATTGCACTAATATGACTTATAATACATGCTATAATCAAAAACTCAATTTTTTCTTACGAGTACAATTAGAATATAGTTCATATGTACACCATAAAAATTCCTGAGAAAAATCTCAAGTGATTATCTTGTATTTCTTCTTCTTTACTCCCTCTTAATCTGTAACTATTTTGTCATGTATTATTTATTAAATCACTATTAATTAATTATTGCTGAAACTAGAACTTATATGAAGATACAACATATCCTTTATTCAAATTATGTGTATAATAAAGAGAACATGCCTGATCTGGGATGAATAAAAGGTAACAAACATTAAAGGATATTCTCTCAGCTGTATAAATGTCATCAGACAAATGGAAAAAAATGTAAGCTCTAGTTTTTCTAAATGCCTTTTAGAGCATTTTAGAAGGTCTGTTGCTTTCACTTCCAAGTCATATAATTTTTAGTCTGTTACTATATTCAAAGGTTTAAAGTCCTTCTCTCACTTCAGTGACTACCATAAGATATAAAGACAACATTAATTCAAAGCCTGATGAAATAAATTTTTGCTCATTGAAAATTTGAGCACTTTTTAAAAAATAAAAGTTGGAAAAAATTAATAGATAATAATACAATACTTACATCAACTTCTTGTCCTGGATCTGGATCTCTTGCAAGAATCCTATATATAAAAGCAAATGCAGGAACATTTTCAGGAATAGACACTGAAACACCTATACAATTATATAAACCATGAGCAATAATTTAAATTCAAACATTCTTTCACTACTTTTTGCTTCATATTGGCTCCATAAGTTGTTATACTGTAAGAATTTCTCCCTATAGCAGTTTTCTTAATGATATTTATTTCAGAGAAATAAAGACCACAAGTAATTTTTCCCACTAACATTCATTTTAAGAAAGCCAATATAAAAATATCAGTTTCATATTTCTACATTTAAATTTTGGGTTAGTGTGTGGAATAGGATATAATTGCTCAGTGTCTGGCACAAAGTCAATGACCATTAAGATATGCTTTCAACTTTGATTCCTTTGTTAGATAATTGAAGTCTTTTATCTCTTTTCACAATAATGTACAAAAATAGAGCAAAAGCTGTGGAGTCAGGAAGAAATGCAGTTGAATTTCTAGTCCATCAATATTCTCATCTGTACAGTAGGATAAGATATATTCTCAACCTTAGAGTAGTTCTGAGGATTAAATAAAATACTATACGTAATGCATCTCACAAGTGCTCAATAACTGTTATTTACTTTCCTTTCTTCAACCACTGCTTCTTATCTTTCTTTCAGTGTTACCAATTGTGATTCTGTCTCACCTAAAAACCGAATAACACAAATGCACACACATTAAGCCATACGTATTTTCTTCACCTGTTGTACGATTCTACAAATGATACTCTTTTAAAATTATTCCTGCTTTCTGTGCACTTGAATATTGAATATCAAGTCTATAACCTAGACTGGGTAGTCCTGTAAAAGCTTCATACAGTTTGACTATTTCGAAGAATGTAATGGAACAATTGTTGTGGGAACAGGTCTTGCTTATTTTGAACCTTTGTTTCAAACTGAACATGTGTAAACAGATTGCCTAATTTAGTGGTCACTCTAGTTAATTAAGGCCATTGGATAATTTAACATAGTAAGTGAATTTAATATGTATGTATCACATCAGCCACCTGAAAGTTGTGTCAATACCCTGTCTTGAAAAACCTCACAGAGACCCACAGAGTTACCCTATTTTAGATAGAAGGCAGTATTTTCTTTTCTGCTACTTCTCTGTCACAAAGACCATAAACCCACATGATGGAAGAGAAGAGAATCTTGATCTTGATCCTGCCTAAGCAGCTTATGCTGGTTCAGCCAAGTCTGTAGTAGAAGTCAGGTCAGAATGACCTCCTTGTGGTCCACATGTATCTTTTTAAAGCTTTCTATGATTTGGGGGAGACCAAAAATGTAAATTACAAAGAACATCAGTTCAATTGTCTCAAACTGATCCAAAAGATAAAGTTTTCATAAGCAACAGGCCTGTAAGATGATTCATTGTAAAGCCTACTAGGAGGCTTTTCTTTCTTAAGTTTAGCATTTATGAACAAGTTCCTTTAACATAAATTCTTATTTCAGATAGATTTATCACATACTAGAATGTATGTTTTGGGTCAAAGTACAGAATCTCTTTGTGTGTATGCATGTGCACATGCATGTGTGTTTTGGAAATTTTCAGTTTCCAAAAGAGTGATATTTCTAAAAATTGGAGAAGTGATAATACTGGCTGTGAGAAATGAATAGAAAGCAACAATGGACAGGAATCCACAACAAAACAAAAAAAGCTATTTTAATAAAATTTGTGGTGTTCCATTTGCCCTCAACTTTTTTATCCTCTCATTGTCTCTCAGTTAACTGGGTAGTTTCTCCTAATAGAAACAGCTAGAGAAAGAAAAGGAGTCAAAACAGAGAAGGTAGAAAGAGTAAAGAGGGTTTTACTGTGACAGATAAGTAAGCTAGTAAGGTTAGAGACAAATGGAGGAAAAGAATGGAGAGACTAACTAGCAGAACAGATATAATTGATGAGCTTGAGCTGACCAAACCAAAATCAAACCAATCTTACTTGGATTTTCTGAGATACTACTATGTGCAAAGTCTCAAGTACATTTAAATGTTTAAAAGTTTTTATTTTCAGGAGGTCTTTATGAAAAACACAAACACACATAAGGGTGAAGTCAGGGAACAGTATATGAAGCTGTGATTTGTATGGCACTAATGAGAACATACTTCATTATCTTATGCATGAGGGTATGCTGATTCTAATTAATATATTATGAAAGTTTTTTAATGGGTGAAATTTTTAAAATGAAATGCAATTGACAAAATTTTAACTTATACCAAACTTTTCAGGAACATCTATTTTACTGAAGGATACCTCCATATATTACTTTAAATATCTATTCTATTGCAATTTATATAATTGAAAACCTGTTTTAAGCAAGTACTCTTTTGGAGCAAGAATATCAGATGAAATAGCTACAAACTATTAGGAGTAATGATGATGATTATTCAAGAAGTTAAAATTGTATAACTGTAGCTAGAGTTTTAATTTGAGAAACATTTTAAAAATTAACAGTAGAGAATGTTGCAAAATAAAGAATAATTTTTTGTCATTATACAAAAAATAAAGGTAACTATGGTCATATATATAAAATGGTATTTATAATTATGGGTTAATATCACATAACATGTACACAACAAAATTAGGGAAACTTTACAGTTTGTATCACCTCATGATTACTATTTTTTGAAAAGATAATTTTTAATTGCTAGGTAGCATTTCATCAAATGGATATACTATCTTTTAACCAATTTCCTATTAGGTATTTTTTTATTTCAAACATTATGTTACTGTAAACTTTGCACATAAATCTTGATCATATCTCTAATAATTCTGTAAAAAAATCTCTAAGAAAGAAAAATACTGAAATGAAGACAATACTCATTTTAATACTCTTTATAAGCATTTACTAAAATAGTATTTTAGATTGTTATTCAAAATTTTGCTTTATGAAAGTGTTAATTTCTCTTTTATTGAAGTGTAGTTGATGTATAATATAAGTTACAGGTTTACAATGAGTGATTCACAATTTGTGTGTGTGTGTGTGTATTATACTTTATAAATATATTTAAAATATTTGACCCCAGAGTAGAAATAAAATATGACTTATGAATAATAATTTATTTGTCTGCTGTCATCCTCCTGAAATTTCTGCTCCTCAAATTTCTAGAGCCAATTGTCAAACCCTAAGCACTCCCCGCTTCCCCATTCCTGATTTTTTTACAAATTTGATAAGGGTCCCAAAGTTCTTTCATTCATTAGACTTTGAAGACATTGATTATGGGGATGACCTCAGTATTTAACACTGAGTACATTCCTGCCATTCTGGGAAGAGGATATTTCTGAAGAACAGAGGAACGCTCCGAGGCTTGTCCATTAGAATGGAGAGACAGGTGACACCAACTTGCAGAAGGTGCTTTATCTTCATTTTGCAGACATACTACTTTATTCTTGTTTCCATTGTCAAAATTCAGTAGCATGTAGCTGTTCAGGATTTCAGGTGAGAAACCCAAACGTTTCCAGGTCACGCAGTCTCCCAAATTTTGTCACCTTAAATCCTTGTTTACGTTTTCCCATATCAAAGCAATTAAATTATCTGAAAACTATGCCTCAGTTACATGATTTAATTTCCCCATCCTTCAAAAGCAGTTCATACAGCCATTTTGCTCTTGCAAGAGTGTCCTAAATGGCTTCTCAACACTCAGTTTCTCTCCCTTTATGTGGCATCCAGACTGACTTTTTAGGTGGAACCGAAACTTATGATTTCTTTGCTTAAAACTTCTTAGTCATTTTCTATTCCTCCTGAGATAAAATTGGAACTCTCTGCCAAAGTTCTAAGACCCTTCATTATTTAGCCTCTTCCATCCCTTTCCAGCTCCCTCGCTGGTCCATGGACCAGCACCATCAGCATCATCTGGGAACTTCTAAATGCAAATGTTCAGGCCCCACACCACACCTGCTGAATCAGACCACTGTGGCTGGAACCCAGGTATCTGTATTTCAACAAGCCCACCAGGTGATTCCACTACACAATAAACTTGAGTATCCACTTGTCTAGAAGTATTGGCTTTCTTGGAGTTCTTCAAACCGACCATGTTCTTTCTAGCCTCTAGACCATTGCATTTATTTCTTTATGTCTAGAATATTCTTCCTTTGTCCTACTCAACTTTTTACTTAAATATCAGCACTTAAAGATGCGTTCCCTGACCTCCCATCTAAATTCTCCTAACGTTCTCTCCATCAAGTTAGTCTCTGTTCCCCTTTTACTATTATTTTTTTTCTAGTTACTAATATCATAATGAAAGTTTATTGTATTTCTTATCATTTAAGTTCACCTTCATCATCAAAACTTTTCCTTGGGTTACGTGGGTGGATATTCTTCTGGGGAGTAGAAAGAAAGGTGCTCTCCCCCGCCAGCCACCCTCTCTCTTTTTTTTTTTTTTTCACAACTCACACACACACACTGTATTTTATTTTTACAAGAGATAAATAAACTGACACCAAGCATTGTAAATGGATGACCACAACAAAAGCAACAATGATTGCAATTACCAAACACGAAACACACTCATACTATGTCATAATATTGACATTCAGTCCAGTAATCCTCCACTGAAACAGCTCCGTTACTTTGCAGTGAAAATTGATTTGTATATTTTTTGCCTCTGAGTCCTTGTGGGATTTTTTTTTTTATTCAAACAGAAAGTCACAAAAATTATAATCATCCTCATCAGTTCACTCAGTCCCATGAAATTACTTTTTTTTCATCTTGATCTTTTGTTAGCACTTTTATGAATTCATCAGTTTTCCATTAGAGTTCTGAAAATGCTTATTCATTCAGTTCAGCAGTATAGTCAGTTACCAGAAACCTGTACTTGTCAGAGTCTTTTCCATGAATTCCTTGAAGATGAAATCCTTTTATAGGAACATTTTTGCAAAAGCATCAGAGTACACCCAGAACTGTCTGTAAATGACAAAAGACTTAAAAATACAGATGGTTAAAGATTTGATGAAAGTTCATAATAATGCAATTGACAAGGAAATTTAGTTATTTCTGAGATATACATTTTAAAGTAATAACTAGAATTATAACTTATAACATTATACCAGAACATATAAGAGTTTTAGAAATTTCATGTAATGTCTGAAACATTTATATTAATATATTTCCATACAAATAACCCAAAGAAAGTTTAGTATTAGTTGTTTTTTTTGTTTGTTTGTTTTTTATACTTCAGGTTCTTATTAGTCATCAATTTTATACACATCAGTGTATACATGTCAGTCCCAATCACCCAATTCAGCACACCACCATCCCCACCACACCACGGTTTTCCCCCCCTTAGTGTCCATAAGTTTGTTCTCTACATCTGTGTCTCAACTTCTGCCCTGCAAACCGGTTCATCTGTACCATTTTTCTAGGTTCCATATACATGTGTTAATATACAATATTTGTTTTTCTCTTTCTGACTTACTTCACTCTGTATGACAGTCTCTAGATCCATCCACGTCTCAACAAATGACTCAATTTCGTTCCTTTCTATGGCTGAGTGATATTCCATTGTATATATGTACCACAACTTCTTTATCCATTCGTCTGTCGATGGGCATTTAGGTTGCTTCCATGACCTGGCTATTGTAAATAGTGCTGCAATGAACATTAGGGTGCATGTGTCTTTTTGAATTATGGTTTTCTCTGGGTATATGCCCAGTAGTGGGATTGCTGGATCATATGGTAATTCTATTTTTAGTTTTTTAAGGAACCTCCATACTGTTCTCCATAGTGGCTGTATCAATTTACATTCCCACCAAGAGTGCAAGAGGGTTTGTTTTCTCCACACCCTCTTCAGCATTTGTTGTTTGTAGATTTTCTGATGATGCCCATTCTAACTGGTGTGAGGTGATACCTCATTGTACTTTTGATTTGAATTTCTTTAATAATTAGTGATGTTGAGCAGCTTTTCATGTGCTTCTTGGCCATCTGTATGTCTTCTTTGGAGAAATGTCTATTTAGGTCTTCTGCCCATTTTGGATTGGGTTGTTAGTTTCTTTAATATTGAGCTGCATGAGCTGTTTCTATATTTTGGAGATTAATCCTTTGCCCGTTGATTCATTTGCGAATATTTTCTCCCATTCTGAGGGTTGTCTTTTCATCTTGTTTATGGTTTCCTTTGCTGTGCAAAAGCTTTTAAGTTTCATTAGGTCCCATTTGTTTATTTTTGTTTTTATTTCCATTACACTAGGAGGTGGATCAAAAAAGATCTTGCTGTGATTTATGACAAAGAGCATTCTTCCTATGTTTTCCTCTAAGAGTTTTATAGTGTCCAGTCTTACATTTAGATCTCGAATCCATTTTGAGTTTATTTTTGTGTATGATGTTAGGGAGTATTCTAATTTCATTCTTTTACATGTAGCTGT
The DNA here is from genome assembly GCF_965194825.1 of Balaenoptera physalus. Classification (NCBI taxonomy): domain Eukaryota; kingdom Metazoa; phylum Chordata; class Mammalia; order Artiodactyla; family Balaenopteridae; genus Balaenoptera; species Balaenoptera physalus. The sequence continues at coordinate 24,494,221 of NC_138887.1, forward strand.
CCAGTTTTCCCAGCACCACTTACTGAAGAGACTGTCTTTTCTCCATTGTATATCTTTGCCTCCTTTGTCATAGATTAGTTGACCATAGGTGCGTGGGTTTATCTCTGGGCTTTCTGTCTTGTTCTATTGATCTATGTTTCTGTTTTTGTGCCAGTACCATATTGTCTTGATAACTGTAGCTTTGTAGTACAGTCTGAAGTCAGATAGTCTGATTCCTCCAGCTCCGTTTTTTTCCGTCAAGACTGCTTTGGCTATTCGGGGTCTTTTGTGTCTCCATACAAATTTTAAGATGATTTGTTCTAGTTCTGTAAAAAATGCCATTGGTAATTTGATAGGGATTGCATTGAATCTGTAGATTGCTTTGGGTAGTATAATCATTTTCACAATATTGATTCTTCCAGTCCAAAAACATGGTATATCTCTCCATCTGTTGGTATCATCTTTAATTTCTTTCATCAGTGTCTTATAGTTTTCTGCATACAGGTCTTTTGTCTTCCTAGGTAGGTTTATTCCTAGGTATTTTATTATTTTTGTTGCAGTGGTAAATGGGAGTGTTTCCTTAATTTCTCTTTCAGATTTTTCATCATTAGTGTGTAGGAATGCAAGAGATTTCTGTGCATTAATTTTGTATCCTGCAACTTTACCAAATTCATTGATTAGCTCTAGTAGTTTTTGGGTAGCATTTTTAGGATTCTCTATGTATAGTATCATGTCATCTGCAAACAGTGACAGTTTTACTCCTTCTTTTCCAATTTGTATTCCTTTTATTTCTTTTTCTACTCTGATTGCCGTGGCTAGGACTTCCAAAACTATGTTGAATAACAGTGGTGAGAGTGGACATCCTTGTCTTGTTCCTGATGTTAGAGGAAATGCTTTCAGTTTTTCACCATTGAGAATGATGTTTGTTGTGGGTTTGTCATATATGGCCTTTATTATGTTGAGGTAAGTTCCCTCTATGCCCACTTTCTGGAGAGTTTTTATCATAACTGGGTGTTGAATTTTGTCAAAAGCTTTTTCTGCAGCTTTTGAGATGATCATATGGTTTTTATTCTTCGATTTGTTAATATGGTGTATCACATGGATTGATTTGCGTATATTGAAGAATCCTTGCATGCCTGGGATAAATCCCACTTGATCATGGTGTATGATCCTTTTAATGTGTCGTTGGATTCTGTTTGCTAGTATTTTGTTGAGGATTTTTGCATCTATATTCATCAGTGATATTGGTCTGTAATTTTCTTTTTTTGTAGTATCTTTGTCTGGTTTTGGTATCAGGGTGATGGTGGCCTCATAGAATGAGTTTGGGAGTGTTCCTCTACAATTTTTTGGAAGAGTTTGAGAAAGATGGGTGTTAGCTCTTCTCTAAATGTTTGATAGAATTCCCCTGTGAAGCCATCTTGTCCTGGACTTTTGTTTGTTGGAAGATTTTTAATCACAGTTTCAATTTCATTACTTGTGATTGGTCTGTTCATATTTTCTGTTTCTTCCTGATTCAGTCTCGGAAGGTTACACCTTTCTAAGAATTTGTCCATTTTTTCCAGGTTGTCCATTTTATTGGCATAGGGTTGCTTGTAGTAGTCTCTTAGGATGCTTTGTATTTCCGCGGTGTCTGTTGTAACTTCTCCTTTTTCATTTCTAATTTTATGGATTTGAGTCCACTCCCTCTTTTTCTTGATAAGTCTGGCTAATGGTTTATCAATTTTGTTTATCTTCTCACAGAACCAGCTTTTAGTTTTATTGATCTTTGCTATTGTTTTCTTTGTTTCTATGTCATTTATTTCTGCTCTGATCTTTATGATTTCTTTCCTTCTGCTAACTTTGGGTTTTGTTTGTTCTTCTTTGTCTAGTTCCTTTAGGTGTAAGGTTAGATTGTTTACCTGAGATTTTTCTTGTTTCTTGAGGTAGGCTTGTATAGCTATAAACTTCCCTCTTAGAACTGCTTTTGCTGCATCCCATAGGTTTTGGATCATCATGTTTTCATTGTCATTTGTCTCTAGGTATTTTTTGATTTCCTCTTTGATTTCTTCAGTGATCTCTTGGTTATTTAGTAACGTATTGTTTAGCCTCCATGTTTTTGTCTTTGTGTTTTTTACGGGTTTTTCCCTGTAATTCATTTCTAATCTCATAGCGTTGTACTCAGAAAAGATACTTGATATGATTTCAATTTTCTTAAATTTACCAAGGCTTGATTTGTGACCCAAGATGTGATCTATCCTGGAGAATGTTCTGTGCTCACTTGAGAAGAAAGTATAATCTGCTGTTTTTGGCTGGAATGTCCTATAAATATCAATTAAATCTATCTGGTATATTTTGTCATTTAAAGCTTCTGTTTCCTTATTTATTTTCATTTTGGATGATCTGTCCATTGGTGTAAGTGAGGTGTTAAAATTCCCCACTATTATTTTGTTACTGTCGATTTTCTCTTTTATAGCTGTTAGCAGTTGCCTTATGTATTGAGGTGCTCCTATGTTGGGTGCCTATATGTTTATAATTGTTATATGTTCTTCTTGGATTGATCCCCTGATCATTATGTAGTGTCCTTCCTTGTCTCTTGTAACATTCTTTATTTTAAAGTCTATTTTATCTGATATGAGTATTGCTACTCCAGCTTTCTTTTGATTTCCATTTGCATGGAATATCTTTTTCCATCCCCTCACTTTCAGTCTGTATGTGTCCCTAGGTCTGAAGTGGGTGTCTTGTACACAGCATATATATGGGTCTTATTTTTGTATCCATTCAGCAAGCCTGTGTCTTTTGGTTGGAGCATTTAATCCATTCACATTTATGGTAATTATTGATATGTATGTTCCTATGATCATTTTCTTTATTGTTTTGGGTTTGTTTTTGTAGATCCTTTTCTTCTCTTGTGTTTCCCACTTAGAGAAGTTCCTTTAGCGTTTGTTGTAGAGCTGGTTTGGTGGTGCTGAATTCTCTTAGCCTTTGCTTGTCTGTAAAGCTTTTGATTTCTCCATTGAATCTGAATGAGATCCTTGCCGGGTAGAGTAATCTTGGTTGTAGATTCTTCCCTTTCATCACTTTAAGTATATCATGCCACTCCCTTCTGGGTTGTAGAGTTTCTGCTGAGAAATCAGCTGTTAACCTTATGGGAATTCCCTTGTATGTTATTTGTCGTTTTTCCCTTTCTGCTTTCAATAATTTTTCTTTGTCTTTAATTTTTACCAGTTTTATTACTATGTGTCTCGGCGTGTTTCTCCTTGGGTTTATCCTGTATGGGACTCGCTGTGCGTCCTGGACTTGGGTGGCTATTTCCTTTCCCATGTTAGGGAAGTTTTTGATTATAATCTCTTCAAATATTTTCTCTGGTCCTTTCTCTCTCTCTTCTCCTTCTTGGACCCCTATAATGCGAATGTTGTTGCATTTAATGTTGTCCCAGAGGTCTCTTAGGCTGTCTTCATTTCTTTTCATTCTTTTTTCTTTATTCTGTTCCACAGCAGTGAATTCCACCATTCTGTCTTCCAGGTCACTTATCTGTTCTTCTTTCTCAGTTATTCTGCTATTGATTCCTTCTAGTGTAGTTTTCATTTCAGTTATTGTATTGTTCATCTCTCTTTGTTTGTTCTTTAATTCTTCTAGGTCTTTGTTAAACATTTCTTACATCTTCTCGATCTTTGCCTCGACTGTTTTTCTGAGGTCCTGCATCATCTTCACTATCATTATTCTGAATTCTTTTTCTGGAAGGTTGCCTATCTCCACTTCATTTAGTTGTTTTTCTGGGATTTTATCTTGTTCCTTCATCTGGTACATAGCCCTCTGTCTTTTTTTTTTTTTTTTTTTTTTTTTTTAGCCCTCTGTCTTTTCATCTTGTCTATCTTTCTGTGAATGTGGTTTTTGTTCCACAGGCTGCAGGATTGTAGTTCTTCTTGCTTCTGCTCTCTGCCCTCTGGTGGATGAGGCTATCTAAGAGGCTTGATGGGAGGGACTGGTGGTGGTTAGAGGTGACTGTTGCTCTGGTTGGCAGAGCTCATTAAAACTTTAATCCACTTGACTGCTGATGGGTGGGGCTGGGTTCCCTCCCTGTTGGTTGTTTGGCCTGAGGCAACCCAACACTGGAGCCTGCCTGGGCTCTTTGGTGGGGCTAATGACAGACTCTGGGAGGGCTCATGCCAAGGAGTACTTCCCAGAACTTCTGCTGTCAGTGTCCTTGTCCCCACAGTGAGCCACAGCCACCCCCTGCCTCTGCAGGAGACCCTCCAACACTAACAGGTAGGTCTGGTTCAGTATCCCCTGGGGTCAGTGCTCCTTCCCCTGGGTCCCAGTGCACACACAACTTTGTGCGTGCCCTCCAAGAGTGGAGTCTCTGTTTCCCCCCAGTCATGCCGAAGTCCTGCAATCTATTCCCAGTAGGCTTCAAAGTCTGATTCTCTAGGAATTCGTCCTCCTGTTGCCGGACCCCCAGGTTGGGAAACCTTACGTGGGGCTCAGAACCTTCACTCCAGTGGGTGGACTTCTGTGGTATAAGTGTTCTCCAGTCTGTGAGTCACCCACCCAGCAGTTATTGGATTTGATTTTACTGTGAATGCGCCCCTCCTACCATCTCATTGTAGCTTCTCCTTTGTCTTTGGATGTAGGTATCTTTTTTAGTGAGTTCCAGTGTCTTCCTGTCGGTGATTGTCCAGCAGCTAGTTGTGATTCTGGTGTTCTCGCAAGAGGGAGTGAGAGCACGTCCTTCTACTCCACCATCTTGGTTCCTCTCTGATTCACAATTTTTAAAGGTTGTACTCCTTTTATAGTTATTATAAAATATTTGCTATATTCTCCATGTTGTATAATATATCCTTGTAGCTTCTTTTATACCTACTAGTTTGTGCTTCTAAATCCCTTACCCCTACATTGCCTCCCTCCCACCTTCCCTCTCCCCACTGGTAAGCACTAATTTGTTCTCTAGATCTGTGAGTCTGCTTCTTTTTTGTTATATTCACTAGTTTGTTGTATTTTTTCAGTTCCACATATAAGTGATATTATACAATATTTGTCTTTTTCTATCTGACTTATTTCACCTAGCATAATTCCCTCCAAGTCCATCTATATTGCTGCAAATGGCAAAATTCCATTCTTTTTTATGGCTGCGTAGTATTCCATTGTAAGTGTTAATTTCTTTATACCTTAGGCAGCACTGACTTTTTTCCTGTTATTTTTACATCTTGGTCAACTTAGAAGATAAAAATTGTATTTTATTGTTTAGATTTTCACACATATGACAACTTGTTAAGCAACCTGTTAATTCATATGTTATGGATAAACAAAATAATTTTGTCACTATTCCTATATCCGATCTTCCACACAAAGAAATAATTATTTGAAATTTACTTTAAATCATACCAATTCTATATTTTTTCTTTGTAGGAGTATATCTCTCACTTTATTGAGTTCTTTTACTTACTTCTCTTTTATTAAAAGTAAAAAAAAAAAAACTTTAATTATTAAAAATTTTATTTTAAAATTTTCTTACTCTTTCATTTCATTAATGTTATCAATAAAATAGACTTGTAATTTACCTGCTCCTATTGAAAAACTCGAGTCACAGACAATAGGGTCGTCTACATCCTCCATAAAGACTGTAAACATATAGGTACTGGTATTATTCCCATTATCTATGGCCTCAATTTCCACAGAATAGGTTTTAGGATTATTTGGGTTGTCAGGATTCAAAGGCTGAAGAAGAGTGATTATGCCTGTAACTAATGAAAATAAATAAAGAAAAATTACCAAACTCAAATAATTAAGCATATACTAATTTATTCATATTGATGGTAATTTAATTCATTTAATAGTATACACTTTTAGTGAATAAGGAAAGTGATGTTTAGCAGCTCTACAATCATTGAAAATATTTGTTTAAAAATGCCCACTTGCTTTATACTTGCCTTTAAAATATAATTTAATATTATAAATGGTTTCATCATATTTTCCTCCAAATCTCTAAATTGTAATTTATGGATTTACCGAGCATAGGTAGCATCTCGACTTTAAAAGTACCAGACCACAGTGTTTTATTTTAATTACAATAATAGAGTTATTAGTGGTTTTGAGCCTGAAAAAACGAGCCAAACTATGTTAAAATCCTAATCATGTATTGTTTCTGCCATCCAACTTAACTAATTCTTCTTTTAAATAATTTTTATTGTAGTATAGTTGATTTACAATGTTGTATTAGTTTCAGGTGTACAGCAAAATGAATCTGTTATACATATACATATATCCACTCTTTTTTAGATTATTTTCCCATATAGGCCACTATAGAGTATTGAGTAGTGTTCCCTGTCCTTATTAGTTATGTTTTATATATAGTAGTGTGTATATGTCAATCCCAGTCTCCCAATTTGTCCCTCCCACCCTTACGCCCTGGTAATAATAAGTTTGTTTCTACATTTGTAACTCTATTTCTGTTTTGTAGATAAGTTCATTTGTACCCTTTTTATAGATTCCACATATAAGAGATATATTTTATAGAAAGGCGAAAAATGAGCTCAAGGGTCAAACTTAGGAAAATTTGTGAAGACAGAAAATTTGTGAAGACAGAAACTGTTCATCCCTGGTGCCTCCAAGGGAGAATCTTGGTTGACTGGGAGAGTTGAAAGTTAGCAGCAGACATTTCATTTCTTACATTTGTTTTTGCTGGTCTGCTATCTCATCATTGGCGTGAAGTAGCAGCTGGCTCTGCAGCTGCTTTATCCACCTCTGGATCCTCTTTCAGCTTCTCTGACTCCTAGAACAGGTGTGTGTGCTCAGCCTTATAATGAAAGGCCCCAGCTTCTGCAGGATACCCTCACTACCAAGGTCAGCGGCATCAAGAACGGACATGGGTTTTAGTGCATTCTCATAGAGTCCAGAGCCTGCTTGTGTGTCTGGTCTACCCTTAATCTCCCCCACTTTGTATTTGTCTTCCCTCCTGACCTCTGGGCTTGTGGACCTCAAGCTCTGGCATTAGACACAGAGAGAGCAGCCTTACAGGGTCTGCTTAAGAAGCTCTCATGGTTGTGTTGCTGGTGGGTTTTTTTTTCCTCTGGTTGAATGCTGGACAGTTAAATCAAGTACTGTGACAAGCCATAGGAAAACAATATACCGGAGTAGTAATTCTGTACACATAGGTAGGAATATATCTATAATCAAGTATCCAAAATATAATTATTAAGGAAATGTTCCGATTTTCACAAATGAAACTAAGGAGTTAGATATGACTTATCTGTCCTATAAGGACAAGGATTTCACAGAAGCATTGCACTGATTGCCTCTGAAAGCCAATAGCCAGTTATAAAAATAAGTTACTATGACAGTCGTTATTTCACAAGAAGGTCATTTTTACAAGTAGGAAAATAGCAACTGTCAAATGCCACAGATTTTTGGTGTTTCCTTCTCCATATTTAATCTAATTTTGAAAGGGTAGCTTTACTAGCCCGAAGTCTAAAGGAAATGCCGAGATTAGATAGTGAATGCTTAAATGAAGACAGCTAGAACTATGTATTTAAAACTTAAGGGTCCAAAGCAAACTTTTCCTGCTGTGTTCTAAAGGTATAGATGCCGCCATCTTCATCTCAGTCTGTTGGTTTTACTCTTGCTATAATTTCTCCAACAGGTTTTTCTTCAGTTACATTAATAGAATTCAGAGGAAAAGGTCTAAAGAAAAAAAATATGTTGATGAAAAAATGTTGCAAATGCAGATTTGTATGCACATACCTGCTCAGTTCTGATAACTTGCAAAGAATCGTTTGGATTTGTGATAATATTACCTTCATCTTGTCAAGAATTTAAGAGTTCCCAAAGTATTCAAATGTTGAGAAAATCCATTTCTGGCACAAAGTTACGTAACTTTTTTGCATAAGCATTAATTTTTAATCATTTAGTCTCTGGCATCATGCCAGATATGAAAGATAGCATGACATCAAAGAGATGAAAACTGGAAAACAGATTGAAATAGTGCACCTCTATTATTCCAAATACCAAATGTATGGAATAGTTGGCAATTGAACATAAGGGATTAAATATATTCATTTTCATCTTGTTATCTAGTATGATGAAATGCTGTCCAAAGTCATAACTTTGGACAAGTTTGGATAAGCAAGTTATCAGGACATTTATTTTAAATTTATTGTTCATCTCTTTAAAGTATATTTCAAGTCCCTGATCAATTTCCAGAACATTTCTGAAACTTAAATTTCTTTCTTATTCAACCTTCCATTCAAGCATCAGACATTTATCAGTAACCTACAGTATGTTATTCCAGTTTATATGCCTAAGAATAAGCCGGCTTCTGCTCTTTAGATCTCATTGCTAAAGGTGAACACAGATATAAATAACTATAGTGCTGTGTGATAGAGACCATAACTTTGCTACACATTTTAAAGGGAAGGAAAGGCTAAATCTTGGTTTGGGAGAGAGGTTCAAGGAAGTTAAAGGAAAAGTGAGGTGAGTGGGTGAGGCCATTCCTCTGAGCAACCTTCTTGACCACCACAATCTAATATGGTTTCTCCTTTACAGTGTGGTTTCTCCTTTATACCATAATATAATATAACTCACAGTATTTACATTCTGGACCACTTTGAATCATTTCCTTTTCTGTTTCATTAATTGTAATTTAACATACTATGTCCCTTAAGAAACAAAAACAATATTTTGGGGCCATACCAATATTTCAGTAATTTTGGTATTGCTTATATTATCTAGCATTGAATTCTACTAAATAAGTAAAGGCAATAAGTTTATGCTTATAGTAGGCATGCAGGTGACAAAAAATTACTTTAAGAAGTTGGCAGAACCTCTACCACAAATGTAGTAGGACAGGTAGACTAACTATCCCCAGAAATAAGAGAAAAACTAAGCTCCATATTTGCTTCTCTTGTTTAGATAATATAAAAATGAATTTGGGGATTCAAACAATGTTACTTTCCTTAGTCATCTGTAGAGATATAACTTAGGGGTGGAAGGAAAATAATTTGAATACTACCATTTTTCTTTTTCTCTTCATCAATCTAAGTAGTATTTAATTTTTCTTAGATTGTAGTAATGTATTTGATTACTACATTTTGAAGTATAGAAAAACATCTAACAGACATTCGTAATCTGAAAATGTTTTTGAATGCTACAATTATATCTCAGAGTATGGAAGTAAATTTTAAACTACATTTTAAGGTCTACTTTTCCCATTGTTGAAAATTAATATATTTATTTAAAAGCAACACAACAACTTTACAAAACCTTTGGGGAAGAAAACAAAAAGACACAAAAATCTTTTCACCATATCATATTACGATATTGATCACTTCTATATTTGTTTACCAATATTTTCTGACATATATTTTACTTTCTATCAGCATATGTATTACTTATGTATATAGTAATATATTTTAATATAACAATAAAATATTTTTATGTAGCTATATAATTATTATTATTATTTAGTTAGCCATTCTCTATGTTACACTTTAAAATAAATATGCTTACTCAGATTGAGGCTTCTCATCATTTATGTTTCTAATCATGATAATTAGTGTCCCTTGACAGAATAGACCTGTTGTATCTGTTGCTCTCAGTGTAAGCTGGAAAACCTGGAAAAGAGTTTTTTTTTTTAAACTTTACAGTATACTATTTAGTAATACATGTGCATCTTTATAATATGTCTCCTGTTAGGTTTTTTTGTTGTTGTAGTGTTCTCCAATTAAATATAGTGTTTTATTTGTCTTCTAGGCAACTAAAAGAAGTATAAGTGCTTTCTTAGTTAACTAGATTAGTTGTACATTTCAAAATAGCTTCATGTCATTTGCCATTAAATCTCAAAGATCTGTGTAGCTTGGCTGCATGCCTAAATATAGACTAAATTGAACAAAAAAGAAATGAATGAATTACAGATTCAATTATTAACTAAAAGTACAATGCACTGAAACCATTCACAAAGCAGACTGTTTAATGCTAACCCCTGGAAACAGGACCATGAATTACTCTTTGCGATCAGAACAGGAGGTAATTTCTGAAAAGAGTTTAGAATGTCATCAGATCTCAAATATTTTCCCCATCATCCTGTCATACATCTTACCCTTTAAATATTATTTATTCAGACATATCAGTAAATGTCCTTCTGAAAAGAAAAAAACACCCCGAGGCAGTAAGGTATCCACTAAAACGTTTTTAAGCAAACATTAAAAAAGCCCTTACGGGCTTCCCTGGTGGCGCAGTGGTTGAGAGTCTGCCTGCCAATGCAGGGGACACGGGTTCGAGCCCTGGTCTGGGAGGATTCCACATGCCGCCTGCGCGTCTGGAGCCTGTGCTCCGCAGGAGGGGGGGCCGCGATGGTGGGAGGCCCGTGCACCGCGGTGAGGAGTGGCCCCCGCTTGCCACAACTGGAGGAGGCCCTCGCACAGAAGCGAGGACCCTACACAGCCATAAATAAATAAAAATTAAAAAAAAAAAAAAAAGCCCTTACAATGTACAAGAACCTGTGCTGAGTGAGGGGCTGACAATGAGCGTATTTAAATTTCTTTTATAAAATGTCATAAAACTTATAGGTTAGCTATGTAGTAGAAAGATGAAGTAAGTAGGTCTTAAAGAACTTACCAAGTTTGGTTGAATGTGTGAGTCAAGGTAAGCAAGGGAAGTGAGGCAGGGAATGAGCATAAGTATGGAGCTGAACTGCTTGATACGTAGGTAGCTGATATGCACAATCTCCATTTTTCCCCACCTAATTTTAATTTTAAGCTCATACTAACCTCATATTGTAGTCCTAACACTCAAATTGCTTAAAAGATATGTATCATTGGCTTCTTCCCCATTCTGTGACATTTAACATTTCCAGATTGAAATTGAAATAGAAGTCATTGGCTTTCTTCTACCCTTTATGTTCTTTTAGGTTAGAAAGTTGAGATCATCTTTAGTTATTAATACTCTTTCTCCTAAATATCTATTCAGCAGCACATTCTCTATTTTTTCTATAAATTCTTGCATTTGCTCTCTAATGACTATTTTCTCAACCACCTTATTGAAATAATACATGTGGAGGATTTCTGAAAATGGAAATGTTTTACCAATGCCAATAATAATAATAATAATAATAATAATTTATCCCTTTATTTCTCAAATTTCACACTCCATTTCTGTGTGCACAGGTTATCTCAATAGCCCTCTAGTTGTTTTCTTTCCAATCATTGTTCCTACTAATATGTCATTCTCTACTAAGAAAAATCTTCCCAACAATGCTTTCCTTCTTTTTTTCATGGAAATACCAGAAATTGTTCTTTTTCCCTACCTCATTAGTTTCAAATTCATCTGGAAGACTTATACCCCATCTTACCTTGGCTACCTATGTGTTTTGTCATTCTAAGTAGGGCAGGGTATAAATTGTTTCAGTACCACAACTTGACTGTTTTAAATTTCTTCCCATTTGTGATGTTCAGAAAATTTTTAAATTTAATGATTTACTGATTTAGTTTTCCCTAGTTAGAAAGCTACTTAAAGTCTTCTTTTTCTGAAACTTCTTTAGATAGATCTAAAAAGTTAAGACATGATCTCTGTGTTTTGATATCCACCAAGACTGGTTCTAGATATTTGGTTAACTGCACTAATCCTCATTAATGAATCACAAAATATTACTCTTCCTTTAAAATAATAATCTGTTCAGTCTTTCAGGCAGAGTTCAGTTATGAAAGATTCTTGTCATTCTTTGTAGAATAATAAATAAATATATTAACTACATGATATCCAGCCTCAAAGTCCAAGGGATCATTGCCTCTCACACTAACAATGCCACTTACGGAATACACTCCAAAAGAATTTGCTCCTTTCTTTGGTCCAGATAACTGTGTCTCAGTGGAGTACTAGAAAAATAAAGCATACATTAATCGCACTAAAATAAATGAAAATGTATTTGGAAGATCATTCAGATACAATAATGGAGCAAATATATAGAAAGTTCTTTATTTTTACATTGATTAATTTCTCTCTTTCTTTATTATCTAAGCTTGTATTAAAACCATTGGAATATACTGATGCAGAATACAGGAAAAGTAAGAGTTGTTTAGCTTATTAACACAACCAAAAGATTTGCTGTATTTTTACAGAGCTGCATAACACTATACATATTCCTTTAAGAGAATTTTTTTAAAAAATTAGATTTGATTCTGCAAATTAATACATCTCTGAAAGAATGTACAAAATAAACTCACTGTCACTGTTTGACTTTTTAGAAACAAAATAAGAATTATAATGATATAAACCAATTGCAAATATTAATACAGTTGAATGCAGTTTATAATTTATCTTACTTCTTGATTGCACTTTTTATTTATTTTCCACCATGTTTGAGAAGAGGTGAGAGTAGATAAATCATTCTCAAAAGTATCTGAAAAAAATGTAGTTTGAAATGAAGTAAAATTTGATTAAAGTTCAATTATAACTGCATATTTTTTTAATTTGATAAGGATCAAGCCTTTAGCAATGTAACTATTTCCCAAAACACTAAATTTTAAAACACACCTGCTGCACTGTTTTCCTGCAAATGAGAGAACTGGTAATAACTATTTTCAGCTGGACCATAGGTTATTTTTTAATCTATTGGAAAGACATCATCTAACAGGAAAAGTCTCATATTTCTTAACAATTTCATATAAATTGCATACTGGCTGGTCTACAACAAAGTATTTTTGAGCAGGGATTTTGAGTACCTTGACTGACAACAGCCCATGTATCACTGGAGGTTAACTGGAAATCAAGGGCGAGAGGGATTAAGTGACTTCCCTAGGATTACACCGCTAGTTAGTGGTAAAGTCCTAACTTGACCCAAGTTACCTGAAGCGCCATTACTTCACCCCCATACAGTGCTCCTTACTTCATACTGTGAATTACCAAATTAGAAGTAAACTCTTTCAATACATGTTTAAAAAGAACAGCTGCAGAGAAAGCATGCTGACTTTTGTAGTCCAATGTACTGCTAAATTCTCCATTTAGAGCTTTATGGGTTCTTTTTATTTTGCCAAATCTCTAAGAGACTTTACAATCATGAATCAATTATGAGAAAAGCAAGTCTCTTATAGTTAGATATCTAGTAATTAGGATACTGAAACATCAAAAAATTATAATCACATTCACATGTGACATTGAAATAGCTAGACAAGTGGAACAGTTCTGAATAGAATCCAAAAGACAAAGCCCCAGTTTCAGCTCAGCGTTGATGTCTTTCTTGCAGCTGCCCACCTCCGTTAGAAGTTGTATAATTTTCTTATTAAGAAAATTTCTTATAAAAATGCTATTTCCAACATTATCACGAATATTGCATTAGAGTGGTTGTCAGCTTCATTATGCTTTCTTTAATTATCAAATTAAATATATTAACCACTCTTGAAAAATATCTCCAAAGCATAGCACTGTACTCAGAAAAATCTTCCCAACAGTGCTTTCCTTATTTTTCTCATGGAAATATCAGAAATTGTTCTTCTTTCCTACCGAATTAGTTTCAAACTCATCTGTAAGGCTTATGTCCCATCTTACCTTGGCTACCTATGTGTTTGCCATTCTAAGTGCATGCCAAAGTGATATATGTGTCTCACACAATGATCACCACCTACCATCAGTATATCACCATTTAAAGAGTCCTCATCTGTGGCTGTCACTCTATAAATTGACTGATATAATGGATAGTCCTCATCAATTTCTAAGGTAGCCGTGAAGTAAAAATCAACATGTATCAAAAATTAACATATATGATGCTTTCATTAGCTCTTTATATAATAAAAACAGAACAAAACTAATTGTAGATTGGATGGTAGGGCTGGGATAATATTTTAAGATAACGATCTATTTTTGTATTTTTCTCTTTGGCTTCCTGCCATCTTTCCTGCTCCTACAGAGTGCTTTTCCTTACTTCCTAGCACTGTCTATGGCAACTATAGCCTAAACAAAAAGAGCATGACATATATGCTGACAGATTGCCCCAGGAGAAGCCAGCCAAGTAACCTCAAAATAGATTCCTGTACTCCAGTTTCTAGACCTGATGGGGCTATGCGTGGAGGAACTCTTTCTTACAGAAACACATTTGTGGACATCTGTGATTGACCTCCATCTTTCACACACCTTCTAAAATCTCCCCATAGCCTTGACCATGGGTAAAAAAACACAAACTACAACGCAACATGGATGGAGTGACCTAAGGAAAGACTCAGGTTAATTGTTTTATTTGTTCTCTGATGTTTTCTGTGCCTTGTGTGTGTGTGTGTGTGTGTGTGTGTGTTTTATTACAATCCATAGGTATGAGTTTGAAATAGAGTAACACAAGCTGTGTAATCAGGCACTTTAAAATCTTCTATTTCTCACACACATACATTTATGGACCAAATTTATACATCTTAATAAATTTAAATTTTAACAGATTACCCAACAATTTAATTGATCTTTGTTTTTCTAATGTAATTACATTTAAAGTGAGTGACCAGGAAATGTCAGTGTAGGTGAAGATAGTGAGATAATAAAATAATGGTGGCTGCCTTAAAGCATATCTCCCAGTATTTTCTCCAAAAGCAATACAGAAAACAGGAAGAAATAAAATTACGCAAAATCCTGCCCTCAGCAGAACTTGAAGATAGAACATGACCAAACTTCATAATAACTTTAAGTAAATTTTTTAAAAACCAAAAAAACACAAATGTAACAAATCCTGGCAAATAATATCTCAAGTTTTCATCCCACCATGAGGCTTCGTGTCTAGCAAAGGATGATGTGGAAAAGTTTTTGGTAAGAGTAAAAGATAAAGCAAACTACAGGCCTAAGATTGATGTAAAAGTGCTGTCAGAAAGAGTAAGTCAAAATGTAAAAGAAAAACCCTAAAACTTCTATTATGTTGAAAGTACCATGCTTAGTACTGTAGGGAAATACATAAAGATAAAAAGCAAGTTCCAAATCCCCAATTTTTTTCTCTTAAGGGCAGGTAAATTATAAAAACAAAACAGATTTTAAGATATAATAAATACTTTTAAACTGAACAATGAATGAAGTAAAATGTGTGCTAGAGATATACTGGCGTCTAAATACTTGTCTTTGACTCAAATACTGGCATCTATATACTTGTCTTTGACTCAATTAGAAAATTAAACTTAAAAGGTTTTTAAAATTCTTCAACATTTAGACAAAAGTCAGATTCCGTGATACTTCATATGTATAAACCTGAACTATTAATTGCAAAGAAAATTAATAGAGGAATAAGTGTATTTGTCCCTCAATGCTGTTAAGCAAGTCCTGTTCTATTTATTCTTCACCTTTCTACAAAAATTATTTCAAACTTTGGCTTTTTGCCCCAAACCTGTTACTCCTTCCCATCTGTCTTACTTCCCATAGAAGATCTCTCTTCTTACAACACAGAGTAAAGAGAAACCACTAGACTAGTGATAGCTCACTTTTTCTTTTAAGATCTATAGTCCCGCTTACATCTGCACCATTTCCCCTCCCTTTATAGTCAAAGGAACAAACTGCTTGTTATTAATGATAATCCATGTCCACTGGGAGGTGTTTCCCCTTCTACTTTCTCTGGAACTTAACTCTATCTCCCACTTTCAAATACTCCCTCACTACTGTCTACTTTGTATTACCATTTGAACATGCTCAAATCTCATCCATTAAAAAAATCTCCCTAACCCTAAGCTCACTTTAGCTATGGCCCTGTCTCTCTACTAGAGTTTTGGATATTTCTTCACCTCCCACTCAGTCTTTAGTCCACTCTACTAGAGGTTCTTCCCCCCTACAAACACTAAATTTTTTTCCAAAAAGTCATCAAAAGCCTCCATGCTGACAGACCCAATTAATACTCACTGTCCATCTTATTTGATTTCTCTTTGACGTTTACACAGTTGATGCTTGCTTTTTCTCTTGGGAGAAAAATATCATTGCAAATCAGTAGGCTCTGCTCTAAAATTTTCAGTACCTTTGGAAAAACTGCCTGGGAAACTCAAACTTGGCATGGTTCCTGAAGAGCCATTAAGTTCTCATATCAGACAAAATACTTGTTATAGCTTTTCAAATATTAACCAACAACTTCTAAATAACCTGCAGTCTCCTTTAGCTACCACCCTACTCTGTAATCCTTGAGTGCACACCTTTCACCACCTCATATCCTGGACAGAGCCAGCACTGGGAATGGGAAACAGAAAAGACTCAAGGGCCCTCAGTGTGACATAGAAGAGGGCTGAGAGCCCAGGAGAGCTTGGGAGAGATTATCTAGAGTCTTACCCATTGATCAAGAGAGAAAGGAAAAAAAAAAAACTATGAAGGGATTCAGGTTACTTATTCACATCCATAGCCAATATCATTATTGAACAAGTGTATTTTTTATTAATTAATTTTTATTGGAGTATAGTTGATTTATAATTTTGTGTTAGTTTCTGCTGTACAGCAAAGTGAATCAGTTATACATATACACATATCCACTCTTTTTTAGATTCTTTTCCCATATAGGTCATTACAGAGTATTGAGTAGAGTAGAGTGCTATACAGTAGGTTCTTATTAGTTATCTATTTTATATATAGTAGTGTGTATATGTCAATCCCAGTCTCCCAATTTATCCCTCCTCCACCCTTTCCCCCTTGGCAACCGTAAGTTTGTTTTCTACATCTGTGACTCTCTGTTTTGTAAATAGGTTCATTTATACCATTTTTTTAAATATTCCACATATAAGTGATATCATATGATTTTTGTCTTTCTCTGTCTGGCTTACTTCACTCAGTATGACAATCTCTAGGTCCCTCCATGTCACTGCAAATGGCATTATTTCATTCTTTTTTATGGCTGAGTAATATTCCATTGTATGTGTGTACCACAATTTCTTTATCCATTCCTCTGTTGATGGACACATCCTGGAGAATGTCCCATGTGCATGTGAAAAGAATGTGTATTCTGCTGCTTTTGGATAGAATGTTCTGTATGTATCTATTAAGTTTATCTTCACAAATGTGTCATTTAAGGCCAGTGTTTCCTTATTGATTTTCTGTCTGGTATATCTGTCCATTGATATAAGTGGGGTGTTAAATCAAGGGATGACAGTGTGTTTTCAAAATACTATATTTTAATTGGAATGATAAAGAAAATTTCTGTTAGGCACACAACCAAATAAACTGGGACCTTCAATTCACTACTTGTTTTTCAGAGATTAGAGCTGCTAGTCTGAAAGAAAAGTCAAAGCTTCAAGGCATTTTGAATTTGTTAAGTATGAAAATAAATTGAAAATGTAAATATAGATATCTAAATTTTTGAGATGAGCAGATTAGATTGATTAATTCCGCCTGGGCTTTGATCCCATCTCTCTTTTTCTCTTTCATGTATCTTCAATCACCAAGTTAATGAATTATCCCCACTTTTTTGTAAAATTACTCAGGTGTCTCCCTTTAAAACCAAATGCACCAGACAAAGCTTTCAATCCAAAATAGTTCTGCCACTGCCTTCTCTCCAGTTTCATATGCAGATTTCTGAAACATGGTTTTTGTTTTCATAATCTCACTCCTAATTCCGCTCTGTTCTGGTTTCCTCCCCTATAATACCAATAAAACAGTTCTCAGTAGGTTCATTAGGTTTCATTATCCCCATATCACTAACTAAATGCAATGGACATTTTAACATCATCTTACTTGATTGTGGAATTCAAGTCTACTAACCACTAGCACTCTCTTTCAACACTCTCTCCCTTTGCCATTCAGGGTACAACTTTCTCTTTTTTCTACCACCACTTGAGCTGCTCCTTGCTGTCCTTGGCAGGCTGAGCTTCTTCCCTACATAATTAAGTGTAGGAGTTCCTCAAGGTTTGGCCCTATGCTCTCCTTTCTTCTAATGCTCTACTCTCTAGCTGAGTAATCTCATCCAAGTTCGCGTTTTCAATTACAAAACATGTATAGACCTAGGCAAGACCTATGAGCTCCACTGCCTATTTAAATGTCTCCTTTGATATAACAAAAGCATATGAAGCATGAAATGTTCAAAAGTGAACTCATAATTTTTCTCTGCAAATTTGGTCTATTTCTAGATTTTCCTATCCTAACTGAGAATCTCCAAACCAGTTATGCAAATCATAAACCTCATAGTTCTCCTCTCTTCCTTTATATTTAATTCAATACCAGATTCATTTACCATTTAAATATCTCAAGAATGTCTTTTTATTTTTATCTCCGTCACCTTCCTTGCCCAAACTCTACCATTTCTAATCTGAAATAACTTGATAACTGGCCTTCCTCTCTCTACTCCATGGGTCTTCAAACTACTGCCCATGAGTCAAATCTACACTGCTGCCTGTTTTTATATGGTCTTCCGATCAAAGAATGGTTTTTGCACATTTAAATGGTTTTAAAAAATCAAAAGAAAGAGTAATATTTTGTGACACATGAAATTCAAATTTCATTGCTTATCAAGTATTAACAACACTTACACACCCACTTGTTTCTTCATCATCTATTGCTGCATTCTTGCTATGCTGGCAGATTTGATAACAGAGATAGAGACCATAAATGATGCTCTCATCACTTCACATAGTATAAATTGCAGTAATCCAGTCACAATAGCATTCCAAGCACCATGTTATTTTTTGTTACCATGCCTACGCATCATGGCCAAGTAAGAAAAGAAGAGAAATGTGAACTTTGAATGCCACACTTTTAAGGTATGATGGAGTGTGGATTCTTTTAAGGCACGACAGATGTTGCAAAGCATCATGCTTATTATACGGAAGCATTATAGCTGATAAAGGAATATGATGTATAAAAGAAGACTAAGCACTTATCACTATATTCTGATTTGACAGGAAAACAATGGTCAGAAAAAATGGTAAATGTATAACAAAATATCCCATGATGACAGATTTTATTCACAAAAATAAATCAAAATGAAGCTGCAACCAAAATAAGATTCTGAGTGGCTCATTTGTTATCCAAGCAAGGAAAACCACTCACTGATGTCGAGTTATTTAACCCCTCCAACCACTGAAAGGAAATTTAAAAAAATTATAACGAATTTTTAGTATTATTATATTTAAAATTTTTATTTCTCAATAAAAATGTATAGAAATTTGCTTCCTCCATTGTTATATGAGTACTACATAAGTAATATTTTTGATCTTGCCTTTTGGACTTCAAAACCCAACATATTTACTCTGACCCTTCACAGCATCTGTTGACACCTCTTCTACCTTTGTCCCGTTCAAATATTTCTCTCCACTCAACCAGATGTATCTATTTAAAACACCTACTTGCTTATAATATTTCAAAGGATTCCCACTGCCCTTAGGGCAAAGATCAGCACCCTTAAAATACCTGTATTACCTTTCAGTATTCATTTTGTGTCATATTGCTTAGTGATCTCTCCATTTCAGTCACTAGATTTTCAGTTCTTCTTACCTTGTTCTATATTGTCTCAAGGCATTTGTACATACAATTCCTTTGACATGAAGATACTCTTCCCTCTCTTGTTTATTTACTTATATCAGAGTTTGGATCTAAAGTAAATTGTCAGTTCTTTAGAGAAAGCTTCCCGATGTCTAACTTGGTCAGCCCTTATACACAAATACACACACACATTATTTGCTTTTGTAATATGAAAATACCCTTTGAACCTTAAGGGTTTTAAAAATAAATTATTCTTTGAGGCATTTTCACAAATAAGGGTTTAAATTTATGTATTATGTTGTCCAGGCCTTTTATTTATTTATTTTTTCTCTCCTGCCTCACTTTTCTTGTAGTAAGTCTTTTTAAGAACCTCTATTGCTGTTTTTAATGTATTTGCTTTCTAACCTCTTAATTGAGAAGTGAGAATTTCTACATGGTAAACATTTTTTCCAGACCATTCCATAGAGAGGTTATATGTTTTCTTATATATATGTATATCTGCACATGTTTTTGTATATTTACATAATAATAAAATCACTGAACATATCCGACTGGAGAAACATGCCTGGCATCTTTCATTATATATAGCTGTTGAAAGTAAACCATAAGAAACGATCATACCTGTACCTGAAGAAAACTGGATCAGCAGTACAGCCCGGAGGTTCCGGAACATCAATGATATTAACGGTCAAAACATGTCTTGAGAGACCTTAAGTATCAATTATTAGTAGAAACCTTCTGGGATCAGTTTCATAATTAAAATTTTTGATAGATATTATTACACCAGAACCTAGTTAAGAGATAATCCATAAATTATAATTACCATAAGCATATAGAAACATATCTTTTGAATTTTGAAAGATTTTAGAATTTCATATTTTAACTCTTCTATTTTATAAAGAACCTAAGTGGGAAATGATGTCATCTACCCAAAGTCACACAATTAACAAGCATGGCATGAATCTTTAATTGAAGGAAAAGAAAAAAGCAGGAGTGTAAGTGTCCCAATTTTTATTTCTTCACTACCTCACAAGGAAAAGATTTAAAACATGAAACGAAATAGCAAACACTAATAGTTGACTTATTTCCTTTTCAAAATGTTTCACAATTCAGACTTCTATTTTTATTGAACTGCATTTTGCTCTCAAACATTTTCACTGAAAATTATTCCCAAAGATTACAGGGGCCATCAGTACCGGAGATTGTATTGTGATTACAATACGTGTCTATTTTTTGTTAACAGAAAAAAAACTTTTTTGTTTGTTTATATCCAACCTCATTAGTTATTATGAGTTTACCAAAAATCATAAAATAGGTTTGGTATAATTTTGATCTGGCACCACGGTAAACTTTATCAAGAAGATGTCCTTGTTGTCAAAGGAGGCATATTGCCTCTGAAAAGGTATTTTTTATATGCTACTAAGTTCAACAGCAACTAATTCCCTTCTGGGCTAGCCTAAGACCTGGCTGTAAAATAATTAGCTGTTTTAAGTGAAGACAAGAGAATAAAGTATGGATGAAGGGAAGAAAAACACAGACACTAATAAAAACAATATTTTTAAAAATTTTGTAATAGTGGGCAAGATTAGTTCCATTAAGTCTGGGCATTTTTAAGAAATTCTCATCATTTTTAACAAAGAATGTCTTTTAAAGTGAATGAAATATTGGGGATATTCTTAGAAAGCCCTGAGTCACTAAGGCTGTTGAATTAGAGGGAGAAATATTATTCTTAATTTGGGGAAAGTCACTATTATTGATAGGCAACTCTTTTTAAAAGTATGTACTAACAAATATTAGCTAATGGATTTAATATGGGCAAAAGAATCAGTCCATAACAGATTAATTTCCTTCAAGTTTTTGTATTTTTTTTCAATTTTATGGAATAATGAGTCAAGCAAAATTAGATCATAAGAAGAAACAAGAATAACCCAATGCAGAACTTCTTTCAAATTGAAGTAGAGGTTACATATTCCTTCCAAATAGGACAATAAGTCTCAAAGTGTGGTGGTGGATCAAACCTAGAGGGAATATTAATAGGTTTAACCATTGAGTGGTTGTTTATTATAATGTCTCCTAAGAAGTCTCTTACAGCCATACTAATGGAACTTAAACTTGATTGAATAATTCTGTGATTCTCTCCATTCCCCCTAGCCCAAGAAAGACTTTTTTACCCCTTATTTTGGCATGAAGGATACAAAGGAGAAAGAATTCCAGTATCAGTATTGACGTGTCAAACAATTTGTGGTTCAGTTTAATCAGTTGGATTCATCTAGGGACTGGTTGTTAGACTAGGTTTCAGAGGTTAACATGTTTTTTATTTTGGAATAGACATGAACACACCTTTGGAATTCAGTCATATGAGTGAACCCAGGCAAAATAGCAGATGAATCATTCAGCCAACCCACAGAATTATGAGAAACAAAACTCAGTGTTTTAAGCAACTATATTTTTGAGTGATTTATTATGCAGCACCAGAAAATTGAAATAAGAGGCATACAGGCTTAAAGAGTTGGGTGAATAATTAGAAATACACCCAAGAGTCTATTGGTGTAGGAACATTCATAGAGATAAAATCAAGAGGGAAAAAAACTGAATCAGGCATAAGCCTTGTGTCAAGAGATTCAACCAGGGAAATAAAATTGCTGAAGAGTGATGTAAAAATACATAAGAAAGGCATTTTACCAAACGTTGGGATCAGGATGTATACTGAAACTTCTACTTGGAGGGAATTATTTCTTAACTAATGCCTGAAAGATGTGAAGGGGTTGGTCACATGAAGAGGAATAAAGAAGGAAAAAGACATGATATGTGCAAAGGCCCACAGGCAGAAGATAGTTTTGCCTTAGGAGATGTATATTTTGACTAAAATAAATAGCATGTAATGGAGGGTGGTTCCTTTTGAGTCTGGAGAAATAAACAGGAACCACATCTTAAAGAGATTTGTATGTCAGTTTAAAGAGTTTGGATTTTACTGTGAGGGAATTGGAAGCTGTCAGAGAGTTGTAAGTGGGATGCCATTGATAGATGATAAATGATAGATAGATATCAAATAATTATAGTGTTCTATTTGTACTTTAATAACATTACCAAGTCAGTGAAGGGAAAATTGTGGAAGAGTTCTGGAGACAAGAAGACAAATGAGGAGGTAAGTGCAAAAGTCTAGAGGAAAGGTAATGGGGAAGTAACCTGAGATAGCGATAATGGGAATGGGATGAATATACCAGAGATTTAAAATCTGTAGGTTTTGGTGATTGGTCAGAGGTGGAAGTTGTGGCAAAATGAGTCAATAAGTCATGCCTATCACACAGTTTTTTGAAAGATAGATGGCAACAAATTTATCACACATGAGGGTGTTTTTGATGTCCTGCAAAATAGTCGATGATAATTAGGGGGTTGAGGATTCTATACTGCAGTGCTTGGCTCCTTCTGCCCCCTAGGTTACTTTAACACAAAAGCTTAAGTAAGAGTAGATTTGGGGAAAAAATAACCAGTCCAGATTTGAATAACTAAATTTAATATTAATTGTGAATATTTCAATAAAGTAGATGTATTGGTCTGGTGTCTAGTCACAGTGTTTGAGTTTGTGTATATATTTGGCGATCATCAGAACATGTTTTGTAATTGTAGCCAAGAGATAGATAAGATTGCTCGGGTAGAATATGAACAGTATGAAGAAAAGGAAACCTAAATAGCCCTGAAAAACACACACATGGACAGAATAAATAGAGGAAGAAGGTATGTCGTAAAAGAAGAACATAGAGGAAGAGGAGGAGTTGGAGAGGCAGGACGATGACAAGGAGAATCACAGAGATGGGGAAAACCAGTAGAATATAGTGTCATAGGAATCAAAGGATGAGAGTGTTTAAAAAGTAGGGAATGTTACTAAATGTTCTAAATGCTAAAGGGAGATTATATGAGACGAGGGCCAAAATATGGTATTGCATTTAACAATAAATAAGATTGCTATGTATGGTGACATGTCTTGGTGTTGTGATTTGTCAGTACTTATACTGAACTTTGTTCAAGAATAAATGGAGGTGCAGGGGTGGAAAAAGTGGTGTAGAGAGTTCTTTAAAGATGTTTGGCCAGTTAGAGGAGAAGTGAGCCATTCTATAAAAGGTCAAAAGGAAGACAGTTAAAGGAAAGAGACATCAGTCAGGAGTGAATTTTATTAACATAGGAAAGGCTTAAGAGACTACTGAAAACTTAATGGAAGCAGCAGAAAAGAAGAAAAAATATAAGAAAAAAGGTGTAAAAAGCATAGCAAGATGCCTGAAGAGGGTAAAAAGTAGAATTCAGAATAAAGTTGAAAGGAATGGAAGTAGATGAAAGAAAGCATACATCTTCCTTTATGACAAGAGAGCAGAAAGAAGGAATAGGTTGCAAAGAACCAACTGTCTACATATAACGACAGAAGGAAATTCCCTCTTCATTGCTTATATTTTTCCTCAAATACATAAGTTGAATTCATCTGATAAGAGGAAAGATTTAGGAGATTTGAGATGATACTGGAGGAAATTTTAAATAGCCAAGTTGGCAATGAAAGAAAGATTTAACTAGAGAAATTTTGAAGGATTACCAGAAAGTATAATGAGACAAGTAAAATTTAGGGTTAATATGCCAGCTCATGTGATTTTCTCTAACAATACTCATTAGCCCAGGTGTAGCAGGAAATATCAACTATTGGATTTATCTCATGTTGAGTTTTCCTGGGTAAAAGTTATAGAAGAACAACAAGGCAAGTTATCTGAGGATATTATCACGGAGGGGTTGAAAGATGCATCATAATGCTAGATAAGGAAGTAAAGAGAAGAGGTGAATCATTGAGAGAAAAATCAACCAGTGGATGTGTAACCCTGGTGATGTTGACAAAACAGTATAGTAGTAGGGATAACTGAGTAAAAGGTGAAAAGAACGTAGGAGCGAGATGTCTGAGATTAAGAGTGCAGAAGTGGAATTGTTCTAGATGCTAATGAAGTTCTGGCTGTGGCCACAGGAATGTGTGGGTGGAAGTAAATTTTAAAGTCACAAGAATTTAGGTACCAGGATTTACACTAGATAATGTAGAGGGACTGAGCTTGTGGGGTGCTGGATGGGCCATAACGTGAATATTGAAGTAACCTAAGAGATGGTGGCAGGACTTGATATAGGGAGAAACACTGAGTGATATATTCAAGTCCCCAGGGCTTGAGGAAGAGTGATTAGTATATTGGGTAAGGAGCCAAATATCCTGAGCTCCAAATGAGCAAGGGAAGTTTCTAAAGAGAACTGGAGTAATGGTCAGGGATTGGCTTGGGGAGTGAGAAGAATGCTGACTTCCCACTTCCTGACCCAGAGATATGAGATGTGTGGGTGAATGAGTAACATCAGCTTGAGGCATGCTGTGGTTGTCCCACAGGACAGTACATTTCAGTTAAAGCAAGAGGTAGAGAAATGTCACAAAAGAAATTTTAAAAGAGATTTATTTATTTGTTTGTTTGTTTGCCACATAATGGGGATTTCACAATCCATAATTGAAAGGTGTGAGAATGCAAGAAGAGTGTGAGGTTAGATTAAGGGAGAGGAAACCTGGAGCAGTATGGAGATGAGAATAGAAAAAAGAAAAGAGGATAAACACATATTTGCAGGAGCTTTCATCTTAGGCAATTACCAAGGATAACAGGGATATGAGAAATAGGGAATTTAAGTGGAATTTGTGCTTAACTATAGAAACCATAACCTGAGTAAAGAGCATCCTGGTAAGAAAATAAATGGACCCTATTTCAGAGGAATTCAGAAATATCATTTGCATCTGTGATTGACCCTGGTTCAGTTATGATTTTGAAAACAAAGTTTTTTTTTAAATTTGGGTTTTAACTGAGAGACACTGCTCCACTTTTTCTTTGAACTTACTGAGGACCTACTGTGCAAGCCACCTGCTGAGGCACAGGGTGCTATGGGGAACACAGCACAGCATATATTCCCTGCCTTAAGTGAATAATTTATTAATTCTTTTTTTTCAGAAACTTTTCATTTAGCCAGAATTTTTTGAATTATTTTTCTTGAAATTAATACAGAAACATGTATCCTGGATCATCTTTCTTATTACTCAGAGAACACTTTTTTCTCTGAAAAGAATGGGGTGACTCTCATGTCAAATTAATAAACAAAAATTTTTATTTTTTCAGGAAACATTTGTGGCAACACTGGGATTGTGAGGCAGGGTAGTAATGAGAGGCTTCTCTAGAAATTAAGTGTTTATATAACTATCTGCAGAAGGTTTTAACAAAGAAATCTAATATAACACTTAGGTTTAATTACTTTTCTTTAAACTCTGAGTCTTAAAAGTAATGTCTAAAATAAATAAATAATATAAATGCTAAAATTCATTTACTTGCGTCGATGATAAAATCCTTTGTTTTACTCAGAAAGCGACAGACATCTGCTTTTCCAGCTACATCGCTGTCATAAGCTCTACTCAGTTGTGTCCCAGGAAGCGTGTTTTCAGGCAAATTCACTGGGTTAATAAAGATCTGAATCTTTTGCTGCGATGTGTGAAAACACTGAAGAGAAAACAGACTTTTAACTAAAACTAAATTAAACTATTAAAACAAACAAATTTATCAATAATTATTTCATGTGTTTGTCCCTATAAATTATATTCACAAGTAAAATTGTAATTTTGAAAAAAAGTTTAAAACTAAGTCAATTTTTTTTTTCTTTTAACTCACATTTCAGTATTGTTCTGTGTTGTGCTGTGCAGAACAAACTTAAAGAACAAGTTGAGATCCCAGCTTTACTACAACTTATTTCAGTCCTTTCATTAACAGCTATAATGTAGAATGGTTATTTCAGTTAAAAGCCAGTTTCATTAATTCTTTTCTTTAGCTTACTGATCATTTCCATCAAATCATTTTGCACATTTGAATAAGCTATATTTTTTCATGTAAAAGTTTGCTGTATTGTATTTTAAAATGCTAGTTGAAAAAAATCAGTGAAACATCCTTTCTGCATTAAATTATTTAATTATTTTCATTGCTTTTCTTTTTATTAGAAAAAAAGAGGCTCTGTTTTTGGTTAAGTTGTGACTCATTGTAAATTGTGTTATGCTGCACCTCCAGAGCAAAAAGCAGAAATAGGCATATCCTGCAACTCACTCCCAGAGTATGTAGTGTGACTAAAAGTCCATATAAATCATATTTAAAATAGCCCAATATTAAAACAATAGCCTTAAATTAAGTATTTTATATAACATTTTGTTGTATAATAGAGTTTTTTTATAAAACAAATTAATAAAAGAGGGCCCTAAAGGTAAAAAATAATACCAAAAGTAGAACCTTGTTTGAAATAATCCAACATTAAGTCCTGAGTTTTTCTTCTTTATTTAAATACACGCACAAAAGAAGAGACAGAGTGAGAATCAGAGAATAAGAAAAAATAATATTCAGTGATTTAAAAGGATCTCAGCAGGGATTCAAATTCCTTATAACACTTAACCTTAAAAGCTAAGGAAACATCGAAAGTTAAACAAACCTGTGCATATTAATAAAATCTTGAAGATGTTCATATCTAGACCAGCTTCCCTAAAGCCCATAGCAATGCCTACTAATAAATGCATGGCTTTGAGTATTTATACAAATTCAGTCTTTACTGGAATTTAAGCCAACTGGTCAATAAATTGTTACTCAATGTTGAAACCAATCATTTTCTTCTGTTTAATTGAGTGATTATGCACATAGGTCATATTTCAGCTTCTGTGTCTGTTTCTTGTGTATATCTCGTGAGAAGATTATCAGCAAAGCCAGGATCATTGTGTAACATCAATTTAAATTATAAATATTTGGAGTTGAGGTGGGGTATCCTATGGAGACTTTTTGGCAAGCAATCCAGGTGATTTGCAATTTAATCCTTGTTTACCTAATAGAAAGTGCTCTCTAATAGGATAAAGAGTTATTTTTAACATTACTCTGTATATATTTGTACACCCTAAGACGATTCAGTCAACATGTATTTCTGAGTGCCACCACCAATGCACTCAGTACTCACTTGATGTCTGAGGAGCTCCAGAGGTGAGCAAGAACCATTCTTAGGTTGTTTGTAACCTAGCAAAGATAATGGAGGGATAAAAATAACTACAGCATAGCAGAGTGGGTGATAGGTTTCAGTAAAATAGTATCAAAGTTCAGGAGAGAGAAGAGACACTTCCAAAAAGGGGAAAAGAAAGAAAGCTTCAAGGAGGATGTGACTTCTATAAAATGAAGCTTTTAAGTACCAAAATTTTTTGATCTTATCAGTAAAATGGTTTTAGTGGGTTATCAATATATGTACATTTATATATTTATAAACTATTTATCAAATATGGCATAATATATGCTATAAAATATAAACAAAAATTAGAATAGATTTAAAAGAATGATACATGAAAAAGACTGTATCACATTGTTATGCATATTGTATTATATTTATCATAAATATTATTGAATGCAAAATGACATGAATATACTACAATAAAATGTTTTTCTCTCTTTAAAGTATAAATAATATGGTACATAGTGCTTTCTATTATTTTATTAATACTATTTCATAATGAGATGAAAAATCTGCTAGAGATAAATCAAATAATGTTTCTTTAAAAACTTATTAATCATGCAAGAAGCATTTGACATATTAAACTCTTAATTATATTTTATATAATTAGAGATATAATTTTATATAATTTAGGTATATAATGTTGATTATATTATTTAATAATACTTATAGTGAGAGCAAATGAATATGCTTCATTATTATTGACAGTCCAATTTTTGCATTGTGTAATATAATATTTTCATAGCCAGGGTCAAAGGTCAGTTTATATTTAACTTGGTGTTTGTTAAAGATGCAAAAGATGCCATAGATCCCTCACAAATATGTGTAGAACTAAATGGAAGAAGTACATCATTTTATAGTTAATAAATCATGAACTCATCTTTTAGTTTTATCTGCCAGTGCTCAAAAGTATTGAATATTGACAGCCATAAAATGTTCTTAACCTTTGATGTAAATCTAATTTTATTTCAAACTAATAGGAAAGTATTGCATTTTACATTTTTAATCAGTTAGTTTAAAATCTGCTGAGTCTTTTCATGTGGAAGATTTTTAAACTGATTAGAAAATTCTATTTTCCAGTACAAGTGGGCTGACATAAGAGTTTTTGTTGGTGGCAAACGTTCAGTGATTTGAATCATAGAATGGTGGAAACACTTCCAAATGCATCTCTCCATAGCATGAGTTTTTTTCTGAAAGCAGTTGCTTTCTTATTCATCATTAAACGCCACATTGATCTCTAGGGGACTGATAGAGTACTTTCTATTATTATTATCCTCCACAAAGCACTTGAATATTACAGAAATGGTAAACATATTTGGAAGACTTTTCTTTTTGTAAGGAAAGTTATATAACTCATCCTTAAACTTGACAATTCTTTGAACACTGTGATATTTAATAACAAGTAAACAAGTATAGGAAGATGTATTCTCATTATTTTCCTCACCTCTGTATAAAACATTATGATTTTTAAAGATCTGTTTCCTCACCTCAATCTCCAAAGTAGCCACTTTGATGATTACTTTTTTCCCTTTCTGTCTTAAACTTCTCCATCTCTGCTGCAATAACTTGCTATGAATAATGAAAGTGAATGTATTGATATGTCACATATGATGCTATTTCTATAAGCTAATTCTTGATTCCTTTGTTTATTTTTAATACAAAACAGCCATTTTATCAGAGATTATCATTAGGTTCCCCCCCTTAATTTTATCTTCTTTAGAGTGGTCATTTTTGTGTGTGTGTGAGAGCCCTTTTTCTTTAGTGAATTTTTCCTTTAGTGGTTCAAAAAAAGTAATTCTTCAAATTTTTTGTTACCAAAATATAATCTAATAAATACCATAAGCTAAGCATGTTTAAAGCCTGCACTTTTATCCAACTATAGTGCAACAACCTCATACTAAATGGTTAGTTCTAGTAATAGTTTATTTAAAACTTTAACATTTCTCTACATCTACCAAAAAATTGATATCTACCAAAAAATTAATAACAAAGCAATGCATTTTGCCTTGTCTATTATTACACATGAGCTCTTTTAGCCATATTTCTACTGTATAAATATCAATTATTACCTTAATCAAATGTAGACTTTTGACTTTTGCTATTATACATTTATTGCCAAATTGGTAAAATTTTGTCAGGCTCCAAATATACTCCTAATTTGCAACATTGCTAAAAATATCACACAATATTGACATTTTGCTAACTCTGATATCTTCAAGCCACCATGAGCTAATATCTCCAAGAAAAATATGCACTTCAGCTGGAATTTTTTATTAATAATAATACATGCAAATCCACATTGCAACAACTTTTTCTGAATAATATTGAAGGTTTTTGGCTGCCTTATTTGTAGGTCAATTTTTAGCTCCTAATACCAGCATCAAGCATGCATGTCTAACGTCATTTATTGCTCCCCCTATGTTTTTCTTCACTCTTGTTTCATTGAATTTAAAGTTATTTTTTTAATTAACAAAGAGAGATTTAGTTTAAACAAGATGATATAATACATAAATTCACTTCAATCATATTTACATGATGTGCAAATGATGCAACATACCGGATGTAAGCAAATATCCCTTGTCTGTACAGTGGGATTCCTACTCTGACCTCCATGTGGCTTGTGAGTGTTTGACATGAGGACCCATAATAATGCCACTGCCTAAATGAATATTAAAACTTAGCTTCTCTTTTATATTTCAGATTTTTTAAGTGTAAATAAAAATTCTAATGTTTCCTTCCAACAGTACAGTAGATTATTTTCCACATTTCCTTGTGTGTTAGAATACACTTTAGAGAATGTTACCTTAATTTACTTCATTTATATGAAATATTTCACCATTAATATTTGCTAATTTATTCATTAATTTATGCATTCATATAATAAAGGGAAGAAGAAAAGGGGAGAATGAGAAACTGGTGGTGAAGGCAGTATGAGCAAAATTAGGATGTTGGAAAAATATTTTTGTATAATGAAATACACAGCAGTTTCTCATTATTCACTTTTGAGTTAGGCTATGACATGACTACAGATGCATTTTAGAAAGATTCATATGAAGGGACACTAAGGGTTGACTAGCAAGGTGAGAAAGTGGAGGGTACAGTGGTAAAGAGACTTTTATAGCTTTCTATGTGAGAGGTAAGGAGTACCCAAAATAAGTTGTCAGGAATATAGAAAGATACTTATACTTTATACTTATAGAATAATCTCTGGTATGGGGAATATATATTTATATTATAAACAATCATATATGTACACACATATATGGATAGGTAATTTAAAAGTAATAAAAGGATATTTATTTGATTCACTGTAATTTAAATGAAAATCAAAATGTTTTATTTCTTTGTAATAAAAAAAACTTATCCAGATTAGTTTGAACAGTGCTTGCTTTCTTCTCATCATGTAATTTGAGATATAGAACAAGGATCATTTCTGTGCCATGGCAAATTGTCCTGTTTCTTTCTAGGCTGGATGAGCTTCCCATATTTTATCATTTGCACTTTCAACGTGGTTACATGTCTTTGAGATTTCCTTTAAAGAGAAGTTTTTGACGATGTCACTACCTCTGGGACAGCTTTATCCTTTTTATCACAACCATTTTCTTCATTTTCATTGATAAGTCACCTTCACTGTGTTCCTCTGGCTGCATACCTGGAATTTCTCAAGTGGTGGCAGCGTCAACATTCCCACAATCCTCTATTTCTTCTATTAACTCCATTTGTGTTTGATTGGAATCCTGCAAAGTTATTTGCACAATGTGGTAAATATTTCTGCCATACTGCATGCATATTATTTGCTATTCCTTCTTTCCTGATGCTCTCATGATTTTATGTGCATGCTTTATATTATATTTCATCCAAAAATCAGCTAAGGAAATTGCGTGATCTTCAGTTTTTGTGTCAATAGCCCACCTGAAAAACAATCTAAGGTTATAGGCTTTACAAATTGAAATGATTTCTTGATCCATTGATTGGAAAAATTAAATTGTGTTTGGTGGTAAAAAGAAAATTTTCACATTTTCGTTCATGACCCTAAGAGAATCAGGATGATATGGAGCATTATCTAGATTAGAAGTGCTTTAAAATTTAAGTTATTTTGCCAATAGTGTCTCTCTACCACTGAGAAAAACAAGGGTATATAGGATTCAACCAGTCACCAGTGCTAGAAAAATCCTTTGAAGCACATCATCCTTTAATGGTGGCATCAAAATCTACCAAGGATTGAGAGTTTTCTATATTGGATTAAAAATCAATTCCACACAGCCTTATTAATCATGAAATGAAATCAACAAGCTTCTATATAGCTGTGGCAGTGGAATTGAACTTGGCTTAGATGACCCAATTAAGTTCTAGGAAATGTTTGCATCTCAAGGGTGCCATGGGACTCTAGGTATGTAAGTTAGAAATGGTGGTTGGTTAGATTTCCTCACATATACTCTAGACACAGTTTCCTTTTGAGTGAGATACTAGGAGACAATTCTCCATGGATTTCTTGCATTTCTATTGGTCTTGTGAACACAGAACCTGACCACCTTTGTTCTAGACTATCTTTAAGGATTTCTGTGTAGGGAACAGTCTTGAAAGATAGAAATAATGTATCTAGAATAAGGGATTAGTTTGTTTAGTGTCCAATATAATAAAGTCTCCCTCCAATGCAAAAATCAGGCAGACATAATAATGCTTATAAAAGATTTGAGTTCCCTAAACCCAAAGATCCTCTCTTATAACTCAACCCACTGCATATGCAGGCATCACATGGCCTCTTTGAATCACTCTTTGAAATTCAGGACTTAAGAACCAGTGTGAATGCTGACACTCTGGCTTCTGCAGTTCCCTTGAGTAATAATGTACTTTGTCTCTGACCCAAGAGACTCATATCTTCCACCATGAGCAACCATGGTTCTTATAGCAGCAACCATGAAGCTATGGGAAGCAAACCTTTCTGCTTACAAATAAAGCAAAATTTCATACCCTTCACAAGTTCTTGCCATGATAAACCTCAATATATCTTTCTAATCACTCAAACAGATCTCAAAGCATAACTAGAGCAAGTTCAAAACTGTAGAAAGAAAATACTTCCTAGGTGTGCTATGCCTTAATGGCAAACTACTAGAGATTCTTATATAGAGAGGCCAAATTTTCAGGGAAGTAGTATAGCAAAGTACTTGTAATCAAAGGTACCTGATTTCAGTAAAGTTGTTACTTCTATGGATGTTATTTAACCTTCCTACACATCATTTCCCTCATTTATAATAGGTGGAAAGTTATAGTAACTACCTCAGAGCTGTTATGAAGAGTATTTGAGGTAATGCATGAAAGGAACAAGCACAGTACAGGATATACGAGAAGCACTCAACAAATATTTTATATTGCTTTAGAGTTACTTACGATACCTCATTAAATAGTTCAAAATCTAGAACAGAATCTTGTGGATCCTCACATCGTACACCCCATGGGATTGTGATTTGAATATTTTTGGAAGTAATCTATCCTATTCTGACTTCTGTTCAACTCAACACTTGCAGTAAGATTCCTCTGTAATGTTATAAACCTTTCCCTAAAGAATTAAAGCATCTTTATACATGTATCTACAGGGATCTCTTATGAACAGATGGCAAATGTAGAAGGTTGCCTGGATGGTACAATTCATCCTCCAACCCACCATCAAATAGTTCTAATTTACAAACCGGATTATGTCAGTTTTCTGCTAAAACATTCTCCTTACAAAAGAGAGGCCAAACAACTTAGCATGCAGTATCTCACATTATGCTCATTTCTCCTTTCTCCTTCTCATGTACCACACATCCAGTAAAATCAAGGCTTCTTCATAGTCTCTTTAATGCCTCCATTTTTACAGATATGATTCTGTGTCCAAAAAAGCCTCTCTCTGATTTATTCCTTGTAAAATCTTACTCATTCTTCAGGAATCAAACATCATTTCCTCAGTGAAGACATTCATGATTTCCCCAGGATGGTTAGTCACCCAGCTTACTATCATCTAAAAGAGTTCTGTACACACTCTATTATGGCACTTATAACATAGAATGTAAAGATTTGCTTACATGAGTGTTTTCTTATTGTCTAACTCATGTTTGTGTTTCTATTGCTCAGGACAATAAAAGGCTTGTTATTTATCTTTTTGGTCTTTGAATGAATGAATGAATAAAAGACTCTGTGTCTACCATGATATTATGGCTTAAATTCTACTGTGAGAATTTAATTCCTTTGAATCTTAAGGATGTATATTCTTACAGAATCTTATATTAAAGTCCAAAACTGTCTGGCATGCACATCCTGCCAAACACAGTGCTGCCTCGGTCCCTTTGAAATGACCATTCTCTCTGCCTGGAACATTCTTCCCCTGGATGTTCACGTCTTGATCCGTCATCTCCTTCAAGTTTTTGCTCAATTATCACCTTCTTTTTGAAGTTGGTAAACTTCTGATTTAAATAGAAACTCTTCCTTCTTTCCCTGTCTTATTTTCATCTATAGTAATCATCCTTTAAAATACTATGCAGTTGTTTATAATATCTATTGTCAGTTTCCGCTCACTGCTGTGTAAACTATATGAGATCAGGGATTATTTTTTTCTTTTCTTCAAGGAGCCATCTCAATAACTGGAAGAACACTAGGCTTAAGGATTATTTGAAATAATTACTATAAGGGGCAAACTATGGACAAGAGTTTCTCATTGAGTTCTTTCTGAATTCAACATCTTATAAAACTGATTCAGAGAACAGTTCAAGGATTTGATTTATGATATTGAAATGAACTTTAGAATGCCTCCAGTACAGATTTCATAGTTCCTCCCGGGACCTGGATAGACAGATAGATAGATAGATATAAATTTATATGTATATATAATGTTTTTTTCCTCTCAATGATTATGTTAGTCAACTCCTTCTAAAATATAGTTTAATGTGTGAAAAGACTATAGTTTTTTTTAAAGCATCTTTGAAAGTCAAGAACTAAAATAAACAACAGAAGGGCATGCTGAAAGCAATCAATTGATTTGTGTGTTTTGGCTAAGCAGGGAAGAACAGAGGGTAATGAGGGGAGAAAAGAAGGGGGCTGGTCTATTTGTTACTCATCCTGTTGAGTCACTGGTTGCGTGTCTGAAAAATACAGATCTTTTGTGAGTAACTCAAGGTCTTTTGAACCAAAGGCTTAAGTAACCCTTGGAGGAAATGAGAGTTTATAATTGGTTTCTCCTATATTATTTAATCTTATAACTGGAAAAATCCCATTAATACATGAATTCCCTCATATAGGATTTCAAACTAACAGATAAAGATTTTACACAGTAGTAGTATTTTTCTGGTTGATCTGTTTATTTAGTATTATACAATTTATTTCAGTAAGACTAAAAATCATTCAGGTATTTGTCTATTATTTGGTTGGTTGGTGGGTTTTTAATTACCTTCTTTTCTGAAATCTCCCCAAAAACTTCAAAGAGCCTAAATTTTTTTTAATAAATTGCTAATTTACCCCTGATAGAAAAGGTACACAGTTAAAAGGCACTCTGTCTTTTTTGTTCGTTTAAATCTATTTATTTTATTTTTGGCTGCATTGGGTCTTCGTTGCTGCTCTTGGGCTTTCTCTAGTTGCGGTGAGGGGAATGCTACTCTTCCTTGCGGGGCACGGGCTTCAGTAGTTGTGGCTCGTGGGCTCAGTAGTTGTGGCTCTTGGGTTCTAGAGCGCAGGTTCAGTAGCTGTGGTGCACGGGCTTAGTTCCTCCCTGGTATGTGGGATCTTCCTGGACCAGGGCTTGAACCCCTTTACCCCTTCATTGGCAGGCGATTCTTAACCACTGCAAAAGGCTCTCTGTTTTTGGCTTTGTTTTTCCTGAATAGAATGTTTATGATGACAAATAGAGAATGAAGAGAAAAAAAATCAAGCACAAATAAATTTCTTTTTCTCTTTTGCTTCCATAAAATATTCCTTTGCAAGTTTCATTGTTTATGTAGTTTGGAGAAGTAGTCAGGCCTTGAAGTCTTAAAATTATCAACCAGTATATGGGTCAAGCTTAGTCAGTCTGTCACAAAATGAAAGCTGGAAAATATTTTGCTGAGATTTAAATAGTCTTAAAGAGTCAAAGTTAATTACACTAATCCCTCTACTTCCTGAAGTTGTGATAATGAAAGAATTTATTCATACACTTAAATATATGAACTGAACATATGAAAGCAATCTAAATAGTGATGAATCTAATAGAATAACATGAGGCAATCTTTTCTGGAACTAGAGAGAACATAATATTCACTTCCAGTATTCCCTTTTGCACATAAGGGAACCAAGATCACGAATGGATATGTTGACATTTCACTCCATTCTTGGAGAACTCTATTTGTATACATGGTTTGATGGGGAAGAGAGCTGGAAGTCTGCTTACAGCTTAATAACTCTCTTATTTATAATTTGTCCAAACCCCTCACTTTTCTTCTCTTTAAAATGAAGACAACGTTTTCCTCACAGGCTTTAAAAATTATTATTATATATATGACATATGTATGACATCTATGACATTTCTTGGCTCATAGAGGTATTCATCTCCATAACCTTTCTCTTTATCGTCCACTCATCATCCCAAATTTGTTCTCTGGAGCTAAACAAGCCTCATTGCAATTCTTATTGTTTCATGAATTTGAAAAGGAATATTGGTATTTTCCTCAATTATTCAATGGTCCTATTATCTACTTTAAACATCACTAGTCCTGTCATTGTTTTTTAGGTGATATAATCTCAAGTGTTCTCCAAAATGTAGTTATTTTTTCCAAAGGCATGTCTGTAAATTTATGAAATGCAGTGTTCTGAACTCTATTCAATACCCGCAAAGGAAGGTTGATTGGTTCCAAGGTGTATGTTATACTTACATAATAATGGTAAGAAGTGATATTTTATTCTCTACTAACTTTTGTTTGTATTCTTTTATATTTGAGAACAAAATGAGTGTTAATAATTATATCAAAGATACTTTGGTTGGAACTCTAACTGCATAGCCACAAAGCCTACAATATATCCCATAATATTTATTACATTATTTTGGGAAATGCTGAGTTTGTTTAAGTCTCCTGGGTCTTTTTCATAAAATAAGTATACTAATACCCAGGTTGTATTGATTATGGTGTCTGGCACATGGAACACACATTAATTAATAGTGATATTAGCAGGGAATTATTGTGTCATAATTTTAGTTTTTCATCAACATTATAGAGTGTTTTAATATGGACTTTTAGCATGTCTTTTAGCTAATTTACCTTTTTCCTTTTCCTGCTTGAAAGGAACTAATCTTGAAATTATAGTTTGGAAATACTCCCTCTCTTCTTTAGCCACAAGAATTTTAAGCTGTAAAGTCTTTTCCTTGAAGTTGAGGAAGCCCATATGTCTAATGTATGGGAGATATCTTTGCTCACACTCAGTGTTTTCTGCCTTGGCCATCACACACACATTTAAATGACATGGTCACTTTTCCCCAGATAGCATTAATGTTACTTAATCCTTGTTCTTTCAGAATTAAATCTAAAATAGCAGCTCTACTAGTCAATCCCTTTACCTTCTTGAGAGAGGAAATAATCTCTAAGACAGAATAAAAATATAGCAAGTGCTCATCTTTTAGTAAAATAAAATTTATATTTGCTATATGAATTATCAAATTCTCATATCACAAATAGTTCTTTTCTGTGACTCAGTTTTGTAATCAAATAATATGCTAATGAATATAGTTGTGATAATAATGATCAATGTTCGTATTTAGCAATCTTATAAGTGCTGTATCAGGTATTATTTATTCTCACAAATCTATATTTTTTGGTTTCCACCACTCCCAATAGCATCTTCTGCTCAAGCCATATAGAACTTCTGCAGGTTTTCCCAACTGTACTCTGCTGTTTTAAACCACCTAGGCTTTCTATACTGTTTTTTCCATGCCTTTTCTCCCTGGAAAACTCCCAGTTATCATTAAATATCATCCTCAGATAGAGTTAATCACTCCTTCTATCATTAATGCACTTATAAAAAGGCATTTTAATTGCTTGTTAGTATGTCTCTAACAAGACATACTGGTTATGAGCACCTCGACGGCAGAGATAATTTATTTTCATCTTAGTATTGTGTGCATTGCACATAGTACAAAATTTGTTGAATAATGGAATACTGAATGAATGTACAAACTGAGTGAATGAATGAGTGAACCTCTAAATATGTAATGGTTATTAAATCTGGAATACAACCAACTATGGAGAACGCAGTCTCTTTATTTCCCATCCATAAAAATAACTGAGGGTCCAAATGGACCTCATTCAGGCATTGCACATTAGAAACCCATTTTGTTTTAAAAAAAAAAAAGTGAGTAAAATGCCAGTAATTAAAAATCTGGAGATTGCACATAAAAAATCCAAATTCCTAACTTCCTTGGAAAATCATAAGATTTGGCAACACACTGTATGCATTCCTTTATGACAACTGTTGGCTCAAGTTAGATGGTAGCTGCCCCCTCTAGTCTGGCACATATAATCCCTCTCCCTATATTCTTACATACAGATTCTCTCATTCACCACTAGTGCATGAATTTGACCCAGGGATTCGGTGAGTTTTATTAGAGTTTTTAAAAACTGGGGATTGTTCTAAATTGAACACCACTGTTCTCAGTAAAAAGGGATAGACATTTTAGAGAGAGGAGAAAGAAATAAAGATGAAGCACATATAATAGATAAAACTCTCATGTGAAAGATTTCCTCCCTATACCTGGAGGAAAGAAAACTTATCTCCAGAGATGGGAAGCCAAGAGAAAGCTGTACAA
Organism: Balaenoptera physalus; assembly: GCF_965194825.1. Classification (NCBI taxonomy): domain Eukaryota; kingdom Metazoa; phylum Chordata; class Mammalia; order Artiodactyla; family Balaenopteridae; genus Balaenoptera; species Balaenoptera physalus. Next base: position 24,532,439 of record NC_138887.1, read on the forward strand.
ATAGACAATGTTAAAATTACTTTTATCTTCCCATATATCTTAGTTATTTTTCCACAATCGCTTTTCTTTTTTCCACCTAGTGTATAATATATAAGCACTTGGGTCTATTGGCTTTTTGAGTATTTTCTTTTGGAAGCTTCCATATACGTGTAAAAATGTATGTGCTTTTCTCCTGTTGATCTGTTTTATGTCCATTTAATTCCCAGGCCCAGGTGGAGACTCTAAGAAGGTAGAGTAAAATTTTGTCTCCCCTACATATGGGTACATCTCTAACAGCCTTTTCTTCATTTTGTAACAGAACACTGTATAAATTTGACATTGCAAAGACATTGTCTTGTCTTTAAATGTGCAGAGTAGTTTAGATACAGCAGAATCTAGCAGATGATCCACCAGGAGATGGTGGCAGATGTAGCAATAAGTGGTACATGGTGAGTGAAAATAGTGGAACCCAGAAGCTGCTAAGCAGATAAAAGGTGGTGTGGCAGTAGTGGGTATATTCATGAGTGCCTGTGACACATATTCAGAAGCACACTTGAGGGTTAATTTATAGGTAGTTGATATCCTTTGTGAAAACGAGAGGCAAAGTGCAGTTATGCTTATTTTGAAATAGTTTATATGACCCTGTTCTGACACTTGCATGATATATAATGAAATATAAAATATTGTGTTTTAATATTTGAAAAACTTCCTAACTCCACTCCTGAGAGCAGCAGAGATAACTTTGCATTTACCAAAACCCATGATCTATATTTCCTGCTACACAGCTAGAGGACATTTTTGAGCCTTCCTTTCACTAAGTATGGCCAATAAGATGTGGAAAGAAGTGTAGTACACAATACCAGGCCTGGCATGTAAAAATATCCAGCATAATCCTTTAAACTCTCTCTTATGATTAGATAGGAAAAACCTTCAGTAGTCTTTGAGCCTTACGGATTGGGAGAGCCACATGACTAAAAGAACCTGGATCCCTGAAAGACAATATGGAAAACTGCCCACCAACCAGAAACATCTGCATTAGGCTTGAGTGAAAAAGAAACTTCTACTGTGTTAAGCCATTGTTATCTGGAGGTTACCTATACTAATAAATAAACCTAGTCAACCAAATAGTCTGAAATTCTCTCTTCACATCTTTTCAGTTGATTACCTCTCTGAGTCAATGTAAAAAAGAAAAAAAACAACCCAAATTAGCTGAAACCAGAAACCACAAACAGTCTTTGTGCACAAATAAGTAGCTATTTGATCTGTTCCACAACCATCATTATTTCAGTCTTTGCATTGTCTACCTGAGAACTATCAAAAACACTGTCTGTCATATTCTCTTCCTTGTCTGGAAGAAACTAGACACGTTCAAACGTCCATGGCCATTCCAGTAGTATTGTTAAAAAAATCACTGCACACTCACAAATCTGTACTTTCCTTCCTAAAATAGGGTGTTGACCTCAAACGAAAACAGTTTTAAGCTACATCTACATGGGTGACCATGTGTGGCATAAAATAGATTTTCCAGCATGTGTTTATTTGGCAATGACTTAAAAGTACAACCAGATGTTTTTATGAAGAACAGCTCTTTTAGCCACAAATGTTTCCAATTTAAATACGTTTGTTTTGACTCTGTTTTGCTGCAGATGGAAAACATCCATTTTCTTTCTTTCTAGTGGGGATAGACAGTGAACGTTGGCAAATCTCATAGAGAATGATTACCAGTGTAGACAAAACTTCAGTGAAAGCTTTCGTTTTCCATAAGGAGAATTTTTAAAAGACAATTTTGCATTTTAAATAGGATGGCTCTTTTAAGACCATTTTCCCCCTCTAATTTGTACCATAAGTCTTAAACATCTGTATGTGTTTGATCCAAAGGGAACTACCTTACTTCTAAGTGATAAGTCAGATGGATCTATTCAGAATGACAGCATAGCTTCTGGGTGTGCCATCAGTAGCTACTGCATATAGATATTTCAGAATGTCTTATCAAAATGTGTGTTATGTAGAAACTTTTTATCAAATTTATTTGCAATTGGCAGGTTGAAAAGTAACAGGAATTTTAAATATCATATAAGAATAACAAAAGTTTTTCTTATTTTTGCAAGAACAGACTACTGTGTACGTGACAGAGTATAAAATGATCTTGGCAAGATTATAGTTTTCTGTTTTAAGAACCTCATTTTATTTTAAGTCATAAAATATAATATTTTCTTTAACCAAATTATTCTTAACATTTGCTCTTATAGTTTAACCTATGATATGTGAGGAGCTTGCTGAAAGACAAAAAAATGTTTTAAAATTGTATTCCCTGTCTTAGGTATTTAAATGAGTAAAAAAATCCAAAAATTGTTTTAAGTAGCAAAATTATAATTATTATATATCCATTGAAAGAGTGCAATCTCTATCATCCAGAATATACTTCCATAAACTGAGCACTGTGATATACAAATGTTATTTTTAAAAATAAAGCCTTTAAAAAGGAGATTAAAATACTAAAATGAATATTGACTTTTATGTTAGTCATTAGATTGGTACAAAAACCATTGTTTCTTTCCCCACATCTTTCCACTTTCAAGTGTTTTCATTTAAGGTATCATTCTTTGTGGAAAGTATTCATATCTATGCTATACAGATTTTTCTTCCAGATAGCATTAATCTCTATTTGTTAGATATCTTTTGATTATTCTCTTCTGTCACTGACTCTCCAATGAAATTTCAGTTATTCAAATAAAGGTCATGTTCCTAAAAAAATACTCTTCATCCTATGTTAGTTACTTAAGTTTTTGCCACATGATCAATTGGCATAATTGCAAGATATTGGTCTCAAGAATGGCTACACGTTGGGGAAAATCTGGGGTTCTCCTAGAATTCAGTTAAGGAAAAGAACACTGAGATCTTGGCCCTGTTCCAAAACCTCTCCAGTGGCCCTACCAGTTTGATATCACTGGGGAAAAAATTCATTTTTCCAGATCACAAGACTAGGCAAGGCCCAGAGAGTGTGGAGTAGTCATAGATTGTTTAAATGACCCATTGGAATTGGCTGTTGGCTGGGAAAAGTATGAATAAAAGGCAATTTTTAGCAGCAGAGTAAAATGTATGTTCAAAAATATTTTTGTGTTATCTGGAAAAGGAAAAGCAACACCTGTCCATTTATATTTTTCCTTAATAGCACTATTCTGTTTTATTTGCAAATTAAGTGATAAATAGAAAATATGACCACTTTACTATTACCTCAATCTGACATAATATATATGATGGGAGTTTTAATGGGAGAATAAAAGAGAAGAATATCTCTTTGTTTCACTCAAACTAAATAGATGATTTTACACTACATTTAATTAAGACATCCTACCTCTGTATTTTTCTGGAAAATTTACTATTTTAATGTTATAAAAGCACTCTTGGTTAGGAACATTGTGTATTATTATTTCTTCTTTTTTTTTTAATACATTTATTTATTTTTGGCTGCGTTGAGTCTTTGTTGCTGCGCGTGGGCTTTCTCTAGTTGCGGTGAGCGGGAGCTACTCTTCGTTGCGGTGCGCGGGCTTCTCACTGCGGTGGCTTCTCTTGTTGTGGAGCACGGGCTCTAGGTGCACGGGCTTCAGTAGTTGTGGCTTGCGGGCTTTAGAGCGCAGGATGAGTAGTTGTGGCGCACGGGCTTAGTTGCTCCACAGCATGTGGGATCATCCCAGACCAGGGCTCGAACCCACGTCCCGTGCATTGGCAGGCAGATTCTTAACCACTGTACCACCAGGGAAGTCCTTATTCCTTCTTTTTAATCTGTTGATAACTGCTGGAATATCTATCTTGGGTTCAAGCATAGTTTGTGTTTGTTTTATGATAAGATGACTTAATACCTTTGTCTATTTTAAAATATTGTTCAGAATATTTTTTGTCTAAAATTTCATATACATTAGCATATAAATTTTTATAATATCCTTGGCTTATCTTTTTTCCAGTTTTATTGACATAACATTGTGTAAGGTATACAATGTGTTGGTTTGATACACTGATATATTACAAGATGATTACCGCTATGGAGTTAGCTAAGACCTCCATCAGCTCACCTAATACTATTTCTTTCGTGTGGTGAGAAACTTAAGATTTACTGTCTTAGCAACTTTCAAGTATATAATACAGTTTAGTTATCTATAATCCACATGGTGTACATTAAATCCCCAGAACTTATTCATTTTATAACTGGAAGTCTGTACTCTTTGACCAACACCTCCCATTTCCCCCAACCTTCAGCCCCTGGTAACCACCATTCTACTTTCTGTTTCTACACGTTCAACTTGTACAAGTTATAAGTGAGGTCATATCTCTTCTTTCTCTGTCTGACTTATTTCATTTAGCATAATACCCTCCAGGTCCATACGTGTTGTCCCAAATTATACAATTTCCTTTTTTTTTTGTGGCTGAATATTCCAGTATATATATATGTATCTTCTTTATCCATTCATTCATTAATGGACACTTAGATTCTTTCCATATGTTGGCTATTGTGAATAATGTGCAATGAACATGGGAGTGCATATATCTTTTCGTGATCTTTATTTCCTTTCTTTGGATATATATCCAGAAGCGGGATAGCTGAACTATATGGTAATTCTATTTTTGTTTTTGAGAAACCTCCATGGGGCTTTCTATAGAAGCTGCACCGATTTACATTCCCAGTAACAGTCCACAATGTTCCCTTTTCTCCACATTCTTGCCAACACTTAGGCCTTTTCTTTTTGGTGATAGGCATTCTAATGGGTATGAGGTGATATCTCATTGTGGCTTTAATTTGCATTTTCCTGATGATTATTGGTATTGACCATGTTTTCATCTACTTGTTAACTATTTGGTTGTCTTCTTTAGAAAAATATCTATTCAGTTCTTCTTCCCATTTTTAAATCACATTATTTTATTTTATTTTATTTTTTGAGATTGAGTTGTATGAATTCTTTTGATATTTTGATATAACCCCTTATCAAATACATGATTTGGAATATTTTTCTCATTCAGTAGGATGCCTTTTCATTTTATTTATTATTTCTTTTGCTGTCAGAGCTTTATAATTTGATGTAGTTCCACCTAATTGATTTTTGCTTGTTGCTTGTGCATCATATCCAAAAAATTATTGCCAAGACTAATGTTAAGAAGTTTTTCCCTGAGTTTTCTTCACGGAGTTTATGGTTTAAGTTTTTAGTTTTCAGTCTTTAATTCATTTGGAGTTAATTTTTGTGAGTAGTGTAAGATAGAGGTCTAATTTCATTGTCTTTAACGTGGTTACCCAATTTTAATTTATTGAAGAGACTGTCTTTTTACCATTGAGTATTCTTGGTTCCCTTGTCAAATATTAGTTGATCGTATATGCATGGATTTATTTCTGGGCTCTCAATTCTGTTCCACTGGTTTATGTGTCTGTTTTTAATGCCAGTATCCTGTTGTTTTGATTACTGTAACTTTGTAATATTGTTTAAAATAAGGAAGTGTGATGCCTCCAGCTTTATTCTTTTTCTCAGGATTGCTTTGGCTATTCGGAGCTTTTTGTGGCTATGACCAAATCTTAGGATTTTTTTTTTTTTATATATTTCTGTGAAATACGCCATTAGAATTTGATAGGAATTGCATTGAACCTGTAGATGACTTTGGATAGCATGGACCTTTTAACAATATCAGTTCTTCTAATCCATGAACACAGGATATGTTACCATTTGTGTCTTCTTCAGTTTCTTTCATCAAAGTATTGTAGCTTTAGGTGTACAGATAACTCACCTACTTGGTTAAATCATCCTAAGTATTTTTTTATGCTATTGTGAATGAGATTATTTTCATTTTTTTTCAAATAGTTCATCATTAGTGTATAGAAGTGCAGCTGGTTTCTGTATGTCAGTTATTTATCCTATAACTACTGAATTTATTGATTAGTTCTAACAGGTTTTTTTTTGTGGCATGTTTAGGATATTCTATATAAAAGATCAAAAGATTTTTCTAGTTCCTTTAGGTGCAAAGTTAGCTTGTTTTTTTGAGATCTTTACTTTGTATTAATGTATATATTTGTTGCTATAAACTTCTAGGGGAACTGCTTTTTCAGCATTCGACAGCTTTTGGAGTTTCTGTTTTCATTTGTTTAAAAATTTTTTAAATTTCCGTTTGAGTTCTTCTTTGACCCATTGGTTGATCAGGAGTGTGTTGTTTAATGTCTGCATATTTGTGAATTTTTCAGCTTTCCTTCTGTTATTGATTTCTAGTTTCATACCACTGTGGTTGGATAAGATACTTGGTATGATTTCAGTCTTCTTAAATTTGCTAAGACTTGTTTTATGACTTCTCATATGATCTATCCTAGAGAATGTTCCATGTGGACTTGAGAAGAATGTGTATTCTGTTGCTGCTGGATGGACTGTTCTATTTATATCTCTTAGGTCCATTTGGTCTAAAGTATCGTTCAAGTCCAAAGTCTCTTTGTTGATTGATCATCTGTCTGGTTGATCTACCCATTGTTGAAAGTGGAGTATTGAAGTCCCCTACTATTATTGTATTGTCAATATCTCCCTTCAGATCTGTTAGTATTTTCTTAATAAATTTAGGTGCTCTGATGTTGGGTGCATATATACTTATGATTATTATATCTTCTTGATAAATTGATCATTATATAATAACCGTTGTCTCTTGTTACTGTTTTTGGTTTAGAGTCTATTTTGTCTAATGTAAGTATAGTTCCCCCTGCACTGTTTTTGTTTCCATTGCATGGAATATCTTTTTCTATTGCCTCACTTTGAGCCTATGTGTGTCTTTAGGCTGAAGTAAGTCTCCCGTAGGTAGAATATAGTTGGGTCTTTTTTTTTTTTTTTATTCACCCAGGCACTCTATACCTTTGATTGGAGAATTCAATCCATTTACATTTAGAGTAATTATTTATGTTTAAAGACTTACTAATTCTATCTTATTATTTTCCGATTGTTTTATACTTTTTTCTTTCTTCCTCTCGTGTGCCTTCCTTTGTGAATTGATGATTTTCTGTAATGATATGATTTGATTCCCTTCTCTTTATCTTTTGTGAATCTGCTATAGATTTTAGTTTGGTGATTATCATGAGGCTTACAAAAAGCCTTTTATAGATACAATGGTCTATTTTACATGAATAACAACTTAACTTTGGTCACACAAAAACTCTACCCCTTTACACCCATGCCCTTTTATGTTTTGATGTCACAGTTTACCTCTTTTTATATTGTGTATTTATTAACAAATTATTTTAGCTATAATTATTTTAATAGTCTTGGGACTTATAAAGTTAGTCACCTATGAATTAAATTTTTCTTAGAATGTTTGCTTTACTGTATTTCATGTGCACTTAAGAATAAATTGGGATAGATTATAGGGTTTCTGAATCTATTTATATAACTCTCACTTATTCTGAAAACTGTATTTGTGCCCTTCTAAATCAGAAATTCAAGAAGATCTAGTTGATACTTTATACTTACAAATGTAGTCAGAGTGTAGGTAAATGGTACTTTAATGATTATCTGCATTACAATAATCTCCAAAGAACACAGATGTTGAAAGTCAATCTTCCATGCTCCATGAAAATGAAAATAACTTCATTTTAGGAATTTCCAATAAGAGTAAATTCATGACATCATTTTCCTTTATACTAAATTTAGAAAGCTGTCTTGAAATATATGGTACCAAAAGACTCCAATGATGAATTTGTAAACAGTAGTTTCCTTTCATAAATGACCTCATGGACCTATGGGAAACTGCTAGGTTCTACATCTGGTATATGGTGAGTAAGACTGAGCAAACAATTTAGAAGATCTTGATTCAATAAAATTGAGTAACCTTAAGGAAGTTAAAACTTCCTATAGCAACTCAATGTTAGTCCACAAATAGCATGGTCCTGTAAATTCAAAGCACTTGTTTTTAAAATTCATTTAATAAATCTTTAACACAATACATTGAAATCTATGGAAAGTTAAAGTCCCTATTACTTTCAGCACAAAGAATTACTTAAAATTCAATGTATCAGGAGCCACAAACCAAAACATATAAAATGGTTCCTAAAATAAATGAAGTCCAAACAAAAACTCAAAAGGATAATTGAGTAGATAAACAATAGACTCTTACTTTATGACTTATCTATACCTAAATCTGGGCAAATTAAACTTTGGACAAAATAAGGATAAATTAGTAAGACAATCAGCCATTTAGTAGTAATCTTGGCATATTCATCATATATTCTCTTGTATCCTCTACCTCTAAATGGAAACCACAGGAGCTTATATCCTTGAAATTCATATTTGGTCTAGGCTCTTTTTTGCCTTTATTTAACAATTCTCATTTCTTATCTACCAACACTTTAGCCTCTTACCTACTTCCAGAAACAAGAATAATAACCATTTAAAAATATATTCTGAAGTTAATGTACATGACATCCCATTTTTGTTTTGTTTTTACATTGGTAAGAATTAGCCAGCCATAAACCTGTATCAACTGATAAGGAATATGATAATTACTAGAATTTTAAGGCAAATAGAGAGCTAGATGATAATATATAATTATATATTGATTTAATATGAAAATCATAAAATCTTGACGTTAGGCCTGGAGGTTAATTAGAAGTTAATGCAGGTAGTATTCTCTCTATATGCAAATAATCCAGGTGACTCAGGACTCCAAGAGTGAGTTGTCTAGGAAACAAGGTGCCTGATCTTTTATAATGGCCTCAAAAGTCAATAGTATTACTTCTGTCATACTCTATTGGCTAAAGCAGTCATCGCCCATTCAAGATTCACTTTCTTTATGGAAGAAATGTCAAAGAATTTGCTCTCATCTTTTAAACTTATGACAGTATACCTCTTACCATAAATTATTTATATACCTCCCATAAGCAAATGCACTAATTTCCTTCCAAGACCTTCCAAAAATTTTATCCAATGGCCATATAAGATCAAGACCATGGTCATGAATGCCATCATTTAAATCAGATCCAAATACAGATGAAGTTCCTAAGTTGTAATTCTTTAGTTACAGTTCATCTTGATCAGCCCCTGCCTCCTTTCATTACTACCACATCCAATATTCTTTGGTGAGACAGCATAGGTGTATTAGCCAGGGTTCTCCAGAGAAACAGAACCAATAGGAGATCTATGTATATCGGCTTTGTAATTGGCTCATACAGTTATGGAAGCTGAGGAGTCCCACAGTCTGCCACCTGTAAACTAGAGAACCAGAAAAGCCAGTGGTGGACAGGCATACCTCTTTTTATTGCACTCCGCTTTACTGTGCTTTGCAAGTATTACGTTTTTTATAAATTAAAGGTTGTGGCAACCCTCCATCAAGCAAGTCTATTGGCACCATTTTTCCAACAGCATTATTTTTAAATTAAGGTATATTCGTGATTTTTTAGACATAATGCTCTTGCACACTTAATAGAATACAGTATAGTGGAAAGTAACTTTTATATGTACTGGGAAACCAGAAAATCTGTGTGACTTGCTTTGTTGCCACATTCGCTTTATTGCAGTCGTCTGGAATCAAACCTGCAATATTTCTGAGGTATGCCTGTAATCCAGTACAAGTCTGAATGTCAGAGAATTGTGGGGCCAATAGTGGAAAGTCCTGGTCTGAGTCCAAAAGCCCAAGAACCGGGAGTATTGATGTCCAAAGGTAGGGGGAGATGGCTATCTCAGCTAAAATCCTTCCTCCATCTTTTTGTTCTATGCAGACCCTCAACAGATTAGATCATCTCCAAGGGCTTTGGTGAATGCACTCTCTTTACTCAGTCTACTAATTTGGATGCTAATGTCTTCCAGAGACACCCTCACAGACACACTCAAAAATAATGTTTTACTAGCTATGTGGGTGTCCCTAAGCTGACACATAAAATTAACCATCATAATAAAATCACCTCAACAGACATTATTTTCAAAACTAAATCTTAAAGTAGATCTTAAAGTTATCATCACAAGAAAAAAAAATGTAACTATGTGTGATGATGAATGTTAACTAGTCTTATTGTGTTGATCATTTTGTAATATATACATATCAAATCACTATGTTTTACATTTGAAACTAATATAATGTTATACATAAATTATATCTCAAAAAATAGACGAAAAGAGAAGGTACACAACAGTTATTTGTCCATAGCAGTTTTATAAACCAGGCACACCCACAAGCCAATTACTTAATTAGGGCTTAGTCTTATTTCCTGAAAATAATTCTCTGCAGCATGTGGCTCTACTTTGTTCATGTTCACATTTGAGTTTATTGCTCACAGTAGTGTAAGCATATAAAGAACACTTTTTCTTTTGTATCATATTTATCCCCTTCAGTGCAGACTGGTATAATTCCTTTAAAAACATTATCTCTTTAATGCATAATTTGTAAATCAATTCCTTAGACAAAAGTCATCACTACAAATATCTTCCACTTAAGCCTTTCACTGCTTTAGGTTCCACAACTTTGAGACTGCTGTATGAAAAGCCCTGAAGAGTCTTACAACTCTTACTATCTAACAGTATCTGCAAGGCCTAAGCATAAGATCCTTAGAAAGCCTTATGTCTTTCTGAAACATCTATGAGAAAGCACTTTAAATCCCTCTGAGACCTCAACAAAGAATTTTTCTCTTAAACTTTGCCTTCATTTACACCCTGAGGCCATGATTTTTTGGCAGCATTCCAGATTTGATCTTTTTCTTGAGGTCTTTCTTACTTTGAGATCTTTTTGCAGGCTAGAAAGACTGTCAAAGATAAAAATTCATTTTTCTAGACCTTCCAGTAACATTTTCCTCAGTTTCTTTCAATCTTTCATAGACAAGCTCTTCAAGGACTGGCAGGCTTCCATATATTTGGTCCCCAAACCAGAATGTCATAGATTTTTTTTATGAAACGCCCCAGATTTTTGGTTCCACTCCCAAATTATGTTCTGGTTTACTACTTTTTAAAATAACAAGTCACCAAATCTTAATAGCAAAACACAATCATTTTATTTTGCTTATGGTATTATGGGTCAAGATTTAAAACAGAGCAGGGTGAGGATAGCTTGCCTCTGAATCACAATATTTCACACCTCAACTGGAAAGGCCAGAACAACTGGGAGTAACTCAAATGATGAGATTGGAATGATCTGGAGGCTTCTTCACTCATATGTCTGGCACCTGGGCTGAAAGGACTCAATGCATAGGCTGAGCTGAAATTATGGAACAAAACATTTACACAGCCTTCTTCATTTGGTTTGGCTTACTCATTTCATGGAATTTTTTGTGTAGTCAGACTTCTTATATGATGACATGTTTCTGAGAGTGAGTGTTCCAGCAAAAGGTGAAAACCATTTAGTCTTTTCTTACCTAACTTGGAAAGTCACATAGAGTTAACTTCTGTTATATTCTTGTGGATGAAGTAGTCACAGGCATAGACAGACACACAAGGAAAAGTTAGAATCCACCTCTCCATGGGGGAAATATCAAAAAATGTGGGACCATGTTCTCACACTACCATAATAATATATAAATAATAAGCAAATAATAATGACTTTTATGTTTGTGATATGGAATAAATATTTTAAAGTATCTATATGTTTATTCTGTATTTATTTGCTTCATATATTTATTTTTTTAAAACTCCAATATAGATTTCTTGTATAAATATCCATTTTAAGATGGATATTTATTTAGTATATATTTGGCTTGAATGGGTTATGAAATACATTTTCTAGTACTAAATTGATCAAAATGTGAATATCTAGAGTAAAGGCAACTGAAATATAATTATATAGGTTGTAAGTTGTATAGACTGGCAAATTTATCAGAAAGCAAATTAACTTAAAAATTCAAACGATTGCAAAACATATTGCCTTTTATTTTTATTAATTTTTCTAATTAATTGAAATATATTTTCTTTCCTCACACTCTCTAACTTATTCAACCATTTCAGTTCTTTTATATTATATTGACAATTGAAAAAATCAGAAATTTAAAATATAAATTTTGGACGAAAGTACCTGAGTGTTTCACACCTATCTTATAATTGAAATATCTTATTGAGTCATTGGAGAACTAGAATTTCAAGGCCAAATACCAAAGAAGAGAAAGTAAGAATAAGTTAAGAATTTTTCCCCTCTCCTTAAGGCAAATTTTTATTCTGAAAGCTAAAAGTGAGAAGCTGAGTAGCTAAGCAGTTCTTTCAGTAGAATTAGGAACATCTAAAGAAGAGGATACTAATAAATCCAACAGGTTTTCAGATAGGACTCTTGAACTACATCACAGGAGTCAGATTTCACAAGGACTAAAGCCCAGATTTGAACAATTTTGCTAAATAGAAGATGTCATCACAAAACAGGAAACATAAAAAATGAACTCACTGCAAAATTAAAAATTGAAAAAAATGAAATAACTGAATCTAAGAAATTAATAGATGAGATTATATAAAGTTGAAGAGAGACTTAGCAAACTGGAAGATAAAGTAGAAGAATATATCCATCCTACAGTTATAAACGGATTTGAGCATGGAAATTACATGCAAAAAAAAAAATATGGAAGGGAGTTTTTTAAAAGAATAATATATGTGTAATTGGTTTTACAAAGGAGGAGGAGAAAGGATAGAATTGGGAAGAAACAGCATTTGAAGAGATAAATGGCCAAGAATTTTCCAAAGAAGAAAAAAGATAACAAGCCATAGATTGAAACTGTACTACATCAACCCAAGTAAGATAAATAATAAAGAAAATCACATCTGCTTTCATTACATACAATTCATATGCATTAGCTTAAAATGAAATACATAAATTTGAGGCAATCAGAAAAAAATACATATTAGCGTCAAAGAAGGAACAAAAAGTCTAATCAGTAACTTCTCAATAAGAATAATGGACACTACAGTAAAATGGAATTATTGTATTTTCAAAATACACTTCTAAACTGAAAATATATATCCATAAAGCTTCTAAAAGGAAACACAGGAGAATAACTTCATGAATTTTTATGCAGGCAATTTTTTTTTACAGGTTAAAAAAATTCAACAATGAAAAAATTTAAATGAACTTCATCAAAATTACAAATTTCTATTCATCAAAAGATACCATTAAGAAATGAATGGACAAGCTATAGGTCATTAGAAAATGTTCATTATACATACATCTTTCAAAGGACTTTTAAGGATAATACATCAAAAATGCTTCTAATAGTCAGTAATAAAAAAAAAAAAAAAAGACAAGCAACACAACTAGAAATGGATAGAAGTCTTGAACAGACAGTTTGCAAAAGATTTTTGATTGGCCAAAAATTCATAATAGTATGCTAACAAAATTAGGCATCAGGTAAATGCAAATTAAAACCACAATGAGATTTCATTTAACACATTTGAAAGCCAAACAAAACAAAAACAAAACCTGGCATTACCAAATGTTGGAAAATGTAAAGCAGCTGGAGTATGCCTACATTGTGTGGGAGTAAAATATGATACAACACCTTTGAAAACCTGATTTGTAGTGTCCTATAAAGTTAAACACACATTTATCAATGACCCAACAATCCTTTCCTAGGTATTTACCCAAAAAAATATGTCCACACAAAGACCTTCACAAAAATGTACATAATGGTCTTATTCATGATAGCCATAGACTGGACAGAATCCAAATGTCCATTAGCAGATAATGGATAAATTGTGATATACTCATATAGTGGAATAAGATTATGTGATAAAAAGGAATAAACTACTCATATATGCAATAACATGGATGCATTTCAATAACATTACATTGAAAGAAAGAAGGCAAATGCAAAAGAATATAGTCTATATTATTCCACTTATATGAAGTCCAAGAACAGGTGAAGTTAATCTAAGGAGACAGAAATAAGAAATTTGTTGTATCCAGGGGTGGAAGTGGGAGAGTTATAAGGAGTTACTAGGAAAGGACACAAAGGAATATAAAGTTGGGTATATAATGTTATTAAAACTCAAGGAACTTAACACTGAAGATATAGACATTTTATTATGTATATATTTACCTTAATGAATAAACAAAAAAGATAATAAAGATGTTGAATAAGAAATTAATCCACCCCTCCACCTCCAACAAAATAATTCTAATTTACACACACTCACACAAAAATAAAAGTAACACTTAATAACTTGGTTTAAGACTACAGTGTCTTGATACCAAAACCAGACAAAGACAAAGTAAGAAAGGCAAGTTCCAAGCCAATCTCTCTCACAAATATAGATTTTAAAATTCTAAATGAAACATTGGCAATTCAAATTCATGGTGTGTGAGTGCATGCGTGTGCGCATGTATGTATGTAAAATCACAACCAAGTTGGATTTATCCTAGGAATGCAAATTTCTTTTAAAAGTTCATTAATACAATTTACTATATTACAAGGATACAAAAATAAAACTGGTATTTTAGGTGCAGGAAAGGAATTTGATAATATTCACATTCATTACATAATAATCTTTGTAAACCAGGAAAATAAAGGAACTTTCTTACAAAACTCTACAGCAAACATACACTTAATGATAAAATTAAGTTAATTAATCAATTCCTTGATAATTTATTAACAATGAAACCTTTCTCTTTGAGTTTGGGAATGAGGCAGTACTATATAATATCATTACTTCTATTTAACATTTTTCTTGAGGTTATTTCTAGCCAATGCAACACAACAAGTAAAAGAAATAATGCAAAAGAAGAAATATAATTGTCATTATTTCAGACAACATGAATTTGCATGAGATAAACAATCTATACTTAATTATTAAAATAAATAAGTAAATTTAACAAGTTCACATGATAGAAATATTAATTGTATTTCCATAAACCAGCACAATCAGAGGCTGAAAATTTTTTAAAGTCCTGTTAACTATAACGTCAAAGAACATAAGATACCTTGGAATGAATCTAACCAATGTTTTGTAAGAATCCATAGAGAAAACAACAAATCACAGGGATATTTTAGATTCTAAACTTAATGTTGAATTGCAAAAAGCCAAAAATAAAGAAGAAAATATTGAAGGAAAAAATTGGAGGATTTAGTCTACACCATATCTAATATTATTATAAAGCCATAATAAGTAAGATTCTGTTATCTTGTTATGGTATTAGATAGCTAAGGCAACACAGTATTACATTGACTAGAACCCAGAAATAGATGCAAATAAAACAAAAGTAGACAAAAGAACAGTAGGGGAAAGGATAATCTTTTCAATAAACAACCTAAATATTTACTAATTAATAGAAAAGATTTTAAAATTATGTGTATTCACATAATGAAATATTATACATCATAGTTGTTCTCAAAGGGTGGTTGGGGAAACCCTACTCGTCCCTGAGGCCCTTGCAGGTGGTCTACAAAGGCAAAATTGTTTTCATAATAATGCTAAGATGTTATTTGCCATTTTCACTCCTGTTCTCTCACAAGCATTCAGAGTCTGATTCCACTTATATGAAGTACCAAAACAGGTAAAATTAATATAAAGTGGCATAAATAAGATATTTGTTGTATCTAGGAGTGGAAGTGGGAGAGGTATGAGGGGCAATGGATTAGTACAGTTTCAATTCCACATTCTAACTTACCTTTAAGAAATTACCACTTGTAGAGATTTTCTGTACTGTCAAAGTTAAATATATGCACAATTACCTGAAAAAAGATATTTAAACAGCCTTTCTTTTCCAACTACATATTTGCATGAAATTACATGTCCTTCAAAATATTCAACCGAACAACATGTAGCAAAAAATGCAGAGACTGATATAAAAATCCAACTTTCTTCTATTAATACACGTATTAAAGAAATTTGAAAAATGTAAATAATGACACTTCTTACATTTTGTTAGGGAAAATACAGTTATTTTACATAAAATTCAATATTTATGTTACATTTAATGATTTTATTATTGCTATATTAAATTTATAAATATTTTATATATTTTATTTTTAATTTTAACACATTGATGGATATATATGTGTTTATTTTTTTATAATCTGCTCTGTACACTTATGATGTGTACACTTTTATGTATGTATATTGTATTTTAATAAAGATTATTAAAGTATAAAAATGTTTAATTGGCAGTGATGATTTTATGTGCTGGGGAGGATTTTCTAGGTCTTTTTCCAGTAAAATATCATCCATTTTAAAATTATATATTTTTTAATTCTTAATTACTGTTCTCAGGAAATGAAGAGAATCTTTACTTTTAAGTTTAGAAACATCAACTTTATTTTCTCTTCATTACTCCTCTTTTCCATATTTAATCAGAGGTGGAGATTAAAAAAGTACTACTAAAGCTCTCATGATTTTTAGTGAGGTAATTATTTGGCTGTCCTTTAACTATTCTGTTGTCTGAATTAATAAAATAAGGCAATCAAAAGGTTTTGTTTTGTTTTTTGAAATTCAGTTTCAGACTGGTTGGACAAAACTCACTCGAGGTGATTACCAGCAGTGAAGATATTATTTCAACACAAAGATTACCAAAGGAACAGAAAAATATCTTCCTTGTTTTCCAGGTCCTAGTCCAAAGATGTCAAGGAGAAGGAGCTGAGGTTTTGGAGAAAAAAGAAAGATGAAGCGTTACAGGGAATGGAGAACAAATATTTGTTATCTCCTACTATGTACAGGAACTGTTGATTTTTACATTAATGCTGTCAATAACACTGTGAAATAGGTGATTTTTTTTTCCTATTGGAACTTAACATCAAAGAGGCTTTCATATAACAATCAATGATATAATCAGAGGGCAAATACAAGTCTGTCTATTGCCAAGGTTGGTGGCCTTCTAGTTAATCATAAATGCATCACAGTCACCCGAAGTGATTTAAAGATGGTAAATCTCTAATCATAGCAGAGTTGTTATTCTGTAGTCACTAGAATTACAGGCTTAGAGAAGTAGAAACCAGCTTGACTGTGCTTGAAGAAAACAATATTCAATAAGTCAGCCCATTCTGGGGATCTTTGGTGTCCCTAAAATGATCCATAGACTAAAACACGTGAAAACTCATATTCAAGAAGACATTTTCTTAGCCAAAATCCTGTCTAATTCCATATAATCACGTTTCAGCAAATTTATCCTTTGGATGAACTAATTCTCCCTGGATGTAAATGACTCTTCACTTGAATCTCCTGATTTGGACACACTTATAAAGGTCATATAACATATTTCATTTTTAATTTGTAGGAACTTGAACAGTCAGATTAAAGAACTAGAGGTAGAAAATAAAAATAGGAAAGCAAGCTTTTCTTTTTTCTTTCTTTTTTTTTCAAACTTTCAACTTTTTCTCTCAGGATCCAGTATTAACTTTCACTTAACAGCAATCTCAAAAGTATGCCTCTTAGTTCCCTAGAGAAAATGGTAAACCAGTAAAAACAGAGACAGTACAGTCATTTTTGGCATGAGAGCATAACTTATTTGAACATATCAGGAAGCGTCAATAAAATATAGTGACACAATATACATGGAAATATGATATACTGTAGGGTTATAGATTAAAGAGTGTCTCTTCTCCTAATATACATGTCAATCTAGCAAGATGATGGTCTAGCTCTCTGGTGTCTATCAGGCCATGGGGTCATCGTGGGAAGATATAGTCCAGATTATGCAGAGATCCACAAATGGAACACTGCAAATAGATAGAGGGATTTATGTCTTTATGCATTTCAAGAGATAATGTTTCAACTGGATAATTATAGTGTTTAATTTTGTGGAATGTCACAGAGTCCAGATTTTAAAAATACCTTAGTTGAAGCAGCCATTTATTAAAAATAGTTAATTCATTGATTTAGAAAAATATAAAAATGGAAATCAAAAAGAAAGAAAACACCAGATATTGTACTCCATTTCACAGAATTTCAAGTAAGAGGAGAATAACAAAGTCATCTGAGATAATATCTATGTGGTAGGTAAACCCTCAAACCAATTGATTTCTATCAAAATGATTATTAATAGTTTATATTATGTTAAATTTGCTCCCCATGTCAAATTTTTAAATGTGAAAACATTTATTAATTTTATCTTTGGAAAGTAGTGTATTTAAATATATAGGTTGATAAATAATGTTTAGCAGACTCCAATTTCACTTTATTTTTAATATTACAGTATCACCACCTGTGAGACAAATAATATACTATTATTAAAATATCCATAATCAAAGAAAGAAAAACTAATAAGTATAAAGATTATTCCATTTATCATACCATGTTTTTTAAATCTAAGCCTTAAAACACTTCAATTATGTATTTTTCCCAAGGCGATATATATAGTAGGCGATATATATAGGCGATATATAGTTCAATTCAAAATGCCCACCCCTGTTAAGGGCCCGCCACCTACCTCACTACTGAACCAAGAACTTAAGGAAAGTAAGATGAATATGAAACCATCCCTACCCAAAGGGAATTACAGTTTCATGGGGAAGTGAAGAGACAAAAATAATTTAAATCTACTATAGTAATTTAGGTGAGAAAGATGTATTTAATTAAGTCTAAAAAAAAATCAGAAAACTCCTCCCTGAGGAAGTAATACAAGAGCTGAGTCTAAATGTATTATATGTTCTAACCAAACTAGAAATGAAAGGAAGTCCCTTCCAGGGAGAGGAAACAGTATGAACAAAGGAACAGAAATATGAAATGATATAGTACCTTCTCTCCTCTATCTCCTCCATCTGTGTGTGTGTGTGTTTATTTGTATTAAAAAGAGAAAATCAGTTCAAACAATGAGTGAAGTGTGAAGTTCATGACAGATGATGAGCCTTGAATAGCAGATCACGATGACCTTGTTAAGTGATGATTTTTTTAAAGGGATGATATAATCAGATTTGCGTTTTAGACTCATTGATTTGAGTGTGTTGCAAAGTTTGGGGGGGTAAAAATCCATGCATGAATCACATGGGACTCTGTTGCAGTTACTCAAGTGATAAGTAGTAAGGATCCAAGCTAAATCAATATAAATACAAATGGAACAAAAGGGGACCACTTTTTAAATCATATGTAAGTGATGAAAAGGTAGATATGGCTAGTAGGATTAAGATGTAGCCTGACTGGCTCCCCAAGTCCCTATCTTGGGTGTTATATTGATGGAGGTGTCATTAAGTAATATGGGAAATGCAGGAAGAATACTGGGACATTGACTGAGAGGAAGGAGAGAGTAGTGAATGATTGTTTGAGTTTGGGTTACACATGAGACATCCAAGTGGTTATTCACTAGGTAATATATATATATATATATATATATATTTTTTTTTTTTTTTTTTTTTTTCCCCTAAAGGTTAGAATAGAGATCAGGTCAAGAAGCAAATATCTGGTAGAGAAAACAGCACAAGGTTGTTAGTATCTTGGGTATAAGTAAGGTAGAACAAAGAAGAAAAGAACTTTTTTAAAAAGCCACTATTTAAGAAGAAGTCCTAGTAAGACCACGCCACAATGGAGAATGGGAAAACATGATTAAAAAATATATAAGACAAAATCAGTAGAAAGACTGTCAAAATGATGAATGGGAAGGATGACTGCTAGATTTTGCTGAAGAGAATTCCTCTAAAAAGGGAGAGGGGATGAGAGAAGGGAAGAGAGGGAGAGAGGGAGAGAGGGAGAGAATGAATGAACAAACAGTACTTAGAACTGAAGAGTAGAGAGAAAGTTATTTAGAACAGGAGGAACTTGAACAATGGAGCTGATAGAGAAGAGAGCAGATCAGCATTAGTGCGTGCTTCTTTACAAGAAAGGAAGTGGAACAAAGAGCTCAGAAGCAGGAATTGGCCTCCATGGGGAAGGCCCCTCAAGTACTGAGGATAGAGAGAAAATACTACAATAGGGTAATGTAGATAAATTGGCCTGTAGGATGGCAGTGAAATTGAGTTATCTGTGATTGTGCATATCAGTTTCTTAAAGAAAAACAGGAGGGGAGCTTGTAGAGATTGAGGAGAATAAGTTTGAGTAGAAGGATTAAAGAAAGCAATGAAAAGTATGACAAGGAAGCTAGCAAAAAATATGAAAGGTAAAGAAACACAGAGGTCTATTATACATTGTTAGTTAGGACTTGACTGCAATGTCAAATTCAGCATGTAAATTCAGCATATTCCATCTATCCAAAGGTTAACTGTATAAGACCAAAATACATCTATGAAATAGACTGTAATATAATGGTTTTAGAAAACATAAAATGGAACCCTAAGCAATCTGGAAATCATGAGA
This sequence comes from Balaenoptera physalus, assembly GCF_965194825.1. Classification (NCBI taxonomy): domain Eukaryota; kingdom Metazoa; phylum Chordata; class Mammalia; order Artiodactyla; family Balaenopteridae; genus Balaenoptera; species Balaenoptera physalus. The sequence continues at coordinate 24,552,598 of NC_138887.1, forward strand.
AAATGCTTGAAGATGTAAAACAAATGGAATTGAATTACAGGAGAAATGGAAGAAAGAGTATTGCAGCTCAAAACCTAAACTAAGAGCAACAGGGCCCTTAAGAAGCTTCAAGTTGGGAGTCAATAAACTCAAAATTTTGAGTAGGCCTTAGGCTAATCATCAGAGTTTAGAAAGGGAACTTCATTCTGAAGAGCTGAATCAGATGAGCCCAGTGGGTTTTGCCCTCAGCCTGCAAACCAAGAATTTCTCTGGAAGCAAAATGAGCCATCTGCCAAGGGAGTTATACAAATATGGGGGTTGCAAAGCAACAAATCTGCAAAGTAGACCTTAAAGTAGCCCTGGAGTCTAGACTACCACACATAAGGCTGGATAAAAGCAAAGACAGACTTATCTGAGAGTGAAATACACTGAAGTCCCCATATGCCAAGTGCAGATTTCTTCCTGTTCTCTTAAGGGTGGAGACTCTGGCCTTTCTGCTTGCTGCAGACTCACACCCCGTTGAATCCTGATTGACAGTAAGTAAGGATGAGAGCCCTCAGCTGTGCTCCATTTAAAAACAAGTTCTTTGGAGAAATTTACCTAAATCAAGGTAGAAGAAAAGCACACCAGCTACTTAGATAATTAACCTAACCCTTCATTTTCAAACATGAACAAGCTACCACGGATCATCAGATAAAGAGAAGAAAAAACCTGAATGAAAGGGACCAAGGCAAAGAAATCAACCTGGAAAACAAAAATAATTCAAGGAAGAGAAAACACACTTGTTTCAAGTTTTTGATTAGTATAACCACAGACAGATAATTAAAATAACAGTTAATATTAATTGAGGGCTTACTATGTGCTGGCCACAGTGTCAAGTGATTTGTAAGTATGAATATATGTAACCCTCATAGATCATAAAGATCTAAAAATCATAGATCTAGGAACTATTTTTATCCTTATTTTTCACAAGGTCCAACACATACATTTTAAAGTTTGGAGTTGAACACAGATTATTTGATAAATTGGGCTCTTAATATTCATGTGACATCCCTTAAACAAAAAAAGGCTACTGAAAAATAGTGCTTCAAATAAACAGAAATATTACTGGAAATTAAAAGTATGAATGAAATTAAAATAAGAAATAATAATGAATTATATAATAAAATGAATCAAGTTGTGACATACAAGATAAAATCAAGTAATCCTTGCAAACTTGAAGAGACAAAGACATGCAGTATATCTGAGAAAATTTAGAAGAAGGAAACAGAGGATAAATCAAGAAATTTCACAAGTCCAGAAACAATGTAGGGGAGGAAATATTGAAAGAAAGACACCTGAGTGAAATTGATTGAAAGGATCCACTCAGTTCTCAGTAAAATGAAGAAAATAACCTATACTAGACAATTAGAAAAGTATCTCTCCCAACCCATACCTCTGACCCCTTACTATAATATAATTCCCCAGAATTATTTATTTTTGTGCTCCCTTCCAAATATACAGATGAAACTATCATTTTAAGTGCGAATAAACATTTTGTCAAAGATATTTAATTTAGCCATTAAAATTAATAAAAGCTAAAGTAAGTTAAACATATAGAAAAAAACAAAGAAGCACAGCAATTATTTCCTTACCCACAACTTACTCCCAAAATAACAAGTTTACTTTCAAAATCAGGGAACAACCAGTAATGAAAGAGCAGCATGAGTGACCATTTCATTATTCAATATTTTATTTGGAAAGACTAAATCTCAAAAGATAAAGATTGCATGATTCATAAGATATTCTCAATAAAAAAGCTTATTTTATACCGGAATCCTTTTGTAGATAAAAAATTGTAAATTTTCCTGTAAGTTCAAAGTGAATTTTTTGATTCAGATTGTATTTAAGTACAGTTAAAACTAAAATAATACCTGGTTTGAAAAGGATTAGATGTAGGTAGAGAAAGATAGTTTCTTCTAAAAGAAAATACGGACTTTCATCAGTTTTAAAAAGTCATACAGATAGATCAATTTAAATATATCAGAAACACTTATTACAACAAAATTTTAGATGTGAGCAACATATAATGAGATTAGAAAAATTTAGTTTTACTGAATTATAGATTTGTTGTCTGCTTAAAATTTGAATGAAGTCAATGGATAGAAAAGAAAAAATTTCTCATCTTATAATGACCACTGCTTTTAAATAGCATTTTTAGATCTATGGTAGTTAATGAAGCTTACTTCAAGTGGTGGAATATAAGATGGGCAGTGATATTAAAATAGCACATCTTCTTAGATGTCTTTTTTGTGTGTAATGCATAGGTGGCAGCGCTACGTATTTTGGCAATGCTGTGCATTTCCTGTTACATCTCATCAGGAAGCACATAATATCAGGTTGTTCCACTTTTAATGATGTTAAGATTGATCAGAGGAGTTGTGATACTATTTGAGACCCAGGTGCAAGCCACACCAATTAAATCTGAATATCCAGGGCTGAGAGTAAGGCCTCAGTAGTTTTTTTTTTTTTTTTTTTAAACATCTTTATTGAAGTATAATTGCTTCACAATGGTGTGTTAGTTTCTGCTTTATAACAAAGTGAATCAGCTACACATATACACACGTTCCCATATCTCCTCCCTCCCGCATCTCCCTCCCTCCCACCCTCCCCATCCCACCCCCCCAGGCGGTCACAAAGCACCGAGCTGATCTCCTGTGCTATGCGGCTGCTTCCCACTAGCTATCTATTTTACATTTGGTAGTGTATATATGTCCATGACACTCTCTCACCCTGTCACATCTCACCCCTCCTCCTCCCCATATCCTCAAGTCCATTCTTTAGTAGGTCTCAGTCTTTATTCCCATCTTGCCACTAGGTTCTTCATGACTTTTTTTTTTTTTTCCTTAGATTCCATATATATGTGTTAGCATACTGTATTTGTTTTTCTCTTTCTGACTTACTTCACTCTGTATGACAGACTCTAACTCCACCCACCTCATTACAAATACCTCCATTTCATTTCTTTTTATGGCTGAGTAATATTCCATTGTATATATGTGCCACATCTTCTTTATCCATTCATCCAATGATGGACACTTAGGTTGCTTCCATGTCCTGGCTATTGTAAATAGAGCTGCAATGAACATTTTGGTACATGACTCTTTTTGAATTATGGTTTTCTCAGGGTATATGCCCAGTAGTGGGATTGCTGGGTCATATGATAGTTCTATTTTTAGTTTTTTAAGGAACCTCCATACTGTTCTCCATAGTGGCTGTATCAATTTACATTCCCACCAACAGTGCAAGAGGGTTCCCTTTTCTCCACACCCTCTCCAGCATTTATTGTTTCTAGATTTTTTGATGATGGCCATTCTGACTGGTGTGAGATGATACCTCATTGTAGTTTTGATTTGCATTTCTCTAATGATTAATGATGTTGAGCATTCTTTCATGTGTCTGTTGGCCATCTGTATATCTTCTTTGGAGAAATGTCTATTTAGGTCTTCTGCCCATTTTTGGATTGGGTTGTTTGTTTTTTTGTTATTGAGCTGCATGAGCTGCTTGTAAATCTTGGAGATTAATCCTTTGTCAGTTGCTTCATTTGCAAATATTTTCTCCCATTCTGAGGGTTGTCTTTTGGTCTTGTTTATGGTTTCCTTTGCTATGCAAAAGCTTTTAAGTTTCATTAGGTCCCATTTGTTTATTTGTGTTTTTATTTCCATTTCTCTAGGAGCTGGGTCAAAAAGGATCTTGCTGTGATTTATGTCATAGAGTGTTCTGCCTATGTTTTCCTCTAAGAGTTTGATACTGTCTGATTTTACACTTAGGTCTTTAATCCATTCTGAGTTTATTTTTGTGTATGGTGTCAGGGAGTGTTCTAATTTCATACTTTTACATGTACCTGTCCAATTTTCCCCTCAGTAGTTTTTAAAATTCCCCAGGTGATGCTAATATGTGACAAAGTCTGGGAACCAGTGGATTAAAGTGACGCTAACCTAATTCATCTATTTACTTAATTCCATTTTAGTGTAATGATCATTGCTTAGATCTATTATTTCATTACAGTATACTAACAATGGCTTTTAAAAATTCTATCATTATTTCTGATCTCATTAGTCTCATTAGCTGGACTTCTATAAAGAAATTTTCCTCATCAGTTATTTGATTACTGTAAAGTACAGTTTTTACAAGAAATCTGGACTAAATTTGTCATATTTACCTTGACTTATATTAGAAATAGTGCTGGCTAACTATAGCCTATGTACTGTATATGGCCCATGCCTCTTTTTGTATGGCCCATAAGCTAAGATTGTCTTTTACATTTTTCACTGGGTATTAATAAAAATAAAGAAGAATATGCAACAGACACATTATGTAGACTTGTTGAAGAAGAAGGAGGAGGAAGAGAAGGAAGAGAAGGAGGAGAAAGAGTAGAAGGGGAAGAAGAAACAGAGACTGGATATGGACCCCATATTCTAAAATATTTATTATGTGGTCTTTTACAGGAAGTTTGCCAACCCCTGGTTTAGAATGAAGAGTTTGTGTCCTAGCAATCACCAAAGGTAAAGATAACAAATAAGGTTTTTTCTTTTTAAATATACTCATGGACTTTAAAATAACGTGTGGTTTCAATCATTGCAGTTACTATTTTCTTTGATACTATAGCTCTCCTACATGTTAGGCCAGTGGGAACACTTTCAGTGGTTCCCTAGTTTTGTTTAGTTAGTTTTGTTTGGAATTTTACTGGATTCCAGTGATACTGGATAGCTTCCTTTGTTTCTGGCACAAGATGCTCCTGGACCATCTTGTACTTTTCTTGCCCCAGACCTGTAAGCAACCATTTCTTCAAGAGTCCTGGTTCCTTTTAGTGGGACATCATACATAAAGACCCAAATCTGGGTGTTAGTGGTGCTAACTACTGCTGAATGTCATCATTTGTAGACTAGGTTGTTATTTTTCTATGCTTTTTCAATGAATGGAGCTTGAGAATAGTTATTTGTTTTAGAAATATAAAAATAAACTATTAAATCTTTCTGATATTCCAAAATCACTTATAAGACTATAGATATTTTTCATAACTCATGTGATTTTATACTATATCTGTTTTGTGCTGAAATCTTAATTTATAACATTAACATAACTTCTTGTTTTATCTCTAATATGTTTAAAAATAACAATACTATTAATGGATACAAGTTAAAATTATGTAGCCTTGTTTATGTGCATTTTTGTTTAAAGACACATTATTTAACATGTACTGTTGATTCATTAGCATTGAACTCAAAGCCAACAGAGCTATCACTTGTTTTTTGAATGAAACTTGCTCTTGACTTCTGAATTACAGACACATTTTCTCTGTAAGGCACATAATAGCCTACTTGCACTTAGGAATACTAGATAGCACTATGCTTGGGGTCCATTTCAAACAGCAAATCACCACCAAAAAAAGCCCAAAAATGCAGAAAACATAGCACTAAAGAGATGATGAAGAGAACACGTTTTTACAGTAATAGAGCTGAAACAAGGCAGAGCATCACCTTTTTGACCTTCCCAAGGAACTTGTACATTGGGGAACTCAAATATACATGAATGACTGTGAAAGATCCGTGAGTATTGATTTTGGGGTTACAAATAAATTATAGCAAATAGATTCTCAAATATGGAATCTGTGAATATTGAAGATTAGCTGTATGTGAAAGATTCATAGGTAACATATAAACAGGGAAGAGATATGATATGGGAAGAGTGGGAAAGGTTTATATCAGGTTGACTCCAAACTTAGAAATTTTAACCTGGAAGAATTTGTGCATGAGACAAGAGCATTACAGATTTTAAGCTGAGGAGTGATAAAACTGTATTTTGGTTTTATAATGATCACTTTATTTATGTGGTGGGGGAGAAGGGTATGGTGAGAAAGAAGTTAAAGACTGATTAGAAGCTATAGTACTAATCCTGGTAAGAAATTGTAAAGCCTATCTATAGCAAGGAAGTGACAGTGGCACAGTGTGAAAGGGCTGGACATGATGACTGATTCAGGGTGAAGGATAAATAAAAAAGGAGGATTCAAAGTTGACTTTATGGGTGATAGAGGTGCCATGTACCAAGACAAGAATTAAAGGATAAAGAGCCAGTTTCAAGAGGGAAAAATGGAGAATTAAGTTTAGTCAGTGTAGGGGAGGAAAGTCTTTTTCTTTACTCTCTTAGTGCTTAAGATTAAACTGACATAAGACAGATTAACAGGAGAAAACCATACAGTTTTTTTTAAATTAATTAATTTATTTTATTTTTGGCTGCCTTGGGTCTTCATTGCTGCATGTAGGCTTTCTCTAGTTGTGGCGAGTGGGGGCTGCTCTTCGTTGCGGTGTGTGGGCTTCTAATTGCAGTGGCTTCTCTTGTTGCAGAGCACGGGCTCTAGGCGTGCAGGCTTCAGTAGTTGTAGCATGCGGGCTTCAGTAGTTGTGGTTCACAGGCTCTAGAACACAGGCTCAGTAGTTGTGGCACACAGGCTTAGTTGCTCTGCGGCATGTGGGATCTTCCTGGACCAGGGCTTGAAACCATGTCCCCTGCGTTGGCAGGTGGATTCTTAACCACTGTGCCACCAGGGAAGTCCCAAAACCATTCAAGTTTTAATTTTTTTTTTTTTACATATACATGGGAACCTTCACCAGAAATACGAAGATCCAAAGAAGCAGAGTTGAATGCTTGCATGAGTTGGACAAAGAGTAGTGATTTGTGAAAACGTGGCAAAGCAAAGGGACTTGGGCTGGGGTAGTTAATCAATGGAGAAGGGACTAGGAGGATAAAACTTATTTTAATAAGGTTTGTTTGTACAGATATTTCTTGGTCTTGACTTCCCATCCTTGGTGATGAAAATGTTTCTTTCCTTCTGGTATAGGGAAGACATCTTTTACCTGGGAATTTAATCTACTTGTAAGAAAAAGAAGGAAGTTCAGAGTGTCTTTCTTTTTTTAAATTTATTATTTATTTATTTATTTATTTATGGCTGTGTTGGGTCTTCGTTTCTGTGCGAGGGCTTTCTCTAGTTGCGGTAAGCAGGGGCCACTCTTCATTGCGGTGCGCGGGCCTCTCACTATCGCAGCCTCTGTTGTTGCGGAGCACAGGCTCCAGACGCACAGGCTCAGCAATTGTGGCTCACGGGCCTAGTCGCTCCGCAGCATGTCGGATCTTCCCAGGCCAGGGCTCGAACCCATGTCCCCTGCATTGGCAGGCGGACTCCCAACCACTGCGCCACCAGGGAAGCCCCCAGAGTGTCTTTCTTACATCTGCTGCTTTTCAAGTACATTCAACGCAAGATAGTCAATATGCCAAATCAACATATTTTGAGGTAGTGCTTTCCAAACTCCTTCACCATGTTGAGTTTTGGTTGCCTGTAGGATATCCAAGCATAGGTTTCCAGAAAATACTTAGGCATATGAATTAGCTTTTCAATGAAATTTAAGTAATGATGATTGGGCTGAGGGCTGAATTAAAGAAAAACAGAACAAAGCAAAAACAAAATAAAGCTAAGAGGTTAAGTGATATGGAAGAACCTGTGAAAGAAACAATTCTTTAAAAAGTGGCCAGTCATCTGTTGATGGACACTTAGGTTGCTTCTATGTCCTGGCTATTGTTAATAGAGCTGCAGTGAACATTGTGGTACATGACTCTTTTTGAATTATGGTTTTCTCAGGGTATATGCCCAGTAGTGGGATTGCTGGGTCGTATGGTAGTTCTATTTTTAGTTTTTTAAGGAACCTCCATACTGTTCTCCATAGTGGCTGTATCAATTTACATTCCCACCAACAGTGCAAGAGGGTTCCCTTTTCTCCACACCCTCTCCAGCATGTATTGTTTGTAGATTTTTTGATGATGGCTATTCTGACCGGTGTGAGATATCTCATTGTAGTTTTGATTTGCATTACTCTAATGATTAATGATGTTGAGCATAACTGAGTTATTTGTAGTGAGGTGGATGGACCTAGAGTCTGTCATACAGAGTGAAGTAAGTCAGAAAGAGAAAAACAAATACCATATGCTAACACATATATATGGAATCTAAAAAAAAAAAAAAAAACGGTCATGAAGAACCTAAGGGCAAGACGGGAATAGAGACGCAGACCTACTAGAGAATGGACTTGAGGATATGGGGAGGGGGATGGGTAAGCTGGGACAAAGTGAGAGAGTGGCATGGACATATATACACTACGAAATGTAATATAGAGCTAGTGGGAAGCAGCCGCACAGCACAGGGAAGTCAGCTCGGTGCTTTGTGACCACCTAGAGGGGTAGGATGGGGAGGGTGGGAGGGAGGGAGATGCAAGAGGGAAGAGATATGGGAACATATGTATATGTATAACTGATTCACTTTGTTATAAAGCAGAAACTAACACACCATTGTAAAGCAATTATACTCCAATAAAGATGTTAAAAAATAAATAAATAAATAAATAAAGCAAAAAGGAAAAAAAAAAAAAGTGGCCAGAATGGTAAGAAGGAAATGGAGAAGTGTTTTCATGGAAGCTAAACAGGAGAGAGTTTCAACAAAGAAGAAGTAGATAATGATGTTAATTATGGCAAAGAAGTGAAACAAGTTAAACTCAGAAAGACATCCAAGAGATCTGTCAATTAGGAAGGACTTGGTGACCCTAGCAAAGAGAGTTTCACTGTAATGAAAGCCAGATTGGTTTAGATTGAGAGGGAAACAGATGGTTAAAAATTCTAGGCAGCCTATTTATGATAAAGCACAAGAATTCAGGCTTGTCAAGGTTCAAATCCCAATTCTGCCACTTGAAAACTGTGTAGATGTTGACAACTGATTCAGAGTCTCATGCTGTTGTTTTGTCATCTGTATAATAGATTTGATAATAGTACTTAAATCATAGAGCATTATCTAAAAATAAATGAGTTAATGCACATGTGCTTAGAATACTGGCATAGAGTATGCACTTACTAAACTTATAATAAAAATGCATTCTGACCCTAAATTTTTATACTAGACACTGTTTAAAAACACTACAATCAAAAAGAGCATCTATATAACTTTAAATCTATTTATTGGGGAAAAAAAGGAGACATATAACCTCTACAAATATCTTTAAAAATTTGAAAGTCCTTGTTTATTATTAAGCAAAAACAGACTGTAGAAAATTTAATTGCTATATACTTGAATTTCACATAACCAGTGTTTATTTTTAACTTTGAAATCAGGTTCTCTTTAAAGAGTCTTTATAATATTTCTTGTACATACTTAACTTTAGCATTTATATTTAAAAATGCATTTTGTACCATACATTATAATGTTTTACATCTTAGTTTTACTTAGGCTTAAAAATGTTTTAAATTTCTGAAATAAAAAAATTAGTAAGAAGAAAAAAAAATGTACCTTTATTTTATTTGATTTCCAGTTTAATCAAAATGTTATGTTTTATTTATCCTTTCACATCATGAAGTGTTGAAATTTTTTTTAATGTTGTGGTTTTCTTGGACGTTGCATTACCATGAAACTGCAATGTTTTAAGTGTGAAAGCATTAGAGTTTCAAGTTTGATTTGGCAGGAATACTTTTCTTTGGCAAACATTCAGCTTCAAATACCTACATGCCTATTTGTGGTTTCTTATGGTTTTAGACCTCTTAGGGGAGAAAGAGATTGGCTTAATATGGTTAAAAATATCTTTGTGGGGTGCTGGCAGGTAAAAAGGGAAACAGACAAGAAACGACTGACTACATAAAGGATTCTCAAAAGATTTCCCAAGAGGAAAAAAAAAATTATTCTGTTAACTGTGTTAAACAAAATACCCATATTAGGTACAGTTCATACTTGACAAAATTGTGCTTGATATTTATTTTAGCTAGATTTGCCTTGGTATTAATCCCAGCTATTCAGTTTTCTATTTCTGGAACTTACTGTTAAGAGTTGTCTTTACATTAAAAAATGTCTCTTCTCTCCTGATCAATTCACAGTTGTCTCACCAGATCCTCAGGCTCAATTTCCCCAAATACATAATTATCAACTCTCTCCTATCATTCCATTTCTTCCTATACAAATGGATTTTTATCATTTTGGAAGGTTCAGGATCCCTTTTATTGTTTTAGCATAATTCAACAGGAAGTTTTGGGTAGCTAATATGTGCTGTACACTATTTACATGTGCTAGTGACAGAGAAATGAGGAAAATATGTTCAAAGATCCCAGTATGAGACATTCAACTTAGAGAGCAGTCAAGTCTACAGTACTTATTTAAAATCATTATAATCAAATCTTTCTAATGAGGCACAATGAGAACAATTCATAAGAAGGCCTAACCTTGTTTCAAATCAGACAATAAAGCCAAACTCTGGAAGTGAAAGCAGAAAACAGCAGGTGTGAAGTCTTCAGGGAATAATGATCTCCAGGTATTCACAGAGCTGTAAAAAGACCAGTAAGGCTTGAGTTAAAGCTTAGTTGGTAGGCAAGGGTTTGCAATAGTATGTGAGCTGAATATGAAGATGAAGTCAGGGGTTATATCATGCAAAACTTAAAACCTGTTAAGATATTTATCAAATGCTTTCTAGGTACTGTTTTAAATCTACTATTATTTAAATTCATTCAATTTTTACAATAATTCCATAGTGTAGATACATTTTATCCCCACTGTATAGTACTCAGTCACATTTTAACGATACATGCTGGTGGGGCCCAGAAAACAAGACACAAATGAGTACATTTTTGGTCCTATCCTTCCAGCTGTGATGGAGTTGCTTTCAAGAGACAAATTCTCCTGCTGAGAATAAGTATAAAAGCTATAACAAAATTTTTAAAATAGCTGTTAGGAGACATTAGAATAGTACCTAAGGCAGACAGGACTTGAGGGACTAGGTTGTTAAGACAGGAAAACACATTAAGATAAGTCCTAAATTCTTCACTGATTTTCAACCCAAGGTGTTAGTATATGTGTAACTTATGCAGACTGATCAGTAGCTTAGTGCTTTTGGAAGACAAGAGAGTAGGTAGACAAAAAATGGAGTTGAGGACTACAAATTAGTTCTACAAATTATAACTACAAGTTACAACTGAAGGGCTGAGGTCACAAAGAAAACAAAACTATAAGGAAATGAGAGTGGAATTGTGCACTGCTTTTTCTGGAGGTGTTTCCTAATCCCTCTGTTGCATATGGTAAGTGGCCAAGAAGCCAAGCCTAAAGCAGCAGAATCTAAAAAGCTAAGCAAAGCTTTAACAGTAACATAGTGCTAGAGAGACAAAAACTGGAGCTCAGGGCCTAATAAGAAGGAAGGTACCTGGAACATAACCCAGGCCTTCAGCTGAGATTTCTAAAGGGCTCACCATAAGAGGAGAGACAAACAGGATCACTCTTCACAAGTGCTGAAATATAACCCAAGTCTGCATATTAATCTGTACCTATTCTAATAAAATGCCAGACAAACTAAATATCCCCTGAAATAAGATAAACTAAGAGAATAAATAATTTTTATGTATAATAGTTATTCAAATCAGCAATTGTAGATATATGAGGAGGATCAATCAATCAAAAAACAAGAAAAAGACCTGAAAATAAGGTTATTGGATTGGTGATCCATATACTCTAATTTTTAGGCATGAATTTTAGAAAAATTGTGTTCAAGAAAACAGATTTTTCAAAAGCTAGAAATTTTCACCAGGGAACTTTAGACTATTAAAAACAATCAAATGGAAATTCCAGAGTTGAAAAATATAACAACTTTAAATAAGAATTCAATAAATGGGGCCAAATAGACACAGCAGAAAGACAATTGATGAACTACAACATTGATCAGTTGGAATTGTTCAAACTGAAGAAAGGTGAAGAAAAAAAATTGAAAACACAAAAGAGTTTAAGATGTATTTGGATCACAGTAAAAATTCTGACATATAGGTAACTGGGATCCTAGAAAAATAGGAAAGAAATAGAGGGACAAAGCCAGTATTTGAAAAGATACAGGCAAAAAAATATTTCAAAAGCTAAATTAGACCATCAAGCCACAGACAAAAAGCTCTACAAATATACAACAGGATAAATGCAAGAAAAACATACCTAGCCATTAAAATAAAAAAACTAAGAGAAAATTTCAAGAGTAACGATTATTTTTAGTAAGACTGACTGCTGACATTTCAGTAGAAACACTAGAAGACAAAAGAAAATTGACATTTTAAGATGATAAAAGAATAACTGGCAACCTAGGATTTTATGTAGATTGGGTCCCACAGAATGTGAAAGAGAGCTGTGGATAGCTGGAGACTCTTGGCACCAGCACTGAGGTTCTTCCCATGTGAAGCAAGTAGCAGCAGAAGTTGGACCTGGTAGGAAGAGGCTGCCTTAGCCCTCATAATCTGCATAGACCCTTACTCCTCCACCTACCCAAATGCACTGGCTATAGAGTTACTCTTAGCACTCCACATCCAGTAGCTTATCTCAGCTTCTTAAAGAATCAGATGGAAATTTCCATAATGCTTCTGTATGTGATATGGATATCATTAGCATGTTACTGGGAGGAAGTGTTCCAAACACAATATTTTCAATGAGACATTCTGTTTAGATATATGTCCTTAAATGCTGCAGATACTCTTGCAATCGATATGGAATGATCAGCACTAGTGAGTTGTTCTTAGTTTAGACATTAGTTAGCACTTAATAAAAAGTTCTCTTCAGAGACTGAAGCTCCATGTTTCTTAAGGAACATAACAGAGGGATAATAACACTTAGAGAATTTCAGAAACATGGTACTTTTGTGTTCCTGTGCTGTGTTACAGCCAAGCCAGTTGCCACCAGAAAGCAAGAGCTCCTTCAACACTTTCCCAGGAACCTCAAAGGAATAGAAGCTCTTACAAAGATTGGTTTCTTAGAAGCATTCAAGCAACTGAAGCTGAAGAGAATTCCTAAGGTAATGGTCAGCTTTGGACCTACAAAATGAAGCTACAGATGCCTCTATTATGAAGATGGAAATTCTGTGCCATCCACTATGGTTTGAATACAAGGCCCTACCTAAGATCTGATTTACAAAGAAAAATATACATTAAACCCATTGCTATTTCTATCAGTTACTAAAAAGGGTTTAAAGTCTTTTGTTTGCTTTCTCTAGAAACTACAGACTCAGGAACATTTTGAATGTTTGATTGCTGGTGTAATAAGTGATTTTGTATAAGATTCAGGAGAAAAGATTAGAGTGAGTTGCTTCTCTGTTCTAGTTTTGTTTTGAGGTAAGACCTGATATGTGTGAAATGCCATTTGATCAGGATTTTCCTTGGTAGAAGTCTTCAGTCTCACACACTTGTTAATAGAGTCTGTTAGAAAGAATTTAGGTCAGGAGTCAATTGTGTAACTGAGTCAGAAACTTTTACCTTCAAATCTGAGTTGGATGTTTTGTTTGTGAACACAGATTATAAAGGCTAAGCATACTTCAGAAGAAATGTGTCATACATGAAGCAAGCTGAAGTTTTCATTTGGGCCTTTTTGAGTAAGCCTCATAGTATTATGTAAAAACTAAATTTTTTTTCAGAATCTTTGATCTTGTTCACAATGAAAATATGCAGTACTGTACCTAAGGAATATGACACAATGTCATGTTTTGTTGTTCATCCCTAAATATAAATTTTCTCTTTTGATTTCAGTGGAGGAATGGCATGATACTGTTTTCTTCCAAAGAGGGACTAGTGAATATTTTAGCAATAGGATTTATCTATTCTTTTCAGCACTTAAGTATTTAGGGTTACATGGAAATGTTCTAGGAAAGTATAGTGCTTTGCAAAACAGGTAGATCTACTTTAAAATAAGATACTGTAGTTTTTTTTAATTTTTAAAATTTTTATACAGTTTTAAATGTTACTTTCCATTTAGTTACTACAAAACATTGGCTATATTCTCCATGTTGTATAATAAATCCTTGAGCCTATCTTATACCCAATAGTTTGCACCTCCCACTCCCCCACCCCTATATTGTACCCCCCACACTGATAACCACTAGTTTGTTCTCTGTATCTGTGAGTCTGCTTCTTTTTTGTTATATTCACTCATTTGTGTGTGTGTGTTTTAGATTCCACACATAAGTGATGTCATACAGTATTTGTCCTTCCCTGTCTGAATTATTTCACTTAGCATAATGCCCTGCAAGTCCATCTATGATGCTGCAAATGGCAAAATTTTGTTCTTTTTTATGGCTGAGTGGTACTCCATTTTATATATAAACCACATCTTCTTCATCCATTTATGCATTGATGGACACTTAGGTTGCTTCCATATCTTGGTAATTATAAAAAATGCTGCTATGAACATTGGAGTGCATGTATCTTTTTGAATTAGAAGTAAATTAGAAGTAAAACTGTCACTGTTTGCAGATGACATGATACTATACATAAAAAATCCTAAAGACACCACCAGTAAAGTATTTGAGCTCATCAATGAATTTGGTAAAATTTCAGGATAAAAAATTAATATACAGAGCTCTGCTGCATTTCTATACACAAATAATAAAGTATCAGAAAGAGAAATTAAGGAAAGAATCCCATTTACCATTGCATCAAAAAGAATAAAATGCCTAGGAATAAACCTACCTAAGGAGGCAAAAGACCTATACTCCAAAAACTATAAGACACTGATGAAAGAAATTGAAGACAACACAAACAGATGGAAAGATATACCATGTTCTTGGACTAGAATAATTAATATTGTTAAAATACTACCCAAGGCAATCTACAGATTCAATGCAATCCCTATCAAAATACCACTGGCATTTTTCACTGAACTAGAACAAATAATTTTAAAATTTGTATGGAAACAGAATAGACCCCAAATAGCCAAAACAATCTTGAGAAAGAAAAACAGAGCTGGAGGAATCACTCTGCTTGACTTCAGACTATACTACAAAGCTGCTGTAATCAAAACAGCATGATACTGGCACAAAAACAGACACATAGATCAATGGAGCAGAATAGAGAGTCCAGAAATAAATTCACACACTTATGGTCAATTAATCTGTAACAAAGAGGAAAGAGTATACAATTGAGAGAAGACAGTTTTTTCAATAAGTGGTGCTGGGAAAACTGGACAGCTACATGTAAAAGAATGAAATCAGAACAATCTCTAACACCATATACACAAATAAACTCAAAATGGATTAAAGACCCAAATGTAAGACTGGATATTGTAAAACTCCTAGAGGAAAACATAGGCAGAACACTCCTTGACATAAATCAAGCAGTATTTTTTGGATTCATCTCCTAAAGTAAAGGAAATAAAAGCAAAAATAAACAATTGGGACCTAATTAAACTTAGAAGCTTTTGCACAGCAAAGGAAACCATCAACAAAATGAAAAGACAGGCTACTGAATGAGGGAAAATATATGCAAATGGTGTCACTGATAAGGATTAATATCCAACATATATAAACAGCTCATACAACTCAACATCAAAAAAACAAACAATCCAATTAAAAAATAAGCAGAACTGAATAGACATTTTTTTCTAAAGAGGAAATACAGTTGGCCAATAGGCATATGAAAAGGTGCTCAACATTGCTGATTATCAGGAAAATGCAAATCAAAACCACAGGGAGATATCACCTCACACCTGTCAGAATGGCTGTCATCAAAAAGAACACAAATAACAAATGTTGGTAAGGATGTGAAGAAAAGGGAAACCTTGTACACTGTTGGTGGGAATGTACGTTAGGCAGCTGCTGTGGAAAACAGTATGGATTGTTCTCAAAAAACTAAAAATACAGCTATCATATGACCTAACAATTCTGTTCCTGGGTATATATCCGAAAAAAACAAAAAACACTAATTAAAGTAAGATTCTGTAAGTTTAAAAAAATAACATGTAAAACTTTATTGCAGATATTTTTTTGTTTTAAATAGTTATCTGTCTCACACCCTGTTTTATTAAAAAAAAATTTACCCCTGTGATTAAAAAAAAAAAATTGAAAGCAAAATAAAGATGTTTTCAGGGGAAAAAAACCCAGACAATTTGGTTTAAGCAGATGTCTTCTAAAGGAGCTCTTCAAGCAGAGGGAAAATTACCTATAATGGAAGTATAAAAATTCACGAAGGAATAAGAAACACCAGAAAGGGTAAATAAATAAGCAAATACAAATTAATGCTGATTGTATAAAACATTATTAATATGAGTCAATATATTAGAAAAAAACACAATAGACTAGAGAGAAGTAAAAGGAGATCTAACTGATCTAAGATCTCTGCATTGTCTTAGAAATGATGAAAATACTAATGTACCTCACACTGTAGAAAGTCAAGGATGTACATTGCTATACCCAAGGTAACCATAAAAAAAAAACTTGAGAGAGTATCAGGATAATTAAAAGAAAATCGATGAAGAAAGGAAGGAGACAAAGGAGATACAGTAAAACGGTAGCTGTAAAACTAATTGCATCACAAGTAAATAGATTAAAAAGTCCTACCAAAAGCAAGATTGCCAGATTGCATTAACAAATCAACAACTACATTCTGCTTACAAGAGATACTTGTTAAATCTAATGACAGAAACATTTTTTAAAATTTTTAAATATTTAAAAATTTGCTGTGTAAACACTACCCACAACTAATGAAATCTTGAATAGCCATACAATATCAGATAAAGATTCTGTGGCAAGAAACATTGCTAGAGATGCAGTGGATATTTAACAGTGATAAAAGGGTCAATCCATTGAGAAGATATGAAATTCTAAATGTGTTTGCAGCTAATAACATAGTCACAAACTATATAAAGCAAAAATCAATGTAACTGTAGAAACAAATAGAAAACTCAAAAAGTATTATGGTAATTTTTAATAGACTTTTCAAACAACTGATACAAAATGTAGAAAAAACAAACCAATGAAGATATAGATTTGAATAACAACATTAACAAACTAGCTTTAATTGACATGTATAGGGTACCGTGTCCAATAATTGTAGCAAAATCATTATTTTCAAGTGCAGATGGAATATTTACCAAAATGCTGAAAGGAAGTCTTAATACATTTCTAAGGATGTAAATAATATAGAGTATATTTGTAGACCAGTTGAATTAAACAAGAAAGCAATAGGAACAAGATGATAAAAATATTACATAAATTTTTTCAAAGAATGTAAAAAAGAGGGAAAACCATTATGCTTTATGAGATGAGCATAAGCATGATATGAAAACCTGACAAGTACTTCACAAGAAAGGGGAATTATGAGTCAGTCTTTCTTATAAGCATTATCACAAAAATTCAAAACAAATATTTGCTAATTGAATCCAGATATATATAGATATATATATATCTATATATATATATATATAGATATAGATATAGATATAGATATGGAATTTCTGAATATTCAGAAACAAGCAATTAAAGAGTATATTTTTAATCTGAGATAAGGCATCTATATTACAAAAACCTTCTAAAAGCACACACCATGTGACCCAGTAATCCCACTCCTGGGCACATATCCAGAGAAAACCATAATTCGAAAGGATACGTGCACTCTGATGCTCATTGCAGCACTATTTACAATAGCCAGGACATGGAAACAACCTATATGTCCATTGACAGAGGAATGGCTAAAGAAGATGTGGTACATACATACAATGGACTACTACTCAGCCATAAAAAGGAACAAAATAATGCCATTTGCAGCAACATGGATGAACCTAGAGATTGTCATACAGAGTGAAGTAAGTCAGAAAGAGAAAGACAAATATCATATAATATTGATTATATGTGGAATCTAGAAAAATGTACAAATGAACTTATTTGCAAAGCAGAAATAGAGTCACAGGTGTAGAAAACAAACTTATGGTTACCAAGAGGGGAAGAGGGGATCGGATGAATTGGGAGATTGGTACTGACATATTTACACTACTATATATAAAATAGGTAACTAATAAAAACCTACTGTATAGCACAGGGAACTCTACTCAATGCTCTGTGGTGACCTAAATGGGAAGGAAATCTGAAAACGAGTAGATACATGTATATGTATAACTGATTCACTTTGCTGTACAGCAGAAATTAACACAACATTGTAAAGCAACTATACTTCAATAAAAATTTAGAAAAAACCCCAGAAAACATACATACTTAAATTTGTTTTGAAAAACAGGCACATATATTTATGAAATATTGGAAAATATCCTTCACACCTCAAGTTTAGAAGTAAGACAAGAATACTCTTTATCATCATTCCTACTGATCACTGTTCTGAATATCTTAGCCAGTAAAAATAAGAAAGGAAAGCAAAAAACTCATTATTTAGAGTCAACATGATTGTATGAATGAAAAATCTTTAAATAATGTATGGAGTGTACTATTATACTATTGTATGATTTCAATTTTATTAGAATTGAACTATTAGAATTAGAACTATTAGAATTAATAAATTGGAAAGGTTGAAGATAAAGGTTAATATGAAAATCAAATATATTTTTATGATGTTACATATTGAATACATATTTGTAAACAGAGCATAACCTTAAAAAGTGATACTACATAGAGCATGTCAATAGGATATTTACAATACCTCAACATTGAACACTTACAGTACTGTGGAAATTAATTACCCAGAATGTACAGTGGTAATAGATACATGTAATAATTCCAGAATGTCCACATTTGTGTCCTGACCCATGAAATAAGGACACTTATTATAGAAAACAAAAAGTGTCATCCCCTGGCTGGAACCACTCCCACACATTCCACTTAACACTGAGTCAAAGAATAAAAGCAATACCATGTGTCTGGGTTGTGCAGGCCAAGATTTTAGGCTATACCCAATTTCCATGCGTGCTATAGGGCACTGTGAGTGAAGTTCCAGTTTCATTTGTTACTGCCAGACTTGTCAGGCAATGCTAGACTAGCTGCTCCAAATTCCATTCTGCATTTTAATCTGAAAGTGCAAGAGCTAAACCCTTAGATTCATGTGACTGTCCACAGGAATTTAAGGTTCACCTTCCACCTTATGGGCTTAAGTTGGCCTTGAATTTGTTAATTACATAAATTCTGATAATATCCTTGAAATCAGAGACTTTTTAAAAAAATGTATTTTACTGAAGTATAGTTGACTTACAATGTTGTGATAATTTCTACTGCACAGCAAAGTGATTCAGTTATACATATACATGCGTTCATTTTCATATTATTTTCCATTATGGTTTATCACTGGATATTGAATACAGTTCCCTGTGCTATATAGTAGGACCTTGTTTTTCCATTCTATACATAATAGTTTGCATCTGCTAATCTGAAACTCCCAATCCATCTGTCCTCCACCTGCCCTCCCCCTTGGCAACCACAAGTCTATGTCTATGAGTCTGTTTCTGTTTTGTATATAAGTTCATTTGTGTCATATTTTAGATTCCACATATAAGTGATATCATATGGTATTTGTCTTTCTCTTTCTGACTTACTTCACTTAGTATGATAATCTCTAGGTCCATCCACGTTGCTGCAAATGGCATTATTTCACTCTTTTTATGGCTGAGTAGTATTCCATTGTATATATGTACCACATCTTCTTTATCCATTCATCTGTCAGTGGACATTTAGGTTGTTTCCATGTCTTAGCTATTGTAAATAGTGCTGCTATGGACATTGGTGTGCATGTATCTTTTCAAATTAGTCCTCAGGATATAAGCCCAGGAGTGGGATTGCAGGGTCATATGGTAACTCTATTTTTAGTGTTTTGGGGAACTTCCATACTGTTCTCCACAGTGGCTACACCAATTTACATTCCCACCAATGGTGTAGGAGGGTTCCCTTTTCTCCACATCCTCTCCAGCATTGGTTATTTGTAGACTTTTTAATGATGGCCATTCTGGCTGGTGAGAGACGGTACCTCATTATAGTTTTGGTTTGCATTTCTCTAATAATTAGCAAGGTTAAGCATCTTTTCATGTGCTGTTGGCCATCTGTATGTCTTCTTTGGAGAAATGTCTATTTAGGTCTTCTGCCCATTTTTTTATCGGGTTGTTTGGTTTTTTTGTTGTTGAGTTGTATGAGCTGTTTATATATTTTGGAAGTTAAGCCCTTGTTGGTCACAAAATTTGCAAATATTTTCTCCCAGTCTATAGGTTGTCTTTTTGTTTTGTTTATGGTTTCCTTTGCTGTTCAAAAGCTTGTAAGTTTGATTAGGTTCTGTTTGTTTATTTTTTGCTTTTATTTCTGTTGCCCTGGGAGACTGACATATGAAAACACTGGTATGATTTATGTCAGATAATATTTTACCTATGTTCTCTTCTAAGAGTTTTATGGTGTCATGTTTTATATTTAAGTCTTTAAGCCATTTTGAGTTTATTTTTGTGTATGGTGTGAGGGTGTGTTCTAACCTTATTGATTTACATGCAGCTGTCCAACTTCCCCAGCACCACTTCCTGAAGAGACTATCTTTTCTGCATTGTATATCCTTGCCTCCTTTATTGAAGATTAATTGATTGTAGATGTGTGGGTTTATTTCTGGGCTCTCTATTCTGTTCCATTGATCCATATGTCTGTTTCGTGCCAATACCACACTGTTTTAATTACTGTAGCTTTGTAGTATTGTCTGAAGTCTGGGGAGGTTATGCCTCCTGCTTTGTTCTTTTTCCTCAGGATTGCTTTGGCAATACTGGGTCTTTCATGGTTCCATATAAATTTTAGGATTATTTGTTCTAGTTCTGTGAAAGTGTTATGGGTAATTTGATAGGGGTCACATTAAATCTATAGATTGCTTTGGGTAGTATGGCCATATTAACAATATTAATTCTTCCAATCCAAGAGCATGGGTTATATTTCCATTTCTTTGAATCAGAAATCAGAGACTTTTTGGTCTCAAATTCACCCAGAGAAACATTATAGTTTTCATCAATGAACAAATGAAAGGAGTATAGGTGTATATTATAAAGGGAATATACAATCTTCTTGGGTTAAAAGAGAACTGAGAGAAATTATCCAAACCCACGCATAGAAAGGTAATTAAACAGGGCTTTGATGAAACACTGTGCCTAGGAATCAGGTTTCCTCGAAGAGAAAATGTGGTGATTTGTAAAAGATGCTTAAATGAGAAAGGAACAGTTGATGAGTAAGAGAAAGAGAGAACAAGAAATAGTGAAGGAGAGAGAAGGAAGGAAAGGAGGATGGAAGGGAGGGAGAGAAAGGAAGACAAGATGATTCAACTGGAAGAAAAGAAAGATATCATTTGGGAAAAGATTGGTGTCCAACGTTTAGAGAAATAAATTGAAAAAAAAATATTGAATGGAAAAGTTAATGCTTTCAGATCTAATTACTCATAAAGAGATAAATAAAGGAGGAAAATGTGTCAGCTGTTACTAAATCATATTGAGTCCCAAGTGGAGCAAAGTCTGAAAGAATAGATTGGATCATTCTTCCAAAGCAAGCTAAGATCCAAAAAAGTAATTGAGAAGTGTTTCTTAAATTTCCATAGTAAGAGCAATTTGGAAGCTATCTCCTTAAAGTTTGAGACTTTTGGCCTCATGATTACAGAAAAAAATTCACTGACTTTAGAGGGGAAGACTAAGAATATTGGAATAAAATATTCAAGGCATTAGTAATTGATTTTCAAGATGATATTATAAGTGGAACTACAAATACTGCCTATGCTTAAAGGATGTGTGACATTAGGCCTCTGAGGGAAGGTCCACAAAAAGAGACACATTAAACATAGAGGAGAGAGATGGAAAGAGACAGATTGATTCCAGGCCTAGGTTATGTTTTAATGGGAGAATATCTCCTGGGTGTCATTCTTTCAAATCAAGAACTTCAAGGTGAAAAGAGTTATCTGGACAGTGGGTGGTTTGGAGAGTCATTGAACTAATTTTCATTATTTACCCTATAGGAGATAACCCAAGACAACATATAGAACATTATGAAAGTGGAAGGCAGGACAGATATTGGAGTAAGAAAGAAAAGGGGAAAGGAAATTGAAAGAAAGCATTCTGACCCAGTTTTAGTCCAAGTGCACTAAAGATGGAAAGGAAACAACTGGAACTTGTACCCACTCAGTTAAATCTTCCTAAAAAGGATAAAGAATATAAAGAAATTGAATATTAGAGGCATGATCCACTGCTGCTGGTCAAGGCCTTAAAGCTACACAAGGCTTTCAAAAGCTGAAGAAGGACAATGCCTGGCGGAGTACATGCAGTGCTCCTGGCTCTGACTTGAACTGTGGGGCCCGCATTTCAGAGGTATCAGCTGCACCTCAGTTCAGAAATCTCCTAAGAACAAATAGATAACTGAAACAAATGAGGAGATGAGGGATAAACCTTTCCTAGCAGTCAGGTATCACCTGAAAGCCTATGGAAGACAGGTCATCCCTAGAGGCCACACCCAACTCAGCATAGGAGGAACTTAGCAAGTAGGAGAGTTTGAACATGCTGGACATGCATATTGAGTGTGGGCTGGCCAAAATGCCATTCTCTGAGAGGAGAGAGAGTATGTATCAATGGCTTTTCCCCCCAACAGGAACATGCACAATGCCAAATTGGCCACTTGAAAGGGGTCTCCTAATAAAGTCTAACATCTCAAGTTGTACACTCTGGACAACTAGCACAGAAAAACTGGCATCAGTTGAGGCAAAGACAAATTTTCTCCGTATACTCTCCTTATGTGAAACACCACTATATCTCCATTTTATATTTTGGAGGCATTCTGGAGTCCTGTATTTGCCTGAAATAATTGCTTTACTGGCTAGGGCTTGACATTTTTATTGTTGTTGTTGTTTTTTAAATTTGGTGGCTGAGGGTCCAATGCATGATCATTTTATTCATTCTGCTAGTTCAGTACTTAAGTGCAAGAAGTTATTCTAGACACTGAGGATATGGTCATGAAAACACAGAGCAAGCTCTGGAGACTACATTCTAGTGAGAAAGATGTATAGTAATCAGGCAAACGTAATAATAAGTAAGATAATTTTTGATAGTTAATACATTTTAGCCTCAATTTTCTTTTTTTATGAATTAAGAAAAATGCTGCCTACTTCATGGTTATTGCTGAGATTAAATAAGATAATATGTGGAAAGCATTTAGTACAGTAAAAATTACAGCTCTACTACTACTGCTACTATAGGAGTACATGTTTAACTTTTGTTTGAATCTCTCTCTCTGTATATAGTTTTTTTTTTCCTGCCTATAAAGCAACACATGCATACTTTAACAAGATTTAAACAATATAACTGATTTCTTAAATATTACACAGTGAGAATTTCAGTTTAACTTTGAAAATCTAGGCCCTCAATATGCCCAGGGTTTGCAATACTGTATTGTTGGTTCAAAAACTTTGCCTTCATTAGTAGCTTTAAGGAATTTAAGATAAATATTTGCATAAGAAAGAGTTTTTATTGAAATGATCCCAAATCAACATATGCTTTGTCATTTGCAATATTCCCCCTAGGAAGTAGGATGAATAATAAATGGCCAGCCAGATGTAGAACTTTTTTAAGTACTTAACAAAAAGTTTATATTTGAGGCATTTAGCCGTAACCGTACTTCAGCTGTGTTTTTGTCTTGAGACACATATTTTTTCCTAACTCTATGCATGCAGAGAGCTTCAGACATCTACCATCTACTTTGACTCTTTCTCTCTCCCTTTTTCTTTTTCTTTTTTTTTTTGGCTCTAACAAAATGGGGCGGTAAGAATAGTTAAATGTGGTAAAGACAACAATTTTGCTTTCATCTGATAAGTCACGTTGTTCACAGGGAACCACCTATAGGTCAGTGGTTGATTATTTATGAATATGAAAACATTGTAAAATATTCCTAGAGCACTTTAGCCTGGTTAGAATCATATAAAATATTATAAGTTTATACACTATAAATAAGCAGATAATTTTACTGTTCACTTTTAAAAACAAATATACTGAAGGTTTTAATGTAACAGCCATTTAGTGGCACTTACTGTGTGCCAGACAATGTTTTAAGCAATTTACAGATATTAACTAATATTAATACCTGGTAAGAACTAATGAAGAAGTTTCTAATACAGCCTCTATTTTGCAGTTAAGAAAACTGGAGCAAGAGAAATAAGGTAAATTTCCCAAGGTTGCGCAGCTAGTAAGTGACCAAGCCAGATTCAGCACCAGTAGCTGGGTTTCTGAATCAGGGTTCTTAACCATAGACCTCTGCTGCCTTACTTAAAAAGCATCTAGAAAAGGTCACTTATGGGTAGTGAAAGAAAAGTCAAAGCTAGTTTTGTTGAATATTATAAATCCCTGAACTTTTGCTATCTCTTTTTAAAAATATTGTTTTTTCCAATATTAAGTAATAGTATTCTAAGATAATTCTTATATTTCTCAATAGTTATCACTTGCTCTACATAGTTACTGAACTTGGCATGATTCTGCAAAGGGGAATGGATTGTTATTTTCTAGGGAACAAAAGATATTGCCACACTAATAGAATGTTCAGATATGTTTTATCAGACTTTTTTACATTCTTGGTAAAAAGAAGGATGCGAGAGTTTTTAATATGTAACACCAAATACATAATGAATTTTGTGAGAGTTGGCAAATAATATTTTCTGAGAGAATCATATAGTGTGCAGACAAGAGTAATTATAAGCTAGTTTACTTCACTAATACTATATCCAAAAGAAGATTTTATATACTTGGATATTGACCTTTCAAGTCTTTTTTTTTCTTTTTTTTAATTTGGGGCCTATACTAGTTTCCTAGCAGACTTTAGCTATGATATGTAACTATTAGCAATAGTATAATGAAACCAAATGCTTCTACTATTAGACACCAGAGGGTTTTGTAGCCCTGGTCCACCCACCAATTAGTTGAAAACTCTGGAAAAGAAGAAAAGAAAAAAATGTCATAGAAAAGAAAGGGCATATTTCAGCTAATTAATAAAGAAAGGAAAAACCAAGGATTACTGAATAAATTACATTTCACACTAAATCTGGATAATTTTATCATTCTAAATAGGAATGAAATAGTTATTAGCTATTAATACCTTGAAATTTTTAGCATAGTAATGTAGGTAAACCATTAATCATATGCAACTATTTTCCCACTTCGGCCTATCATGTTCTGCTGTATCATAATTACATAATGTGTGATTGGCTCTTAATCCAGGTCAACTGCTTACTAAAGCACAAAATCTCCAGACTAGACTGACGACAATAAATAGCTCTACAAAAATACTTGGAGGTTTAATCTTGAGTTTCTTTCACTTAATCTTTATCAAAGGTTCATCATTATTGAACAGTAGCTGATGAATTTGCATCCCAATCCCTTTTCTAAGTCAGTCCCTGGATTAATCTAGAATCTGGATGACCAGAGAACAGTCTACCTGGATCTTATTGGGTGCATTTTCCTCTTAGAAAAGATTTCTCTGAAATGTTTTATTGGGAAGGAAAAAACTTTCCTCTACCCTTTTAGGTTCTTCTGGCTGGTCTAAGAATTAAATTGACATGAGACAGATTAACAGGAGAAAATCAAATTCAGTTTCAGATGAAAGAGAATTCCGCATACATGAGAGGTTCAGAGACAAAGTAAATGAGGTATATATGCCATCCTGAGCTAAGGAATGGGATAGGGACCTGGGGCTTCCAAAGACAGGAGGGTCATTAACAGGAATACAAGAAGAAGAGCAGGTGTTTGGTAATTAGGCGTTTGCCCTGCCATATAGATGGAACCATTTAGATAAAATTTATCTCCAGGAACAACTCTTTGTATGGGAAAAGTCCCTTAGTCTGTTAGTCCTGAGAACAGGTCAGTTCAGTTAAATAGTTGTACCTCATTTCAGTAGGTGGTGATGCAGGTACGCTTCCAAAGCTAGGCCTATGGTGCAAGTAATCAGGTATTTAATAAGAGGTATTTCTATGAAAACAAAAGAGAAACAATGGTTAGTGATTAGAGTAGACTATAATCCCAGTTTCTGAGTTCTGAAAGTAGCCAGTCAATAAGAATTCTAGATATCAGTCTCAAAGCAGTATTTGCAAATGTTTGAAGGCAAATAGAAAGGGATGTGAGTGGACTTTGATTTTTGTTCTAATGTCTATCCTTCCATCTTACTAAAGGAATTCCAACACCTAGCCATTATACCAATATGAGAGCTCTCAAAAAAAAATTTTTTTTAATTTAGCCAATTCGAAGAATCCATTATGTGGCCATTGATGAGTAGGATCTATTAATCTTAATAGCAACTCAAACCAATAAGCCTTTTTATGGCTTAACCATGTAGGTAAGAGCTGTCCCATAAGAGAGTGTAAATGATTCAGCCCTCACAAGATCCAGGAAGTTCACTCTCAGAGTTAGTCTAAGAAAGTAAAGTCAGTAACTGTGAGGGGGCTCTGTTTTTAAGCAGCTGTTCCAAAACACAGGGAATCACGTTTTCCCCTCACTGAATAGAATAGGGCGACTCACCAACCCACAAGTCACCCATTTCTTTAGTTCCCTAAGCTTAGGTCCACAGCCTACTCAGCTGCTCACCAGGTGCATTTGTATCCTCTGGCCGGCAGAGATCAGAGAGAAAACAATGACCGTCTCTGGGAGGAATGGGATCAACAGAAAACCAGAGTATACTCATCCCAGATATTTTCTAGAATCCCTTTTGCCCAAAGAACCAGCTCCACATATACTTTCTTTCGGTAATCTGAATTTAGAAAAGAGAGAAAGGGGGGAGAAAAAAAAGACCCTTACCACTCTCACTTCCAACGGACCCTACAGCAGGCAGAGATCTGGGAGACTGACATGGCAAGAAATCTAACCTTCTGCCTGCTGTTGTCAGATGTCCCAGAATCTCTTCATCTGCAGTAGTCTTTGGGAGAAAGCACTTTTTTCCAGCCAGTGAATGCCCTACATTGAGTACCAAAACAGTCAGGAAGGAAAAAAACTTTTCTCTACCCTTCTAGGTTCTTCTGGCTGGTCTAAGAATTAAATTGACATGAGTCAGATTAACAGGAGAGAATTAAACTTAATTTTGTACATATGGCAATCCCACACACATGAGAGGTTCAGAGACAGAAAGATAAAATGAAATATATATGCCATCCTTGTCTAAGGAATCGGATAGGAGCCCGGGGCTTCCAAGAACAAGAGCGTC
Source organism: Balaenoptera physalus (assembly GCF_965194825.1). Taxonomy (NCBI): domain Eukaryota; kingdom Metazoa; phylum Chordata; class Mammalia; order Artiodactyla; family Balaenopteridae; genus Balaenoptera; species Balaenoptera physalus. Next base: position 24,579,591 of record NC_138887.1, read on the forward strand.
ATTCACAGGATGATAAGATGAGCAGATGTTTGATAATTAGATTTTTACCCTGCCATATAGATGGGACCACTTAGATAAAATTTATTTCTGGTAATAACTCTTTTTCCGGGAAAAATCCCCCATTTAATTTCTTCTAGGTAGTTAAGGGATGGGCAGTAGTTTCTCTTGAACCTGCAGGGTCTAGATTGTCTTTAGCTCAAAATGATCCTCTTGCAAAAGCGACACATTTTGGGGAAGGCTTGTTCTGAACCCCTACAGTTTCTTGTTCAATAGTATTTGTTTAGATTTTTAAATATTATGAAGAATGAAATTCATCACTGCAAGGATTTTGAGGACAATATTTATTACTTTAAAGTATGTCTTTTTTGTTAGAACACTTAGAACAAATTCATTTCTGGTTTTGTCATTAGGAAAACTCTGCCTCTTCTGAGTAAATTTTGTCACTTTATATGGCTACCTATATGTTCCTCTTAGATTTGTTGGTAAGGAAGCTTTAAGAACTAGTTGCCTCCATTTATCACTTATTATAATTTTGTGGCAGTGTTGTATATGTTTTAGCTGGGTCTCAGCTCTCAGCTAGTATTTCCTGGGGTACCACATGGGACTGTACTACTTGTGGCAAGTTGCGATAGACATTCTCCAGAGGGAGCCAATGTTGTGACTGGACCAACCCTTCTGATTCTTACTATGATTGCAGGATGTACCTCAGCAACAACTATCAGGGAATTTTGAAAAGCAAGTTTTATTACTCACAGGTCCTGGAGGGTACACAGGACACCTAGGGCCACTCAGCTAAGTCACAGAGAAAGACAGAGACATAGCAACGACCTAGGGTTCTGCCTTTATTGGGGTTGAGGGTGGGGTGCCCAGGATTTTGTGAGTTCACTCTTTATCAGTGAATTTAAAACATAAGAATAGGAATTAAAGCATGGGAAGGGAAAAGAGGGATCACTCAAGGGGTCAGTTATCTAGGTCACCCAGGACTTTCTAAAAGTAATTTTATGGGTGGGGTGGCCTGAATCTTTATTTAGTTGTATAGCTGACAATATGTTTATTTGAGATGAATGTCTTTGAAATGGATGCCTCAGCAATCAAAAGCTTAATGTCAGGCACTTACACTAAATTACACTACCCTCATCTTTACTCGGTGTTATGTGGATCCGGTTCCTTCCTGTCAGACAGACCTGCAGTGTGTCTAGTTCCTGTGAGGAGACTGTAGTACTTACATCCCCTGACACAGCCTTACTGCCCTGCGCTACCAGCTGAGGATGGTAGCTGCTTCCTGCTGTTGCTAATTTCTCTGTTCCCTATTTGGACTCTCCTCCAGTTTATCCCCTGTGTAAACAATTTCATCTATTAAACTCGCTTTATTAAAACATGATTAGATCAGGTTCTGATTTCCTGTTTACACCCTGACAGTTATCTTGCTGAATTTCATGTATTTCCATATAAAGTATCTTATCAATAAATCTTTTTGGAACACAGCAGAGTCTGGATAAAGAGGGAGAAAGGGGAGAGAAAGACAGAGAGAGACAGAGACAAAGAGAGACAGACATAGATTCAGAAACAGAGACTGTATAAATATTCTAAGTTTGTAATGGTTGTAAACAGATTTCTAAGGCACAATTGCTTTCAAAGTTGCATTTCATTATGTAATTCATTCCGGTTTTTAAATTCATTTTTACTTTATACTCTTTATAAGATTGTCGTAAAAGGATGTTAAGGAATCTAATTTATGCAAAGAAACAATTAACTGTTTTTTACATGACTGAGAGTAGCTGCAATTTTTTAATACTTTCCATTTCTCATTTGGATTTATTTAAAGCATTCTTCAGTCTTGGCTAAAATAACACATCTTACTTACTCTTACACTTTGAGTCAGTTCAAAATTAATGTGCAAAATCTGATTTTTTCAAAGAAAGACACATTTGTTTTCTTTTTAATGTCGTGAATAATAATCACTCCTAGAAATTCCTGATATTAATATATGGGGATTATAATGAAGATATTATAAATCTGTTTCACCTTAAAAAAGCAACCTAACTGCTGTCTTATTCCATATGTGCTCCAGATATTTTTCCAGAATCCTTTAATGAGACCTAGTTGTATTATTATGTACCCATGATTTTAATGTGCTTCATAGGAGTTTACATTTTTTAAATTTTTCATCTTTTTAAGCATTCCTTTCTGACATGCCGTTTGTCAAGAAAAGACACGTGATGTGTGAGTCACAGCTCTTCAGTAGCAGATGTATGTCCATGAGAGACTTCAAGTTTCTTTTTGATAAATATTTATGTGACTTTAACACCACAAACTAAACTCTCAACAGGCCACATTGATTTTTTTTCCTCCACAAAAATCTTTATATAATAAATACATTGACAAAGACAGCTACTCTCTATTTTGACAATTATTATCAACAAAAAATCAACAATTATTACTAATTATAATTTTTAACTTTTGAGACAAAGACTCTCTTCTCTCTTAAAAGAGAAGCTAACATTTTTCATGTTGGTAATTATGATTTCCATTAATAATTATGGTATATATTACATTGCAGGATTTATTTCTTTTTTCACGGTGGGTTTTTTTTTTTTTTTTGCCTGTTTAACTTATTCAATGCAAGCCTTTTTTTTATTGAAGTATAGTTGATTTAAAATGTCCTGTTAGTTTCAGGTATACAGCACAGTGACTCAGTTTTATATATATGTGTATATATGTGTATATATATATTTTTTCAGATTCTTTTCCCTTATAGGTTATTATTTTATTTCAGATTCTTTTCCCTTATAGGTTATTTTTATATATATATTTTTTTTTCAGATTCTTTTCCCTTATAGGTTATTACAAAGGTTATAATAAAATACTGAGTATAGTCCCCAATGCTATACATTAGGTCCTTGTTGGTTGGGAGGTTAATCCCAACCTCCTAATTTATCTTTCCCCAACCCTTTCCCCTTTGGTAACCATAAGTTTGTTTTCTGTCTTTGAGTCTTTCTGTTTTGTAAATAAGTTCATTTGTATCTTTTTTTTCAGATTCCACATATAAGTGATATCAAATGATATTTGTCTTTCTCTGTCTGGCTTACTTCACTTAGTATGATAATCTCTAGGTACATCCATGTTACTGCAAATGGCAATATTTCCTTCTTTTTTTTTTTTTTAATTATTTATTTATTTATTTATATTTATTTTTGGCTGTGTTGGGTCTTTGTTTCTGTGTGAGGGCTTTCTCTAATTGCGGTGAGCGGGGGCCACTCTTCATCGCGGTGCGCGGGCCTCTCACTGTCGCGGCCTCTCTTGTTGCGGAGCACAGGCTTCCAGACGCGCAGGCTCAGTAGTTGTGGCTCACGGGCCTAGTTGCTCCGCGGCATGTGGGATCTTCCCAGACCAGGGCTCGAACCCATGTCCCCTGCATTGGCAGGCAGACGCTCAACCACTGCGCCACCAGGGAAGCCCTATTTCCTTCTTTTTTAAGGCTGAGTAATATTCCAGTGTGTGTGTGTGTGTGTGTGTGTGTGTGTGTGTGTGTGTGTGTGTGTGTATCACATCTTCTTTATCCATTCATCTGTCAGTGGACATTTAGGCTGCTTCCATGTCTTGGCTATTGTAAATAGTCCTGCTATGAACATTGGGGTGCATGTATCTTTTTTTTTTTTTAATCAGTCATCAATTTTATACACATCAGTGTATACATGTCAATCCCAATCGCCCAATTCAGCACACCACCATCCCCACCCACCGTGGTTTTCCCCCCTTGGTGTCCATACGTTTGTTCTCTACATCTGTGTCTCAACTTCTGCCCTGCAAACCGGTTCATCTGTACCGTTTTTCTAGGTTCCACATACATGCATTAATATACGATATTTGTTTTTCTCTTTCTGACTTACTTCACTCTGTATGACAGTCTCTAGATCCATCCATGTCTCAACAAATGACTCAATTTCATTCCTTTTTATGGCTGAGTAATATTCCATTGTATATATGTACCACATCTTCTTTATCTATTCGTCTGTCAATGGGCATTTAGGTTGCTTCCATGACCTGGCTATTGTAAATAGTGCTGCAATGAACATTATGGTGAATGTGTCTTTTTGAATTATGCTTTTCTCAGGGTATATGCCCAGTAGTGGAATTGCTGGGTCATATGGTAATTCTATTTTTAGTTTTTTAAGGAACCTCCATACTGTTCTCCATAGTGGCTGTATCAATTTACATTCCCACCAACAATGCAAGAGGGTTCCCTTTTCTCCACACCCTCTCCAGCATTTGTTGTTTGTAGATTTTCTGATGATGCCCATTCTAACTGGTGTGAGGTGATACCTCATTGTAGTTTTGATTTGCATTTCTCTAATAATTAGTGATGTTGAGCAGCTTTTCATGTGCTTCTTGGCTATCTGTATGTCTTCTTTGGAGAAATGTCTATTTAGGTCTTCTGCCCATTTTTGGATTGGGTTGTTTGTTTTTTTGTTATTGAGCTGCATGAGCTGTTTATATATTTTAGAGATTAATCCTTTGTCCATTGATTCGTTTGCAAATATTTTCTCCCAATCTGAGGGTTGTCTTTTCATCTTGTTTATGGTTTCCTTTGCTGTGCAAAAGCTTTTAAGTTTCATTAGGTCCCATTTGTTTGTTTTTGTTTTTATTTCCATTACTCTAGGAGGTGGATCAAAAAAGATCTTGCTGTGATTTATGTCAAAGTGTGTTCTTCCTATGTTTTCCTCTAAGGGTTTTATAGTGTCCAGTCTTACATTTAGGTCTCAAATCCATTTTGAGTTTATTTTTGTGTATGGTGTTAGGGAGTATTCTAATTTCATTCTTTTACATGTAGCTGTCCAGTTTTCCCAGCACCACTTATTGAAGAGACGGTCTTTTCTCCATTGTATATCTTTGCCTCCTTTGTCATAGATTAGTTGACCATAGGTGCATGGGTTTATCTCTGGGCTTTCTATCTTGTTCCATTGATCTATGTTTCTGTTTTTGTGCCAGTACCATATTGTCTTGATTACTGTAGCTTTGTAATATAGTCTGAAGTATGTATCTTTTTGAATTATAGTTTTCTCTGGATATATCCCCAGGAGTGGGATTGCAGGGTCATATGGTAACTCTGTTTTCAGTTTTTTAAGGAACCTCCATATTGTTCTCCAGGAGGGCTGTACCAATTTGCATTCCCACCAGCAGTGTAGGAGGGTTCCTTTTTTCCACATCCTCTCTAGCATTTAATATTTGTAGACTTTCTGATTATGGCCATTCTGACTGGAGTGAGGTAACACCTCACTGTAGTTTTGATTTGCATTTCTCTAATAATTAGTGATGTTGAACATCTTATTGTAGGCCTGTTGGCCATCTGTATGTCTTCTTTGGAGAAATGTCAATTTAGACCTTTTGCCCATTTTTTGATTGGGTTTTTTGGGTTTTTAAATTAATTTTTATTGGAATATAGTTGCTTTACAATGTTGTGTTAGTTTCTGCTGTACAGCAAAGTGAATCAGCTATATGTATACATATATCCCCTCTTTTTTGGATTTCCTTCCCAGTTACATCACCACAGAGCACTGAGTAGATTTCCCTGTGCTATACAGTGGGTTCTCATTAGTTATCTATTTTATACATGGTAGTGTATATATGTCAATCTCAATCTCCCAATTCATCCCACCCTTCATTCCCCCCTTGGTATCCATATGTTTGTCCTCTACATCTGTGTCTCTATTTCTGCTTTGCAAATAAGTTCATCTGTACCATTTTTTCTAGATTCCACATATAAGCGATATTATATGATATTTATTTTTCTCTTTCTGACTTACTTCTGTATGTCGATCTGTAGATGCATCCATCTCTCTGCAAATGGCATTATGTTTTCCTTTTCATGGCTGAGTAATATTCCATTGTATATATGTACCACATATTCTTTATCCATTCCTCTGTTGATGGACATTTAGGTTGCTTCCATATCCTGAATACTGTAAATAGTTCTCATAGATAACTAATGAGAACCTACTGTATAGCACAGGGAACTCTACTCAATGCTCTTTGGTGACCTAAATGAACATTGGGGTGCATGTATCTTTTTGAATCATGGTTTTCTCCGGGTATATGCCCAGGAGTAGGATTTCTGGGTCACATGGTAGCTCTATTTTTAGTTTTTTAAGTAACCTCCATACTGTTCTCCATAGTGGCTGCACCAATTTGCATTCCCACCAACAGTGTAGGAGAGTGCCCTTTCCTCCACACCCTCTCCATCATTTATTGTTTGTAGTTTTTTGATGCTGGCCATTCTGACTGGTGTGAGGTGATGCGTCATTGTAGTTTTGATTTGCATTCCTCTAATAATTAGTGATGTTGAGCATCTTTTCATTGGCCATCTCTATGTCTTCTTTGGAGAAATGTCTACTTAGGTCTTCAGACCATTTTTGGGTTGGGTTGTTTGTTTTTTTGATATTGAGCTTCATGAGCTGTTTGTATATTTTGGAGATTAATCCCTTGTCAGTTGCTTCATTTGAAAATATTTTCTCCCATTCTGAGGGTTGTCTTTTTGTCTTTTTTATGGTTTCCTTTGCTGTGCAAAAGCTTTTAAGTTTCATTAGGACCCATGTGTTTATTTTTGTTTTTATTTTCATTACTCTAGGAGGTGAGTCACAAAAGGTCTTGCTGTGATTTATGTCAAAAAGGGTATGCCTATGTTTTCCTCTAAAAGTATTATAGTGTCTGACCTTACATTTAGATCTTTAATGCATTTTGAGTTTATTTTTGTGTATGGTGTTAGGGAGTGTTCTAATTTTATTCTTTTACATGTAGCTGTCCAGTTTTGCCAGCACTACTTATTGAAGAGACTGTCTTTTCTCCATTGTATATTCTTGTCTACTTTGTCATAGATTAGTTGACCATAGGTACGTGGGTTTATCTCTGGGCTTTCTATCCTGTTCCATTGATCTATAATTCTGTTTTTGTGGCAGTACCAGACTGTCCTGATTACTGTAACTTTGTAGTATACTCTGAAGTCAGGGAGCCTGATTCCTCTGGCTCCATTTTTCTTTCTCAAGATTGCTTTGGCTTTATGGGGTCTTTTGTGTTTCCATACAAACTGTAAAAATTTTTTGTTCTAATTCTGTGAAAAATGCTATTGGTAATTTGTTAGGGATTGCACTGAATCTGTAGATTGCTTTGGGTAGTATTGTCATTTTCACAATATTGATTCTTCCAATCCAAGAACATGGTATATCTCTCCATCTGTTTGTGTTATCTTTGATTTCTTTTATCAGTATCTTATAGTTTTCTGCATATGCTTCTTTTGCCTCCTTGGGTAGGTTTATTCCTAGGTATTTTATTCTTTTTGTTGCAATGGTTAATGGGGTTGTTTCCTTAATTTGTTTTTCTGATCTTTCATTGTTAGTTTGTAGAAATACAAGCAATTCTTGTGTATTAATTTTGTATCCTGCAACTTTACCAAATTCATTGTTTAGCTCTATTAGTTTTCTTGTGGCATCTTTAGTATTTTCTATGTATAGTATCATGTCATCTGCAAACAGTGGCAGTTTTGCTTCTTCTTTTCCAATTTGGATTCCTTTTATTTCTTTTTATTGTTTAATTGTCGTGGCTAGGACTTCCAAAACTATGATGAATAAAAGTGGCAAGAGTGGACATCCTTGTCTTGTTCCTGATCTTAGAAGAAATGCTTTCAGTTTTTCACCATTTAGAATGATGTTTGCTGTGGGTTTGTAGTATATGGCCTTTTTTGTGTTGGCATAGGTTCCCTCTATGCCCACTTTCTGGAGAGGTTTTATCATAAATGGGTGTTGAATTTTGTCAAAAGCTTTTTCTGCATCTACTGAGATGATCGTATGATTTTATTTTTCAGTTTGTTAATATGGTGTATCACATTGATTGATTTGCATACCTTGAGGAATTCTTGCATCCCTGGGATAAATGCCCCTTGGTCATGGTGTATGATCTTTTTAATGTTTTTTGGATTCTGTTCGCTAATATTCAATATTTTGTTGCGGATTTTTGCGTCTATGTTCATCAGTGATATTGGCCTGTAATTTTCTTTTTTTGTGATATCTTTGTCAGGTTTTGGAATCAGGGTGACTGTGGCCTCGTAGAATGAGTTGGGAGTGTTCCTCCCTCTGCAATTTTTTGGAAGAGTTTGAGAGGGATAGGTGTTAGCTCTTCTTTGAATGTTTGATAGAATTTACCTGTGAAGCCATCTGGTACTGGGCTTTTGTTTGTTGGAAGATTTTAATCACAGTTTCAATTTCATTGCTTGTGATTCATCTGTTTGTGTTTTCTGTTTCTTCCTGGTTCAGTCATAGAAGGTTGTACACTTCTAAGAATTTGTCCATTTCTTCCAGGTTGTCCTATTTATTGGCATAGAGTTGCTTTTAGTAGTCTCTTATGATCCTTTGTATTTCTGCGGTGTCAGCTGTAACTTCTTTTGCATTTCTAATTTTATTGATTTGAGTCCTGTCCCTTTCATCCTGGTGAGTCTGGCTAAAGGTCTGACAATTTTGCTTATCTTCTCAAAGAACCAGCTTTTAGTTTCATTGATCTTTGCTGTTATTTTCTTTGTCTCTCTTTCATTTTTTTCTGCTCTGATCTTTATGATTTCTTTCCTTCTACTAACTTTAGGTTCTGTTTGGTCTTCTTTCTCTAGTTGCTTTAGGTGTAAAGTTAGATTGTTTATTTGAGATTTTTCTTGTTTCTTGAGGTAGGCTTGTATAGCTATAAACTTCCCTCTTAGAACTGCTTTTGCTGCATCCCATAGGTTTTGGGTCATCATGTTTTCATTGTCATTTGTTTCTAGGTATTTTTTAAATTTCCTCTTTGATATCTTCAGTGATCCATTGGTTATTTAGTAGCATATTGTTTAGCCTCCATGTGTTTGTGGGTTTTTTTTACAGTTGTTGTTGTTGTTTTTTTTTTTTTTTGTAATTGATTTCTATTCTCATAACGTTGTGTTTGGAAAAGATGCTTGATACGATTTCAATTTTCTTAAATTTATTAAAGCTGGATTTGTGACCCAAGATGTGATCTATCTTGAATAATGTTCCATGTGCGCTTGAGAAGAAAGTGTATTCTGCTGCTTTAGGATGTAATGTCCTATAAATATTAATTAATCTATCTGGTCTAATGTGTCATTTAAGACTTGTGTTTCCTTATTAATTTTCTGTCTGGATGATCTGTTCATTGGTGTAAGTGGGGTGTTAAAGTCCCCCACTATTATTCTGTTACTGTCAGTTTCCCCTTTTATGGCTGTTAGCCCTTGCCTTATATATTGAGGTTCTCCTATGTTGGGTGCATAAATATTTGCAATTGTTATATATTGTTCTTGGATTGATCCCTTGATCATTATGTAGTGTCCTTCTTTGTCTCTTGTAATAGTCTTTATTTTAAAGTCTATTTTGTCTGATATGAGTATTGCTACTCCAGCTTTCTTTTCCATTTGCATGGAATATCTTTTTCCATCCCCTCACTTTCAGTCTATATGTGTCCCTGGGTCTGAAGTGGGTCTCTTGTAGACAGCATATACACAGGTCTTGTTTTTGTACCCATTCAGCCAGTCTGTGTCTTTTGGTTGGAACATTTAATCCATTTACATTAAAGGTAGTTATCCATATGTATGTTCCTATTGCCATTTTCTTAGTTGTTTTGGGAGTTTTTTGTAGGTCTTTTTCTTCTCTTGTGTTTCTATCTGGGCTTTGTTTCTTTCTATATTCACAGTGTATTTATTTCTCTCATCTCAGTTTACTCATGATGCATACTCCACTCTCTTCCAATAAGATTTTGGGAAGAATAAAATTAATATACAGGAAAAAGGGAAAAACATTATGAAATTTAAAAATAAACTTAAGCCACAGATACAGGAATCATCAAGCTCTAGATTAAAAAATTACTAATATTGTGATAAATGATCATACATTTCTGAAAATCAAGGCCAGAAAAGGCAAACGGATATTGTGCCACTCACAAATTATACTAATTCACATGTAAATATACATCTTTTTCTCAGAAATCAACTGGGAATTTTACACCATGACATTTAACAATAGAGTAGAAAATATCTTTAACTACCACAAAGGTGTCTTAATTAATTTTAATTATTCTAGTAATACCTGTTTTTATAAAATTTTCCAGAAGATACAGAATCACTGTTTTAATGGTTAATACTTAAAGAATTCTTCTCTGAAGTGCAGGATATTATATTAAATCAATATAGAAGACTGAAACAGAAGGTCCAGATACTTTTATTAGGTACTCTTACTTAATACTGGGATAGAACTTGGAAAATATTTTCTGATGGATATTAAAAATGTCTGCTAGGCTGTCCTCAAATGTCAGTGTCTTAAAAGAGTCTTTGGCAGGTATTGAATGGCAGTAGACATGAATGAATCCCCTGATAAGTATATTTCCTTCAAATATGTTGCTAAAGTGAAATTCAGTTGCTTTATATAGCAGAAGCAAGGGAGGGAAAGTCGTCATACTTTGAATTTTTAAGAATCGGATGTTTAATCTTAAAGACAATTCAGAATTGATGCAGGCATTATGCATCATCAGTTAGATGCAAATCTGTACTCAGAAAAGAGCTTTGGCTCTTAAGTGCTATGAGAAAATGTTGGATGTATGAACTTTAAACCACAGGAGATATTACAAAGTGAAAACAAAAAATATGAAAGTGTTAGTAGCTCTGTATAACTCAGAATGTCTAAATTGTATAAAGGATAAGGCCATAATAAACCATGAAGCCAAAGGAAAGTTTTGATGCTATCATTTAAGTCTACTGCTTTAAATGTTGGAGAACACACATGGAACACAAACCATTTTCGAATAAGTAGAATTGATACTGAGATGCCTTTCCAGTCATGAATCAGTCATGAAGCCTAATCTCAACACAAACCCACTACCAAAATGCAAGAGGTGTGAGGGTGATGCTTTGGCCTTTTTGTATTTTCATGGAGGAAAGGCATTTATTGAATTCACTAAAAGATCTAGTAAGTGATTATAGATTAAATAGTAAAAATATATGAGGAAACAGCCATTTGACAATTTAAGGTTGGGATTAATGTCTGGGTATAAGTGATATGGTAATGTAAACATAAAAGTAACTAGTAAATATTAAAAGAATAAATAAAAATTTGTACAGAAAAATTAGAATCAATGTTTAAAGAATCATCCTGATAAACTGTCCTCTGTTTATTAACTCTGGAGACTAGTTCAAGAGATCTCTGGGTATTATAAATAGGCAGAAGATAACAAATAGCTTGTAATGTTTCCAAGAGTAATTTTGGTTTAAACACAGGCTTTACATGGTAACTGCCCCAAAGTACCTTGTTCTACAACTCTTAACTTCTAACTGGTTTGAAGGACTGAAAGAAGGTAGACCAATCCATTAGGTTGGATAAAACTCTTTCTGAAACTATATTTACTTATAACTCACTAGCAATTTTCCTCTTTGAAGATCTCTATTTTCTAATGAAGTAATTGGAATTGGTATATATTTAACACCTACTAAGAGTGTGATTATTCAAAGTATGGAAGCAGAGTGTTAAGAAAATTCAAGTCCTTTTGAGGGGAGGGGGAATGCCACAATTTAAAGAGGAAAATTACTTTAACAGCTCAGTTTTGATGACAGTAAGTCTTAAAGACTTCTCTTTAAGGAATTATTCTGGCTTTCTTTTTCCTGAATAAATGTAATTGTCTTACAGTCAGCTTTCAATTACCTCCACCCAATCTGAGTGGAACAGAAATGCCCTACCCCTTCACGGCTATCTGTTGTCACTAATAATCTGAGTTGGAAAATCATAACTATGAAATGCATGTTTGTGCCAAGAAAAATATTTCATAATTTTAAAGTAGTAGTATTACTTGAATTCATCTATTATGTATTTCAATTCTATGAAAACTGGGACCACAACTAAAATATGATACCAGACACAAACTCTTATTCAAAGACTGTAGTTCTCCCGAAGGATAAAGATAAAGCAAATTAATCACTTTAATCTCAACATCAACTATAAGGAGATTGTTAGTAAAACAGCTGAATTTACCCAAGAAAACCCCTAAAGTAGAAGTTATTTGTTCATATGCACAGTGCAGAATCCTCACATTTCAAATTTCTAACAAAATTTAACACTAATTCTAAAGTGTACTTTAAAGTTAATTAAAAATAAAACGTCTGTCTTTAAGCCAAAAGTGAAAGAGTTAGAAAGTACTACAGTAACTTGGAAGTCAAACTAGGTGACTTCCATTCTGTGAAAGGACAGAAAAATGATTCCTTGGCACTTAGAGTCACACAAGTGTATATTATAGTTTAAGGCAATTTAGCTTAATTAACCACTTGATCTTAACGTGAGTTAGTTAAAATATAGATACATATATTTTATATTAATTTATTTATAGGTAGGAATAATTTTTGCTGAACTGTGGTAATGTTCTCTTTTGCTCTGACAAAGAAAAAGAAAAAGAAGGAAGAAAGGGAGGGAGGGAGGGTGGGAGGAAGGAAAGAAATTTGAAAGTTATGTTAATGAGCCAACTTGAAAATACACTATATTTTATTATATATCAGGCTAGTATTTGTGCAAGAGAAAACGTTGTTACCTAAATATCCCAAAGGATAAACATTAAAAAAGAAAAAAAAGAGCCAATTTGTGTCAGCAGTTCAGTCAGGGAAGTCAGAGCAGTGAGCTAATTGGAGCAAGGGAAGGTGACAGATTGGGATGACAATTTTCAAGTTTAAAATGTATTCGTCTATCCCTCATAATGCAGAAATATTTGTTTATTTGCTGCCTTCTTCACTGTTAAGATTTATCTTTTTCTCTTCCATGAATTTCGTTTTCTTTCTGTAGTCCCTTCTGAAAGGGAACAGGAATGCTGCTCTTGAGTTGCCTTCCTCCATTAAGAGCCAAAGTCTACTCTGAGAACCTTCTGGGGAACTCCCAGTTGCTGAGACATGAGTTAAAATTTAGCAAATGGATTTATTGATTGTTACAAAAATAAAATATAGATGTTTATAAGCTTAATAGCCTTACTACAACATTAACACTACTTCCTTGATCATATTAATGGCACAGACTGGACATTATTTCAATAACCACCTTAGTTCTAAAGCCAAAAGAACTTAATTTATAAAATGGCCTTTTTTTTATAACAGATAAATGTGCAGTACAGTTGCATTTGCACTTGATTGAAAGCTACATTGAATTATATGCCATTCTTTGGAGAGAATTCTACTTTTAGATTTATTTTTTGGAAACAATCAAACAGCTGCTTTTAGTTTAAATAGTTTATTCTTGCTAAAAGCGATGGCAGTCCAGAAACATTTTTCTATCAAGGTTTATCTCCATTTGTTAAAGTTTAGATAAGAGACTGCCAGATTTTCTGCTTCAAAAGAGATAAGAACAACTGTAACCACAGACACTGCTCATTTATCACTAGCATGTATGGTTCTACAGAACAAAGTAAAAATGCATCTATCTCTGCTTAGAAAGAGAATACATTTGTATTACCAAGGAAGAAATATCAGATATTTAATTTCAAATGATAGTGACACAGTTTTGGTGCAAGAGGAGAGAATAATTCATAACTAATAAAATAATGAAATTTTAAAGATAAAGTTGATAAATTAGTTTTGAACTTCACTAGATTCAGGTGTTTTTAAGGGTTTTTGGAGAAGAGTGAATGTTTAAAATTGTCGCTTATTTTTATTCTAATGATCAGGATCGAAACATAGTGGTTTGTCTATTCACGAAGATTTTCAAATATTTTTAATGACTACATAGTATCCTTTTTCAATTCAGCCCCCAATATTTATGTGTATTTAAATAAATAAATTATTGAGGATTACTAATTATTACAAACAAAATAATTATTAGCAATTACTGTGTAGGTAGTACAGTCTAGGCATGATGCTAACAGAGAATTAAAAGACAACAAATAAAGAATTGCAGAGGGAGAAGCTCTATAAAAAATACAAATAATCAGAATATAGTATGAGAGGGATTATGGGAGAACAATGATAATTAATTTATGGATAAAGCAAGATTCATGGAAAGGAGGATATTGGACCTGGGGCTTGAAGAATAATCAGGATTATACCGAATAGAGAATAAGAAGGGGTAAGGCACACTATTTAAGGGGCGTAAGCAAAGGCACTGAATCATAAAATATTAGGAGTTTAGGGACAGAAATACAGTATGACTTGATCATACATTACCAGGTGCTGAAATGGTCTGGCAGGAAACACGTAGGAAATATAGATTTAATGAAGAAAATGTGATTGAAGCTCTGGCAAAATTGCATGGTACATTTTTGTCATGGCAAATAGGTCACTATGGCTAAAATATCTTTGGGTAACCAAGGAAAAAAGAAGCAGATAAAAGACTGGAGAGATATGTTTGTAGCAAATTGACAAGCACATCACATCATGTTAAGTTTGTATTTAACTTCAGGCAGTGAAGGATCACTGAATTTAAGCTGAGAAATAACGCAATGGGATGTTAATAGAGAAAACTACTAGTAATGCTATGTAGTATAAGAATGTGAAGGAACTGAATTGCATAAGACCAGGGTCATGTCAATTTTGCCTTCCCATCACTCTTCTTCCCCCTTTTAGTAAATGCACCTTTTCTTTTTTTCTGAATCTGGAAGGAAGGAGCATCCTACCTTACCTTGGCTGCGTTAATTATGGTATCATTTATCCATGGCTAGAGCTAAAGGACCAGAGAAAAGTATGTATGCCAGCTGCCTGAAAATTACAGATTAGAGGTGAAGAGAAGAGAGAAAGAGACTAATTCCTGACAGAATTCTATCCCCATATCTAATCTCTGAAAACAGCTCCATCCCATTTCTAAATTTTGTTTATGTGAGTATAGTATATTGAGTGTGAAAATGGCACCAACTCTTCCTCTCTCTCTTTACCTGTGCCCTTTGCAATGTGAATTTTCATCTCCTTCCATCAAAAATAGCATCTATTTCCCTACACTTTAAATCTAGGATAGGCTGTGACTTGCTTTGACCAATAGAATGAGGCAGAAGTGACTGTGTTCCAGTTATGAGCCTTGGCCTCAGAAGGCCTACGTTCTCCTGAAACCCTGCCATTGCCATAAGAACAAACCCAGGGCAACCTGCTGAAGGTTGAGAAACCATATGGAAAAAAGTTGAGTCAGCCTAACCACTAGGCAGCCAACCTGCCAGTCTACCTCAGACACATAAACTAGCCCAGCCAAGGTTATTCATACCCAGTCCATGTCAACAGAATTGCTCACCCAACTCACAGACTTACAGAGCAAAATAAATTTTAGTGTTATATTCCACCAAGGTTTTATGTTTTTTTCTGATGCAAAATTATTGTGGCAGTACATAGTTGATACAATAAGCCAACAAATTTCCCCTTTTTTGAGTAAGTTACCTGGATTTGAGGTTCTGACACAACAGGTTAAGAAGGCATTTCGATATCTAGGTGAGAGTTCAAGCCAGAAATACTGTGGAACACACAAGTCATTAACATTAAAAACCAATCTAATGAGTAATGCACAAAACATTTATGCAATTGTATATGGTTTGGGACAAAGTGGGCATTATTATGAATGATGCTAAAATTTATATCTAGAAAAATTGGATGATTTATAATTAAAATGGAGAATAAAGAAGCAGACCAGATAAATGTGCCCTAGGAAAACAGTAAGTGTAATAAAGGTATTTTGCATCCGATGTCCTAAGGGCAGTGAGGAGAAGAGTGGAGTTAACATTTAATGTTTCAAATGTTTATGGAGTTCAGATGGAGTCTGAAATGAAGGCATTGTGTTTGATAATTAGCAACGCATGAAAGGTGGAACTTTTCGAGAGGAATTTCAGTGAAAATAATACAGTTAAAATGTAATAGAAAGTACAGTCTGCGTAAATCAGTAACAGTGATTGTTATATTCTCTATATCTACACATATATATTTTTGAAAGGTAGGAATACGTATGTATTTATTCATTAATTTACCCATTCAACATTTATTTATTGCCGGCTCTCTGCCATGTTTATTGCTAGGGGTGGAGATAGAGCCTCTGACCATAGTCTAATGGATGAGATAATTTGTGCATATACACCTGAAAAACACTAAAAATAAGACGATAGAGGAAAACATTAAATAATATAAAATGTCAGATTATCATAGAGGTAGAAATAACCAGCTTTACCTTTCATAAGGCTTCCTAAAAGATAACAAATTAATTAAGTTTTAAAGTGTGCATTTAAATTCTCCATTTGTTTTGTTTGTTCGTTTGTTTTGTTTTGAGGGATTGTTTTGTTTGTTTTTAAGCTTTTTTATTAAAGTATAATGCATACAGAAAATGCGTGTATCATAAGCATATAGCTCAATGAATTCTCACAACCTGAACTTAGTTCAAGAAACAGAACATAACCAGAACCCCAGAAGCACTCCCTGTGCTTGCTTCTAGGCCTTACCGTCCACCTCTCCTACCCCCCAGGTAAACACTACCTTGACGTCTAACAACATGGATTAGTTTTGCCTGCTTGGTATTTTATATAAATTGAGTCAAAGTTATATTTCATATTTTAGTAATATACTCTTTAGTGTCTGTCTTCTTTCATTCACATTATAAATGTGAGATTCATCCATATTGAATGTAGTTGTAGATAAATAATTCTCATTGTCATGTCATATTCCATTGTGTGAATGAATATTCTACAATGTATTTATCCATTTGGAATAGTGCTGCTATAAATACTTTAGTACCTATCTACTGGTGAACATGTTTGTGAATTTCTGTTAGGTGTATATCTAGGAGTTGAACTGCCAGGTTATAGGGTATCAGGATGTTCAGCTTTATTTTATAAAACTAGTTTTCCAAAGTGGCCACACCAATATACACTCCCCGCAGCACAGATACAAGTTCTAGTTACTCTATATCCTTTCCAGCACTTGATATTTACCATCTTTTTTACTGTAGCCATTGTGGTGGGTATATGGTGATATCTCAGTACAGTTTTAATTTTTATTTCCTTGTCCTCCATTCCCACCATAGTGTCTTCCCAAGACAGTTGACTGATATCTGAGACCTGAGACCCAGGTACAGCCTTCATATGACTGCACCATTTTATATCCCACTAGCAATAGTAAGCAATTAGTAAATTTAAATCTTCCCACGCAAAAAAAGGCTGAAGTCTGATGGATTAATTGGTTAATTGCATTAAACATTAAGCATTAAGCACAGGAGATATAACATCAACACTCCACAAAATTTTTCAGAAAATAGAGGAAGAAGGAACACTTTTCCACTCTATGAGGCCAGTACTACCCTGATACTTAAGCCATAAAAATATACCACAAGGAAAGAAAGCTATAGACTAATATGCTTTGTAAATATAGATGTAAAAATTTTCAACAAAATATTAGCAAATAGAATCCAGCAACATATAAAAGGTTTATACATCATGACCAAATGGGGTTTATTCCAGTGATGCAAGACTACGTCAACATTAAAAAATCAGTCAATGTAATATACCATATTAATAGACTAAAGAAGAAAAATCACATGATCTACAGATTTGGTACAACTTTATCAAATTTCCAGGAGGCTTTCTTTCCCAGAAATTGATGAACTAATCCTAAAATTTATATAGAAATAGAAAGGACCAAGAATAGCAAAAAGGAATTTGCCAAAAAGCAAAGTGGGAAAACAGTCACCTCCCAATTTCAAAATGATTATAAAACTACAGTAATCAAATTACTGTAGTACTGGCGTGAAGTAAATTCTCCATTTGGATAAGCAAATAAATGACCACCCAAGCAAAACAAAACAAAGAACAACAAAAATAACACAACAATTTGCCTGAATGCACAGTGTTGTAAAGGCATATGGGATATGATCTAGGAATTTCATCAACTTGATTTTACTGGAGCACAAATTATGCTATGGAAGTTGTAATCAGTGAGGTCAGGGACAAAAGCATGGTCCAGATGAAGATGTCGTACATTACTAAGATTGGGATTTGTCCTATAAGGAAGCTTAGGAGTGGTTGACACTTAAGGCAAAGGGCTACAGGATCAGATTTTTGTTTAGAAAGATAACTCAGGGGACAGTATGGAGATAGAAAGAAGTAAAGATGAGGCTGGGGTAAAAAGACAGTCCAAGTAACATATTTTTCAACCATCAGTTATTCCCATAAAAGTCATCAAGATTTTTTGCATATCAGTGTATTACCTATATATGTCTTTACTTATTGCTTACTTTTGTATCAACTTGCTTTAAAATTCAAACCTATTCATTCAGAGAGAATACTTGTATTATCTTAAAATAAATAACTATTTTTTATTTATTCTTATATGCAATCTAAAATAATCTTCTGTACTACTAGTGGCGTGTTTACAACTTAGAAAACAATACATTATCATTCATTGGTAACAAAAAGCAGAGGATAGAGTTGAGAGACAGCAAGAGAAAGATTCACCAAGGCCTCGTAACTGATTGAATGATGGTGGGAATATTAGCTAATTTTATATTAGACACTTAATATGTGCTGAACACAACTGTAAGCACTTCACTGTGAGAATACCATTATTATCTCCATTTTTGGAGGTATCCACATTTTATAGATGAAAAATCAGGCATGGAGTCTAGTAGGATACTTCTCAGATTTCTCATCCTGTTGATTTTCTCTAAAGATTCAGATGGGTAAAATAAAGAAAAATTCAACATTATTGTGAATAAGCGAACATTTACTGGGCACTTGTTTATAATTATTATTAGATATTATAATCAGATTTTGATGGTGTATGTTGGTATTACATCCAGACACAAAGAAATAACCATATTCCCCCCTGCTTATGAAAACTAACCACTTGTCTTCTACTACCATGTTAATTTCCCTGTAGAATTATTCTTAAAGAATGGCAGCAAGTTAAGGATTAAAGTCCCCATTGAGACAGTAGTCTATAATGCCAAGGGAGAACTCTGGTGAACTTGAATTGAAATGTATAACTTGGGCATACAACCTTCTGCTGATCTATCTTTTTTAATCCCCCGTTCATGTGGTAAATGAATACTGGGTACCTGGTACACTGTGTCAAGTACTAGGATTATGAGATTAAACCTACACCTCTCTACCTTCTTGGAGTTTATGTTCCCTTGAGAGAAGAGAGACAATTAACAAGTAAATTACATTTTCAGTATATTGGATGATCATAACTGACATGGGGGAATAAATAAAGCAGCGAAAAGCAATAGGGAGAGCCAGAGAGATAGGAATGCAGTTTGTAGTAAGGGTGGATGAGGAAAGGTCTCACTGAGAGCTGTGCTCTTTGACAAAGACCTGAAGAAAGTAAGTCATGATATAACCAAAGTAAAAGTATTCTAGGCAGAGGTAGAGAGTGAGGGCTGGAAGGCTTAGCTAGGGTCTTATCCGTTCAGCCACCTACAAAGAGGAAGTGGAAGAGAAAGAACCGAACAATGGCAACCACCCTTTAAGTTATTGTTACCCCATTTGCTGGTTATTGCAGTTGATGACATCTTGTACTTGAGCTCTGATCAGAGGCCAGCAACTAGCTCTTCCCTGAGGAAAAACTAAGAATGGGTTTAACAGAGGCAAGCATGACATGAGAGAAGGGTAAATGTATTCTTCCCAATGCCAATCTCAGATTATTGATAGATGAATAGAGTGTCTTTGAATAACTTCAGTGTGTGCCAGATTGTGTTCAAAGGATTGCTTTTCCAAATTAACTTCCGTGTGTTATCATCATGTATGTATCTACTTGACTTAACTCATCGCTGAAATAAAGCCAATCCTGTGCTTAAATACAATAGCTCTTTTCTAGTATATTATGGAATAATTGAAGGTAAGAAGTTTAAACACTATAATAATGCAATTAATCACTATTTTGTTAGAGTTCTCTCACTTAAATGTAATCTTATTTTTAATAAAGTATTGACTTTCAGTTTATAAAAATCAATACCTCATTGGAAAAGAATTTTATGATAGTATAAATATGCATTCAACCAGTAAAGTTGCTCATAAGAGGAAAACAGCCTTCAAATATAGGATATTATTGAAATGAGTTTCTTATATCCGCACTGGAAAGTCCCTGTTTCTAAAATCTAAGAAGAGGGTGATTATAAATATGAATCAAAAGCCGCTGAAATGTCAGCAAAATTCAATAAAAGAGACACTAGCCTGGCTTTCCAATGTGGCTTTACCAGAACTAGAAAATTATAAATGAAGAAGGTATAGCTATCATGAAAAGGTTTGGTGCCTTTAAAAGGAGGCCAAGGGAGTCTTCCCTCAGGTCTTCTTCTTGTGGCCAGCAAAACAATATACATGTTTTGGACCTAATATCATAGTAAACTCTGGCAATATCTGTTGGCTTCTTTGAATTGTCCTATAGTGGAAAGAGATGTCTGTCCAGCATTCTGACCTTTTTCATATCAGCTCTGGAGTAGAATAAGCCACAAAAGTGATAAATTTTAGACCATGATCAGTATCATCCACAAGGTACAAAAATACACTCCCCAAAAAGATGCAGATTTACATTAAATCAATATTCTTTTTGTAGATTTAGTAATTTCTTATTCTTTTGTCAGAGTTGGTATATAACCTTAAAATAAGTATTTCATGGGATTTATTTAGCTCTCATTTCTTAAGCACTGACTATTCTAGCCAGTAGGCTAGACTGTTGGGAAGACAGAAGCCTCAAACACAAACCTTACTTTCCAAAAGTTTGTGTTTCGGTGGAAATAAAAACATAATTGTGTTGGGGCTTCCCTGGTGGTGCAGTGGTTGAGAATCTGCCTGCCAATGCAGGGGACACGGGTTCGAGCCCTGTTCTGGGAAGATCCCACATGCCGCGGAGCAACTAAGCCCGTGAGCCACAACTACTGAGCCTGCGCGTCTGGAGCCTGTGCTCCGCAACGGGAGAGGCTGTGACAGTGAGAGGCCCGCGCACCGCGATGAAGAGTGGCCCCCGCTCTCCGCAACTGGAGAAAGCCCTCGCACAGAAATGAAGACCCAACACAGTCAAATAAATAATAAATAAATTTATAAAAAAAAAAAAAAAACATAATTGTGCTATATTATGATATGTACTATGGTAAAGGCATGCAAAAATTGTTTTAGTAGCTCATAGTAGGAAGTGATTTTTTTCTCTGAAGAAGTCTAGGAAGACTTCCCAGAGGTGGTGACAATTCAATGGTATATGAAATATGAATATATGTTCACCATTTGTAGAAGTGAAATGAGATAGCATGTGAGAAAGCATACGCAAAGTTGTAAAACAATATGTCATGTTTGGTGAATGAAAATTAGTTCAGTATGATGATGGTATTGGGAAGCAGGGGACAAATGTTTGAATGGCTTTTAAACATTGTTGATAATTTAAGACTAGATCCTTTAGAGAGTTTGAAGACATTGAAGGTTTTTAAGTAGGATTATTACGTTTTATTTTAGAAAGATAAAATGTGGAGCAGTGTAAAACAAATATTATTTATTACAAACACTTAAATAAGTGACATTAAATGGTTTAATGGAAAGATTAAAGGCTATGTATTTATACAGACATGTTCATGTACTATCACAGCCCTTTATCACCTTTACTTTTTAACCTTTAGAGCCTGTCTTCCCTCCCTTTTGTAAAATGGTGATTATATATCAACTTGCATGATAGCTGGAAAAAATTCACACAGTATCAGGTACATGGCAGGTGTTCAGTAAATATTTTATCACCAATGGCTTTTATTCATAGGGTTGTTATGAAGATAATATATTGAAGACAATATATCTATGTATAAAACTAAAATATAGAATGATTTCAGATATAAGAGAGATAAATTATCCATAAATGTGATCATGGAAAGAGGCACATGATATAGTGTTGAGCATACAAAACAAAAGTATATAGTATTATATGCATAAGATACAATTTGAAAGATATATGCCAAACTGTTAATATAATTTCTGTGATGATTGGTCACTTTCAATTATACCTTATATTGTTATATTGTTCTGCATCTTTTGCATTTTTTATAGTTGTAGGCATGTTTTACATTTTTATTATAAATATGAAACTTGGTAATACAAACACACACAATTTATTTTACACTAAGATAAGACACAAAAGATGGCATTAAAAAACAAAACACCAATTCCTTTTACAAAGGGATCCAGCTCACAAAAATGCAAAGGGGAAGTAGTGGCTTTACCTCAATGATAAGGTTGACATTGAGAAAGTCCAGGGGAGGGTAATTGAAGAGACATACGGAGCCATGTTTCCACTCATTTATGGTTGGTCACTGACTACCAACACTGCTGCCTTGTAAGGACCGCAGAGGCAATCTGTGTGGCTTACAATTAAATAAGTAAAGATAAATCTCCTCCTTTATTCTACACGGAATTAGAAGCAAAAGTGGTCAGGGACTGAGGTGATAAATAGCATGAAATTAAACTTCAGCATATGGCACCTGCAGTGACACAAGAAATATCTTCAGAGACTCCAGCTAGAGTTAATAAAGTTTTCATCATTTTCAAGTGATAAATTGATGGTGTAAGATTATGAAATGCATTAATATGGAGTTATAAAGAGTCTCATTATGAGCTGCACAAAAGAATGTTGGCAATGTTAAAGGGGAAATTGCTATTTTTCATGTAGATGAGCACTATGATTTTCTCTTTTAAACACTTTATGAACATTTTGCATTTGTTATATTATGTTTTTCTGGTTAGAAAGCCCAAGGCTGAGAGGGAACATCTGGAAAAATACAAACTAAAATTACCTGCTAATCCAATACATCATGTTTAATTTCTTTTCACCCTCAATTGAATCTTGTCTTTCTAAGATCAACCATAACACTCTACCTGCCAAATCCTATAGCCCCTATTTCTTCCTTTTTCAAATGTGGGTGCTTGCATACACTATAGAGTAATAAAAATTAGTACAAAGTAGCAAGAATAATTTGAAATCACTCCTTTGTTCATCATCTTATGACTATAGTTGTCACCGTTTTGGTTTCTTGCCATCCCACAGTTTTCTTTTTCACTTTTATTTTTACTGTGCTATATATATAGACTTCATAAGCACAAGCATTTTACATGTAACCTCAGCACATGTATTTTAATAGCAGCAAAATATATCGATGAGTTTGTACTATATATTACATCATTCTAAAGCTGGCTATTTAGGGTTTTTTCAGTGTTGAAATATTATAAAATATTTAAATATGATAAATATATTTGCATGCTTTTTTTCTCTCTATATCTGTAATTGTTTCCTTAGGCTAGATGAGTTAGACTTCTCGGCCATGCTATCAAGAATCCATAAGAATACTTATAGTAAATAACTCCCTGACACCACTCACCCTGGCCCAAACCAGAGTTGCCTATGAGAGGTAGGTAAGCTCTAAGTCAACACCTCTTTATTTGGAGTATCTGCCTAGCTGAAATTTAATTTTGACTTCATACATGAAACCACCATTTGTTTTCTCATTCCATAGAATCTTTTTTCTTTTTTCAGCTTTACGGAGGTATAATTGACAAAAATTGTCATAGAATCTTAATGTTTATTGTGTGCTGTTGCTGACTGACCTTTCAAGTAGGGGTCTTAGTGTATCTTTTAGTTGCAATCCTCTGACACGTAATTCTATCAGTCAAGATAGACTAGGTTATGTCATGGTAATAAACAAAATGAATATCCTACTGGTTTTTAAAACAAAGCTTTGTTTCTTTTCACCCCACATATCCATTGCTAGTGGAAAGAGCATGGAAAGGGACATCTTCGGAGTGAGAGAGACTTGTGGGGGGGGGCATTGAAACTCTAGGTCCTCTTGGAAATCAAAGTTGGAAAAAGTGTTCCTATTGTGCTATATGAAGAAACCAAAACACATGAAGCCAGAAAACAAACTACTCATGATGCTCCAGTGACACTTAAGTTTTCATATGTTATTGATGGACGTTTAAATTCATCCAACCCAATGTGAAGGCAACTTGATTATATGTGTGAAGAGCTTCAAAAATATTTATCTCAATAATCCAATGATTCTTTTTCTAGAGCTTTAAATAGAAATTTTGACCTGTTTGTCTGGCGGATATGTCTGTTACCGAAATAGCTGGAACTTTGGTGGGGTTTTTTGCAAAATTGAGAAAATTTATTTAAAATCGTGTGATTTAAATTCTGTTATATGCAGTATTTGAAATTTGTTTGGGTGGCGCAGAGGACCCTCAAAGTAACAGCTATTGTGGTACATTATGTTATTATTCATAAATGTTCCCTCCCACTCCCTGGGGAAGGATTACACTGTCTCTCACAGATGCAGGCTTAGCCACGTGACATGCTCTCATCAATGAACTGAACGGAGAAGTGAAATGTGTTACCTGTGGGCAGCAGCTTTAAGTCCTTTCTGCAGTGATATCTGGCAGGGGTCCAGACTGAGGCTTTTCCATCAAGCTGACTAGGCAGAGCTCCCTATTACGTTTAGAATAAACCCATACTCCTAACCATGGCCTACAAAGCTATATATGATCTGGCTCCTGTCTACCTCCAAACCTCGTTTCACTACTCTCCAAACTCTCCTCCAGACACTCAGGCTTCCTTGCTGCTCTCATTCTCCAAGCATTTGACATTTCATGTCCTTTATTCTGTCTTCCCTCCCCGTGGAGCACATCTTTTTCCTCCCTATATTTTCTATCGCTACTCAAATATGATCTTCATGAAGAGAGAGTTCTTCCCTGATTATAGATCTAATACTGCAGGCTTTTCTTCTTGTTTATCTTCCTACTCTTTTATTTCTCAGTTCTAAAACCATTGTTTTTATATTTTAAAAAATCTGTTTACTGGTTTACTACCTGGATAGTCCACTGCTGTGTTCCCAGTGCTTAGAAAAGTATCTGACACATAACATCTGTTCAATAAATATGTGCAGGTTAAATTAATTAACAAATGTAACTTAGAGCAGGACCAAGTTTCACATTCTTGAATAAATTGTTTGTTGTCTTGCTGCAAGAAATTTTCATGAATATCAACAAGCAGAAAATAAATTAACTCCTTGAAACATATACTTAAAAACCAGGAAGGCAGACCATATAAATACAGCAACAACACTAGTATATCTGTCAAAATAGATGTTTTAGCTATTTCATCCTGATATTATAAAAGACTGAGAATAAAGCTCATGTCATGGTAGAGCAAGATGAAAAAATCTGTGGTAAAAAGCACAAATTGGTTGTGAACACTTAATAGCTATCAACCATGCCTACTTTCTAATGTTCCATTAACTTGCAGCTAAAATGAAGATATACAGATTTTAAAGATTAAATTAGAAAACTATATTCATTTCTTACTCTAGTGTCTGTCATATAGGAAGCACTCAATAAATATTAGCTGTTTTATATTATCTTTAATAAATATGCTTTAAATTTTGGGTATATAACACATCACTATTTTGAAGTAGATTGCCTAATCATAAATATTTTCCAAATCAAATGTCTATTTAATAATGAAAAAGTAGGCATTACACTAGATATACACTTTAACTTAGGATTTGACCATTGTAGAATAAAACTTTCTTCCTCATAAGTACATAGACTCCATATGTACATAGACTCCTGACACAGAGTGTCAGGCCATTGTAGAATAAAACTTTCTTCCTCATAAGTACATAGACTCCTGACACAGAGTGTCAGGCTTTGGTGATATTTTTTTATCTACTACATGTTTTATCACAAGAATATAAATATGTTTGATTTAAATTGCAACAGTTGCTAGAACATGCATAAAAAATATTACTCCAGTTTCTCTCCTGCATAAAATCCATAATTAGCATAACTATCCAACATACAATCGAATCACATGAGTGTCGCCTGAAGTACTCATGACAAGATGTTAAGTACAGCTTTGTCTTTCTAATTTAAACAATATATTGTTTATCAGGCATAGAGGGAACATACCTCAACATAATAAAGGTCATATATGATAAACCCACAGCTAATATCATATTCAATGGCGAAAAGCTGAAAGCATTTCCTCTAATATTAGGAACAAGATAAGGATGCCCACTCTCACCACGTTCATTCAACATAGTTTTGGGGGTGCTAGAGACAGCAATCAGAGAAGAAAAATAACTAAAAGGAATCCAAATTGGAAAGGAAGAAGTAAAACTGTCACTGTTTGCAGATGACATGATACTACACACAGAAAATCCTAAAGTCGCCACCAGAAAACTACTACAGCTCATCAAAGAATTTGATAAAGTTGAAGGATACAAAATTAATATACAGAAATCTGTTGCATTTCAACATACTGGCAACGAAGTATCAGAAAGAGAAATTAAGGAAAGCTTCCCATTTACTATCACATCAAAGAGAATAAACTACCTAGGAATAAACCTACCTAAGGAGGCAAAAGACCTGTACTTTGAAACTATAAGATGCTGAGGAAAGAAATTGAAGACAGCACAAACAGATAGAAAGGTATAATGTGTTCATGGATTGGAAGATCGATATTGTTAAAATGACCATACTACCCAAGACAATCTGCAGTTCATTGCAACCCCTATCAAAATACCAGTGACTGTACACTGACTGTACAGTACATTTTTCCCCAGAAAGTACACATAATAAGAAGTAAACTGTATTAAAAAGTGAAATTTCAAGAGTACGATCAGATGAAAACAGTAAAAAAATGAATATAAAAGGAGAATATGGGGGGCTACGAATTTTCTTTAGCATATATTCCCATTCTCAGTCCGAATAACATGGAATACTTATTTGAACTGCTTACGAATACCTGATTGTCCCTTTCAGAGCCTGATCCTGTCATTTAAAGAAAATGCTATTATTAGTGATTTAGATAATTATGTCAATATTCCTCTAAGTGTTAGAATAATACTAATTTGTTATCTTTCCACCCTCCCCCTCTAAGCCCTACTACACAAGGAAAAGACAGCTATATGTTAAGCATTCTCCTCAAAAAATTTAAATCTTTTCTTTAAAAAAGTAAATCCTCCCTATCACAGAGTTTGCTAGCATTCCCCAAATCCATTCTCCATTTCTCCCTTAGTAATAGCATCTGCAATGTTTAGCTTGGCACATGGAGTCTGAGATACCACATTGTCCTAGTCACAGTTTCAGCTCAGGTTTGGCCATGTGACTACGTTATGGCCAGGGGACTCCTGGGAAGTGCTCTTAAATGCAGGGTGCCTTTCCATCCTTCCTTTCTCTTTTCTGCTGTCTGGAACACAGACTTGATGATAGAACTTCGAGCAGCTATTTTGGACCTGAAACAGAGCTGAGTACTGAGAATAATGCAGCAATAAAATAGAATCCCTAATGATTTCCTTAATTTACCATGCCAACACTGGACTCCTACCTCCAGATTGCTTTTATATGAAACAGAAATAAACTTATTATTTTGGATTTTTGTCAGTTGTAGCCAAACCTAATTTTAACTGAAAAACCCACACCCATGGGGTTTTCTTTTGTATTAATAAACAAAAATATTACTATCAGAATACTTGCAAACTATAACAACAAAAAACAACAGAAGTATCAAAAGCATAGACAGTTAATTACTTAACTGGAGAATTAAGGTGATCCAAACTACTACTGATTAACTAAAAATCTAAAATTAAAATAAAACAAACCCAAGGTCATAATTATTTTAGAAAGCATTTATGTGTACAGTTTTCTAAATTCCATTTCATGGAAGGGAAAGCAAAAATATCAGAATCTATGGTTCATTGATAAACACCTGTTCCCCCTGCAGTTGTGAGCATATTAGGTGACATGATGTGGAAACAGACGCTCCAAGGAAGAGGGATCAACTGTGAGAGTAATGTCACAGGAGTTTTACATGTGACTGTTGTTCAAGCTCCAAGGGGCTAGGCCCAGCTAACAACTACAGAAATGAGATTCTGTTGCTTCAGGGAAAGTAGGTTCTTTAAGGATATCCATCTGAAAACGGATGGAACTGATCTAGAGCAGTGTTTTGCTCCCAGACAACAGGGCTGGCAGAAACTGAACAAGAAAGTTGGACCCAGCCAGTCAGCTGGTTGGGATAAAGGACAAGAGGAGGCTACACCTAGGGTCAATCTCAAAACTTAAGAAGTTAGCAAACCACAGAGATGGTAGGCAGAACTATTTCAAGAAGACAGACCATGACAAAGTTATTGAGGAAAGAAACAAAGGAACAAATAAAAACAAAGAAACAAACAGTAAAACAAAATGAATCACTTCTTTAAAGCAGCTACCATGATATCTGTTTGCCTGAAGCAGAGTTAACTAGGAGGGAAGAGGTATGGAGTGAGCTCTGAGGTCACTCAGGAGCTTGGGGTCTGCATCCTGGCAGAAGGAGAGTCATATGTATGTTCTGCCTTTGTCATATGTGCCTTTTAAATGGATCACTCTATCAGTATGGAAGAGGATGGCTTAAGGGAGAACCAATTTGGATTTAGCCTTTTAGGATACTGAGGCAGTGGAGGGAAATAATGAGGGCTTCAACCAGGGAAGAAGAGGTAAAAAGGAAGAGGAATGATCCTTTTCAAGGCATAATTAGGTGTTAAAATCAGCACACCTGGAGATCTGAGCAGTGGGGAAGGGGGAGAAGAATGGTATGAACCAGGGCTCTCACTATAAGAAGCCAGGGCTCTAGTTTGGTGGGTTTGCAGATGGTACTGCCCAACTGGAATAGAAAATAGAAGATATTGGAGGAAAATCAGGTTTAGGGGGAAAGAACCTGTTCTAGGTTTGGAAGATATTGTTTGAAGTACCTATTGGACATCCAGGTGGAAAGAGGCACAGGAGTTTTGTCTTTCTGATTAAACCTCAAGAGAGCATTTTGGACTCTCGATACACTAAACTCAATGTAATGGCCAGTTACCCACGTTTGACTGGGGCCTGTGACAATGGCAAAATGATAAGACTACCCTTTTTTGGTCATAGCTATGGCAAGGGTCAGAGCAACGATACAGCGTGAGAGAAAAACAGCTATATGCAGTCTATAATGCATTACAACAGGTGGAAGACATTATAATAGGCCTATGTGAGTCATCGAGCAATGCAAAAACCCACTATTCAGGGTCTAGAAGAGCTGTGCACGACATACAGGACCCCCATCGACATTGATAGTGACCAAGGAACCCACTTTACCCACCACAAAGTTCAGGAATGGGCCTCTAAAAATGACATATGCTGGCATTTCCACCTGCCCTACAACCCCACTGCTGCTGGGCTAATTGAAAGGATGAAAGGACTACTTAAACAACAATTGAGACAGGAAATCTATAACCGAACATCCCAAGAGCAATCATCCCAGGGCCTACGCCACGTTAACCCAGAGACAACTAGTCAACACCATCCGAGTTCAACTGTTGACCACCAAAGGACCACTGCCAATTATAGGTCAGGACAATAACTCGCTTTTGCCCTTACCACAGAATCTTCCCCCCGAGGAACATATTATAAAATGGCCCCGAGACTGGCAGTATTCGACATCAGCTGGGGGGACTGAGTGTGGACAAGTGGTGTGGTACTGCAGGCCAGGACGAAAACCACAGACCACTATGGATACTGAAGTGATTTGAGATGGAAGCACCTGCCAAGACAGTGTGTCCCAGAAACATAAAAAGAAACCTGATGACCAAGGAGCCTTCATAGCAGCTTTGAATGAAGACCTTCAGCCCTCTTTCACATAAGAGAGAAACAAAATTTATAAGTCATTTTATCGATAGTTTCTTTTATTTGCAGAAAAAAAAAATGTAATGCTATGCATTACAGTGCATAGCACTGTAAGAAAAATCCAAAAAAAATTCAGTTGACTAAAATGTGTGCCACATTATTGTGAGGTTAATAAAAACAACATTTTTCAGTTTGTCGTTACTATTACCAAAAAAACTCCACAAAACTCAGGCTTATCCAACTGGACATCATTGACCATATGCTGAAGTGATAAAACTTGAAATGATCCAGAGGCCACATTTGCCAACCCTACCTCTTCCCCCAACAGGACTATTACATGAAGCAGAGACTGCATGCTTCCGAGACAGGATCACTACACTAAAGTAGGCCTTTGTTATGTTTTTAGACGTGAATGTCCTGAGAATGCTCATGAGGTACATAGAGGCAGAGTTTGAAAATTCAAACTGATGAATTAAGGTAGCTGAGGAATATATAAATCATGTGTATAATATTGGGAATTATAAGTACTATTTTAATAAGCCTTTAATCCCGATGTATAACTTTGTATTTGGGAAATTTAGAGCTAGAGTTTCAAACTCATCTCCTTAACAGGTTGCACAACCACAGAACAGCCCTGACCCTAGAGGAGGAACTGAAAGCAATTCTAATCTGCAAATAAAGCCAATCTTTTAAAAACTGCTTTAAAAAATAAAATCTCTGGGTGAGGAACTCTTATCAATTTCTGAATTGGTTAGCCCAGTAGGTTTATTTCCCCAGGGGTTGGAAAGGACAGTCCTGTGCACATCATTTCATCTTATGCTACTGCTTGTTAGCATGTGTTTTTGCTTCTTCTGCATTTCAGTTCCATTTTTGCCAAAAAAATAATCCCCCAGCTTGTCCTTAGAAGGCTTCTTCCCAGTCAGAGATGGGATCAGATCACAAACTGAGCTAGGGAAGGAAGCCAGATGACATCCACCTTGGCTTACTCCTTGTGGTGGAGTTTTCTAGATCTCTACCTGGGATGGCCCTCTCTGCCAGGAATTAGGCCAGATCCCTTTAGGCTGTAAAGTAAATTGGATGTCACTTTTACTTGGGCAGTATTTTAAGTTTTTGTTAACCTTTCTTTTAAAATTCTTTTTAAGTACTGTAGTTCTTTTGAGGTTTTGACTAAATTTCAGTATTATGTATTTTATGATCTCAGTTCAAAATACATAAATAATAAAACCAAGGTTTTGAATTTTAAAAAGGAGTAGATTTTTGTTTCCGGGATAGGCTCTGCCTCTAGATGTGTGACCCTAGATAAGTCATTACACTTTTCTCTTTTTTTCTCTCTGTAAATTGACAGCCTTTGCAGCTATCAAAGTCTATGGTTTCATGGAGTATAATGCAAAAAATAAATATTAAATCAAGTTTTTCCCAGGACTGCAGTGGCCCTTTGTAAAAGGTTATAATTTCCTTTGAAGGTTTTTCCCTCTTTCATATAACACCCTCTGGTATCTGCAATAAAGGACAAGCACCATTACTACTTTCCTCTGTTTCAAAATAAATTCTGAGTTCTTTTTCCCCATTGGGGCCCCTTTGAATTCTTACCACTACATGTTTCTCTATGGTTCCTACTATTTGTATCTCACAAGGCTGTTGTACTTTTTTTGTCAATAGCTATATCCACCTCCCCCATCAAAGATAAAGAAACCTCCCCTGCTGAACTAGCTCCTTACCCCACTGACCTTCAACTCCGTCATAATTAGCATTACAAGCAACTCATATTTTAGCCATTCATATTTGAAGGTGAGGAAGCCATGCTCCTTTAGCTGATGCCTCACAGAGTTTTGGGCAAGGCCTGCTTGAAAAGCAATTTGACCCCTGAATAGCTTTTTGCTCATATAGTTCCCAGATGATGGCAACGTTTCCTTGTTTAAATAAGAGTTTCCCCCTTTGCCGTCCTTTGCTGGAAAATAATTAAATTAAATACACATTAGACAAGCTAGAGTGAAAAAGTCAAGCAGAATTAATATTGAATATCTGCCCGTAAGTATGTTCTTATTACAAGTTACTTGAACACTTCCTTTTCTCCAAAATGAATATAGAACCTGCCTATATAACTTCGTAATGATGATTAAATGAGATAAAAGAGAGTCTGGCAAATAGAAAGCACAGAATAAACATTATCTATTGTTATTAGATCATCTTCAAATACAATTAAACACTTATCATGATAAAACCTTTATCAGTATTGCGCTAGCAAAAGAAACCTTTATAATTTCATCTCTAAAAATTGTTAGTGTTCTCTCCCTTTGAGAACTTACATTATTTCCTGGATAATAAATGCGTAAACCTCTCTGAGTCTACCAAAAATGTCATAAGATTCTTGGGAATGTAAGGAAAAGGGGGCAGAATTTAAAAGATTAGGAACCTGGAAAACTGAATAAAAAGGGGAAAGATGAAAGAAAAGGAACTGTAAACTTAGTTAAATAATTAGTAATGCAATGATGGAAATGTTCATAAAATAGAAAAAGCTAATATTCAAATTGGCAGGATTTAAGGCTACAACAGTATAGAAAGATTGAGGGAAGATGAGCAAAAAGCTCAGTGAAATCTTACCATATATATGCTCCAGAAGTTATTCACACTTCTCAGTTAACACTTTCAGGTTCTTGTTTTATGCTTATCTCCCAGACGTGCCTGTATTTAGAATCAAGGTAGAGGCCAAGTTTTATTTATTCACTCTTGTATTCCCAGCACCTAGCCCTATTGTAGTAGATGATCAATAAATATGTGCTGACATGAAACAAGTGTATGACAGAGGCCAGTAGATCAGTTCAGTGCTCTGTGTCCAACTAGAGGGGTGGGATAGGGAGGGTGGGAGGGAGACGCAAGAGAGAGGAGATATGGGCATATATGTATATGTATAGCTGATTCACTTTGTTATAAAGCAGAAACTAACACACCATTGCAAAGCAATTATACTCCAATATAGATGTTTAAAAAAAAAATAAAAAGACATTGCTGATGTCTCCAAGGAGCTTAAAGTGAGTGGAGGTAGACTGAACATTAAAAACAAAGCAGAATACGTCAGCTGACTTTATGCAGAAATTTTGCAAGCCAGAAGAGAGTGATAAAATATATTTAAAATGATGAAAGGAAAAACCTAAAACCAAGAATACTCTACCTGCAAAGCTATCATTCAGATTTGAAGGAAAAATAAAGAGGATTACAGACAATAAAATGCTAAAAGAATTCAGCAGCACTGACTTTACCACAACGTTAAAGGAATTTCCCTAAGGGAAAAAGAAAAGACCAACACTAGAAAGATGAAAATAATGAATATTGTTTAGCATCCACAAAAACATGTGGACGCTAAACAATATGCTACTACATAACCAATGGATCACTAAAGAAATCAAAGAAGAAATTTTAAAATACCTGGAGAAAATGAAAACAAAAATATAACAATCCAAAACCTGTGAGACACAGCAAAAGCAACTCTAGGGGGGAAGTTTATAGTGATACAAGCCTACCTCAGAAAACAAGAAAAATCTCAAATAAGCAGCAAAACCTTACACCTAAAGCAACTAGAAAAAGAACAAACAAAACCCAAAGTTAGTCGAAGGAAAGAAATATTGAAGATTAGAGCAGAAATAAATGAAATAGAGACTTTAAAAACAATAGAAAAGATCAATGAAGCTAAGAGCTGGTTCTTTGAAAAGTTAAATAAAACTGATAAACCTTTAGCCACATTCATCAAGAAAAACAGAAAGAGGACACAAAACAATAAAATCAGAAATGAAAAAAGAAAAGTTACCATCAACATCACAGAAATACAAAAGATCATAAGAGATTACTATAAACAATTATATGCCAATAAAATGGACAACCTCGAAAAGATGGATAAATTCCCAGAAACAGACAATCTCCTAAAAGTGAATCAGAAGAAATAGAAAATATGAACAGACCAATGACCAGTAATGACTTTGAATCAGTAATAAAAAACAAATCCCCAACAAAAAAAAGTCCAGGACCAGATGGCTTCACAGGTGAAGTCTACCAAACAGTTAAACAATTAATACTTATCCTCCTTAAACTATTTCCAAAAATTGAAAAGGAAGGAACACTTCTGAAGTCATTCTATGACCAGCACCACTCTGATACCAAAACCAAAGACACCATGAAGAAAAAAAAAAAATACAGGCCAATATCACTGATCAACATAGAGGCAAAAATCCTCAACAAAATATTAGCAAATTGAATTCAACATTATATTAAAAGGATTATATACCATGATCAAGTGAGATTTATCACAGAGATAGAAGGATGGTTCAATATCCACAAATTGGTCAATGTGGCATACCACATTAACAAACTAAAGAATAAAAATCATATGATCATCTCAATAGATGAAGAAAAAGCTTTGCCAAAATTCAACATTTATTTATGATAAAAACTCTTAACGAAATGGGTAGAGGGAAATACCTCAACATGATAAAGGCCATGTATGACTAACCTACAGCCAACATCACACTCAATGGTGAAAAGCTGAAAACATTTTTTCTAAGATTAGGAACAAAACAAGGGTGCCCACTCCTGCCACTTTTATTCAACATAGTATTGGAAGTCCTAGCCACAGCAATCAGAGAAGAAAAGAAGTAAAAGGAAACCAAACTGGACAGAAATAAGTAAAGCTGTCACTATTTGCCGATGACATGATACTAGATATCGAAAACCCTTAGACACCAGTAAAAAGCTATCTGAACTAATAAATGAATTCAGTACAGTTGCAGGATATAAAATTAACAAATAATTCTAAAATTGTGTGGAAATACAAAAGACCCCAAATAGCCAAAACAATCTTCAGAAAGTAAAACAAAGCTGGAGGTACAGTCCTGCATGATTTCAAACTATACTACAAAGTAATGGTGATCAAAAGAGTATGGTACTGGCACAGAAAAAGACACATAGACCAATGGTTTGGAACAGAGACCCCAGAAATGAACCCACGCTTATATGGTCAATTAATCAATGACAAAGGAGGCAAGAACAGCCCCTTCAATAAATGGTGTTGGCTAAACTGGACAGCTATATGCCAAAGAATCAAACTGGACTACTTTCTCACATCATGTACAAAAATAAACTGAAAATGGATTAAAGACTTAAACATAAGGCCTGAAACCATAAAACTTCTAGAAGAAGACATAGGCAGTGTGTCTTTCACATGGATCTTAGCAATATTTTTTGATATGTCCTCAAGGGAAACAGAAGCAAAAATAAACAAACGGTACTCCATCAAACTAAAACGCTTTGGCACGGTGAAGTAAACTATCAACAAAATGAAAAGGCCAACTGAATAGGAGAAAATATTTGGAAATGATATATCTGATAAGGGGTTAAAATCCAAACTATATAAAGAACTCATTCAACTCAACATCAGAAAAACAAACAACCTGATTAAAAAATGGCAGAGGACCTGAATAGACATTTTCCCAAAGAAGACGTCCAACAGGCACATGAAAAGATGCTCAATATCACTAATCATCAGGAAAATGCAAATCAAAACTACACTTAGATATCACTTCGCACCTGTCAAAATGTCCATTTTCAAAATGATTATATATAACAAGACTTGCCAAGAATGTGAAAAAAAGGGAACACCCATGCACCATTGGTAGGAATGTAAGTTTTTACAGCCATCATGGAAAACAGTGTGGAGGTTCCTCAAAATATTAAAAACAGAATTAACATATGATCCAGCAATTCCACTCCTGGGTATATATCCAAATAAAATGAAAACATTAATTCAAGAAAAATATGCACCCCTATGTTCATTGTAGCATTATTCACAATAGACAAGGTATGGAAGCCACCTAAGTGCCCATGGATAGATGAATGGATAAAGAAGAAATCGTAAATATATACCATGGAATATTACTCAGCTGTAAAAAAAGGAATGAAATCTTGCCTTTTGCAACAACATGGATAGACCCTGAGGGTATTGTGCTAAGTGAAATAAGTCAGATAGAGGAAGACAAATGCTGTATGATTTCACTTACATGTTGCCTCTAAAAAAAAGATAAATGAACAATCATAATAAAACAGAAAGTCATAAATACAGAGAAAAAATTAATGTTGTTGCTGGGTTGGGGGGGTGAGTAAGGGAGCATGGGGGAAATAGCACAGTATAGGTTTAGGATAGAATGGAGTTTTAGAAAAGAGTGTAAAAAAATCAAAATTTAGAAAAATCGAACAGGATATACATTTGAAATATCCTTACTGACACCGAAAAAGATTGAGTACATATATTCTGCTTGGACCATTATCATCAAGAAGATTAAGTATTTTATAATGGGCTCTAGAATTAGATACATTAATCATCACTTGAGATAAGTATCTATGCCAGAAAAATTAGTAGAGCAACCTTTTGGAGGGAGAGGCAGTATAGTATAACTTGAAATAGGCAATGGTGTTACAGAACTCTTTTTGTTTAGATCAGTTTATAATTAGTTCTTCCAATTTTGCTTCCAATTTGAATGAAATGAGTGAATTTGATTCATATTTATTCTGAATTTAATGCATATTTTGAAGATATATTCCAAATTGATTAATTGAATTATAATTCCCTTTGTAATATATAGTGATATGGTAAAGAAATTCAGATGATCATTCATGACAACACTATATATATATATATTTATATATAAGCAAATTATATCATAGCACCACTCTAGCAAATATGAAGAATGAATAATTATATTTTGTAGTGGGAGAAATTGAAGTGCATAGAGATTAATAGTTTACTGAAGACCACTGATATTACCATAGATACAAGTTGGAATAGAATAATATTTTTTTGTCTTAGTTCTATAGACAGGTTACATGGCATTTCTTGCAATAAAGTACATGTAATTTCTGTCAATGAGATCATTGTTGTTGTTTTCTGCATTAGGCCCTAGAGCAGATTCAAATATATCCATGTATATAACTAAAATAAGAAAAAGAGAGCATTTTGATAAAATATTTTATTATTAATAATAATAATATAATCATGGTTATAAAAATAACAACTTTATTAACTACAGAAAATGTATATACATGTCATAACCACAGTGTTCCCCTTTTGGGTAAGCATCCAGCTATACCACCCAATAGGCAGATTATCTATTTCCTATTTACACACAAGACAAACAGTCATAACATCCACAGTATTCCATTTTCAGTTTCCTAAAGACAGAAACTTTCTGTGCAAATGGAAATGAACCTACTTAAAATTACACTGTCAAGATTTTCAGGGTCCAGAGAATTTTAACATTTTTTTTTTGTATTAGTAAATTCTTAGCTGAAAATTCAGTTGAATATTGAAGGATAAATTCTTATTGGATTTTATAGTGAAAAGTAATTTATTCACATAAAGACTATATCTCATTTAAAATAACTTTATTTCTCAAATGAGTTTGTCTATAAATATGGGATATAATTGATTGAAAGTAGTTCTTTTTTGGACCAAGTCAATTTAAAAGTTTTTTAGTATGAGAGTTTACTAAAATTCTTTACCTCATGATCCCTATATTGAAAAACCATTATTTCTTTTTAAAAAATGTTTACAAACAGCAAGAAAATTCCTGACAGCAATTTCTTATTTCTTGACAGTGTTTTTTTCAAGAGAATGTTGTGGCTATAACATTCACTTTGTACAGTACCATTGGTACCAACAAGAAATATTCACAGGAATAAGTGAAATACAATTTTGCTATCACATGTCATTATTGTTATTTTTCTTGCCTTCCAGTGTCTCACATTTCCCATAGTTTGAAACACTTAGATAGCAAGCAAGAGCCTGTTAATACTAGAGATTGACTCAATATAAACCATTGTACTGAGGACCTGCCCACAGCAGATAGGTAAAAGTCATTACACATTTTACAATAAAATTAAAGAAGTATACAAAAGGATTATCATCCCTTCTGCACGGCAGAGGCATTATGACAAATATTTTAATTTTACATTACTATTCCTGGTAGACATAAGAAAATGTCCACAATTATAACAGCATATAACCATTATTCAAACAGCCAAAATAAAAATAACATTGAAAACTTCTCATTTAAAAGATCTTTTTTCCGTGACTCGAAATGGATTTTTAGATAAATTGGATTTTTAAATTTTTTTTTGTAGTTTATTAAGAAAAGAATGCCCAGGAAATAGTATCTTTCACCAGAGAAAAATGACATGATTATTCCCTGTTGTACCACCTAAAATAACATGGGTCTTGTTCATCTTGCTTTTATTATCAATTCCATCAATCTCCTCCTATTAAAAGGAAACTCTCAAAGAAAGAACTGCATTTTACACATGTCTGATGGTTTGTTGGTGGTCTTGTTTTTACCCTTTAATAAAATGGAAAACACTGAGTTCAAAATGTCTATAAAGTTAGCTTCATTTTGTATCTAGGCCATCCCTATCTCTCTGTGGAAATTTAGAGGAAAAGACAAAAGAAATATTTTAAAATGTGAGTATTTAAAAGACTTACAATTCAGTAAATGTTTTACAAATATCATTAATATGTGACAATAAAATTTTGCCATTTAGCAAGAAGAAACTGAAAAATACTTTAATATTTAGACAATATGCCTTTGAAATTTCTGTATGTTGATTATAATGGTATATTACACAAGGGAGAGAGAAATACAATCAGATAAGCCTGTATGGACTAGCAACTTGTTGGATCTCTCTTTGCTTTCACTGTTTCTTGATACCAGCACAGATCTTATTACAGAAAATAAATAAATAAAATGGCATAATTTGGAAAAACATTTCTGGATTTGCTGCCCTATACTCTGTGGACTAAGCTCTTGAGTAAAGTGAAAACCGTTTTACTCAAGATGGAACATTGTCTTATGGAGCTTTTAGAGCATCATTTGAATCCCTGGCCTTAATTGAGACCATCCAAAAGAAACAAATTAGAGAAATGGAAATACTAGATTCAAAATATTCAAATAATTATTTTTAGAGAACTTTTATACAGGAATATTTTGTGAAAATTCAGAACCTATCCTATTGCTCTTTGTTATTTCATTTCTTGGCAAATACATGATCTTTAGCTAATCATGACTAATAAAACAATAAGTATGATTTGGTTGTTATCATACAGAATACAAAATCTGAATATTTCCCATGCGATAGGAAAGATCTATGTAAAATAAAGATAAAATTAAGATTTTTTGATAAAATATCTCATTCAGCAGATTTAACTGTACTTTAAAAAATAACTGAATACAGAGTTTAGACAAGCTAGTTCCTTTCCTTTCCTTTTACATTTTTTTCCTTTACTTGACTAAAGTTTTATTAGGCTTAAAGACTTCCAGGTAGAGAAAAGTATTTTGACTTCTTTCTTCAATATATATTTTAATGCATAATTTGATAAAAAGCTATTTACAAATTTTGGAGACATGGAAATTTTCCTCTTAAATATTGTTTTTAATTTAAAGAAGGTGAGATAGAAGCCAATCACAGCAGCAAGTCTTAGAGTTAACATATTTAAATACATTTTAAAGACCAAAACACTTTTAAACTTCAATTAGTCATCTCAGACTTTTTTAAATACTTTAGGAAAAAAGATCTAAAAACATCTTGCATAAATAATTGTCCCTAAATTTGAAGGAAAGAAATAATACTAATACACATATTAGCCTCTTCTCTTTAAGAATTAGAAACTACGTAAAATAACTTGGATGATAAATATATGTAAGAACCTATGTTAGGTGTTATTTAATTTCGTAGGTCATGACCACACCTCACATGCCAACCAGTAGAGGTCATCTGCAGATTATGGATGGAGGATGATCTAGTCACTTCTATCTTGCACCTTTCCTTAATATTTCTACTGGTCTTTAGAAATTTTTACATTTTTCTTAAGGAAAAACTATAAGTACACAATTTCAGAACATTTAGGGGTTATATTAGATACACTACAATTTGAACTGTAGTGCATGCACATGTGTACCCAGGCATTTGTGTATAGGTATATGCTTTTGTAAAGAGTATATGTACCAGTATTACAGGATACATGGTGAGGAGAAATGAATGAAATATAATGTATGGCATATTAAAGGTAATATAATTTAATATAGAGTTACAATTTAAGGACACAAGATATAAATTGTTTTTGTGAGGTTGAAATAATGTTTAACTTATGGCTTATTTATTGTTGAGAAACTAACCTTGGAAAGCAGCCAAGAGAGATTAGTTGATCTTTTCCATTATATCTTTAGCATCCAGCAATTATACCTTTGCATTTTTTAATCCATTCAAGTATCTTCAGGAGATATGTTACTACACTTGCATGTACCTTAATTCACTTCAACATTTACAAAATAACACTGACAAACAAAACAACAGAAAACACCCATAAATATTAGTGAGTATCTTAACAAACATGACACTCAAGTAGTTGTCTTGGGATTTTTTAAGTTACATTTTAATTCCATGTTCTCTGAAATCTTCATGTAAAGGAGAGTTGTATTATTGGAAGCTTCAGACACAGTTACATCAGCTACGACTGTGGTACCTTATACGTTAATATAATTTTGTGTATCCATTTTGCATAATATGCCACTCGGACAAAAATACCAGGACGATTTGGAATGGCACATCCACGACCAGGAACGATGACACCAAGAACCATTCTCATTTTATGTTGTTCACAAACCAGTGGGCCACCATAATCTCCCTAGGAAGAAGACATGCAACAATAACAACAACAAAGTATTATTTTAGAAATAAAAATTGACAATTCATTAACATTTCCTCTCAAAACATTAACATCTCAAATATACATATGTGCAAAAAAAGAGAATAACTTCAATTGAAATATGAAGACATAAAATTGATGTACTAGACCATGGTTGTCTTTCTGTTGGACTGAGATAAGTACAAAAGCTCAAAGAGTTCTATCATGTGTAGTTATCATTTAAGTATGACTTGTCTTTTCTAAAATAGTCACTCATGTTTTAAAGTGGTTTTTGCCTTTGTTGAATGCAGACTAATTAACACATGACCATTGATAGCTCTTTATGAAGATAGATTTCATATTTATTTTGACTTTCTTCTGATGTTCAAAGTATGTTCAATGTAGAAAATTTGGAAAATGTAGAAAAATACACATATCCAAAAACTCACCTGTAATCATACAGTTTTAATGATTAACCCATATTAAGTTTTCTCTTATTTCTAATTTTTTTCCTTTCCCTCAATCCTGCCCCCAGAATGATTTTAACGGTTAAATAAAAACTTGTAGGTGGTAAAATAATTCTGTTTACTATGTGGAAATTGCTTTTCCAGGCAGAAAGAAGGAATGTTTCTCCACTTAGTGTTAGTAGTTAATATAGTTATATTTATATTTTTTTCCCCTTTGTGGAAGGTAGTCTGTGATATCATGGCATTTCTTGTATGGTAATCCTGTTGTATCATCATATATAGATAGGTGATAGATAGATGAAAGATGAATAGATTGATAAAGTGATTCGTGTGTATATTTTTATATACATATGTTTATACACATTGTTATATATGATCATTAAAAAATGCTGCATCACTTTTTTGTGCCATGTAGCCTTCCTAGGATTGCAGTGACTAATTTTTGGCATCTTTGTATTTAGAAGAGTGCTTCCGACTATCTTAATTTTCCCCCAGTAGTGATGTGATGAGATAAAACTAAACTACTGCAAAATTTAGTTCTGTAATACAGGTGGAAAGAAGAGAGCTATTAACATTCTATGAAAGAGAAAATCAAGGTGGGGGTGAAATAGAAGATAAAACACTAAGGAAAATAGTTTATTCAAAGAGACTTCATATAAACTCTGCCACAGGTGTTAATCTGGTTTTTAAGTTAATGCACCAGTGATTACTGATATGAACTCTTCAAATCAATTCATTTTGAGAATTGATTTTGAGGGACTTTCACTAAATGTGATGCTATTGCTATTATACAAATGTTTAGGAGATTTCATTTTTAGGTGTCTAGATTTCCCTGGTTTGGTGATTATATTACCCTGTTTCAAATATCAGTGATGTAAAAAAAAAAATTCTGGAGGATGAGTGCATTTTTGAGAAGTGGCTGAATCAATTTGATTGACTGTAAATATAGATAAAAATAACAAATATGTGATAAATTTTTCAGTGCTAAAGTTAGGAATCTAAGAATGTATAGATGACAAACCAGATTACAGGCTATTCCTGAAGAGCAGATGTCAAAGTAGTAATGGCAGTAGGGCTGGGATAAGTGCAAGCTTTCTGAATATCTCAAAGATCTGGTCTAGCTCAAAACTTTGTGTTTACAGAACTCAGTAATAAGTAAACAAATAGATAGATATATTTACAGATAAATAATTCTTTCTCCTAGTAGATTTTCATTTGTGATGAAAATCTTAGTGATACTGATTTACTGGAAAAAACACCAAATTTGAAAGTGGTTATAAACACATAATCAGTTTTTAATTGTATTATTTTAATGCAATTTTTAAAATTCATTAACTTAAAAACATCAAAAATAACAGTTTAACAGCTTGTCTATGTGAAATAGGGATAGGAACACTGCCAAGTGGAAAGAACAGTTGCTTAACAAATGAAAATGTCCAAGCTCTTAAAATCATAAACTTTGACCTTTTGGTTTTTTAAATAGAATTTGTTTAAACACACACACACACATACACACACACACACTGGCTTAACCAAAAACATATTTAAAAGTTTAAAAGCAGGCATGTCTCTCTTACTAAAATTAATAGAGTTAAGTTAGAATTTGGGAAGATCAGATACATTTAGAAAAACATTAGAAAAATGCAAGCTATTGTATCAAACTGCATATTGGATACTTATAATTTGAACAGCTTTCTCTTAGAGTTTTGGCTGTATTATTTTCTTGTTTTTTGAGAGACAAATGTCATCTTCGTTTGCTGCTAATGAAACATGGATTGCTTCACTATTTAGCTAAAAAAATGTACAAGGATAATAAGGGTTATCTTTTTCAATTCCTCTCTCTTAGAACAGGTTGGTGTACAATGATTCTCATTTGAGAAAAATAGAAAATATAAACACAAGAAACTATGCTATCTATCACATACTCCTTATGTAAAAATCTCCGTTTTTACCTCGCATGGTCCTGATACAATATTTTCAGCCCCAGCACATATTTCAGACTCATTCAGAGTCACCTTCCCTTGATGATATTGGCTGCATTTCTCATTCCCCATAATATAGAGATGTGCTACTCGTAATAGACCGTCCGAGTTGATCACTAGAATGGCGCAAAATATGTACAGTTAATGAGCACAGGGTAAGGTAAGAAAAATAAACAAATATAAAATATTTTTACAAAATACATATGATATTGCCTTATCTTTCTAAAAATAGCTTACATCCAGTGTAGCCCCAGCCATAAACACTGCAAGTGGTTTTTTCAGGAATTGTGCACCCATAATTAGGTAAATCAATTGTACTAACAAAATCATCCAGAACAGCAGGCCTGAAAAGAGAAAATATAATGGTAAGTAACCTTGATTGGATTCAACACAAAATTAACATATTAAAATGTAGTGTGAATGTTTAATATGATTCATTTAGAGAGAATAAACAATTTTGCTTCGGAGTAGGTAGTAGAGAAATGAATATTTACTTACAAATATTTAAGAATAAATGGTCACTGCTATTTTTTTAATCATTATTTTACCTGTTAAAGTTATCACATAATTGCTCACTAACCTTTGGTTTTAGAGCAGGCTGATCATACTGTTGGTCCAATTTCATTTATTCACTTTTGAAAAATTTGAAAATGCCCCTCTCTTTGCCTCTGTACACACACACACACACACACACACACACACACACACAGACACACACACACCCCATGTGACATATGCTTTTATAATACATCTACATGAGAGAGAAAGAATAAGAACATAGTTGAAGAAAAAGCTTCAACAATTCCATTCTATGTTAAAAATATGAAACTATCTAAAGGAACTCACCTAGCAAGCTTCAGTAATACCAGATCTGATCCTTCCGGCCCATATACCAGTTGGGTAACATTTAGAACCTGTTTGCGTTTCTC
This sequence comes from Balaenoptera physalus, assembly GCF_965194825.1. Taxonomy (NCBI): domain Eukaryota; kingdom Metazoa; phylum Chordata; class Mammalia; order Artiodactyla; family Balaenopteridae; genus Balaenoptera; species Balaenoptera physalus. The sequence goes on from NC_138887.1 coordinate 24,623,341, forward strand.
ATCTCCTCTTCCATGGACATCATGAATTCCAAGCCAAGCTTCATAATCTTTCAAGTCTTTGTTTCTAAGTAAAAAATTAACATATAAAATATAACTTTAAAATATGTAATATTAATCACATATATTGTTATATTAGCTTATAAGGGCAGATAAATAACCTAAATTTAAACTTTAAAATATAATAAAGAGCAACACATTTGTTACAGGAGATTCTGAATACTACAAGAACATATAAGCAGGAAGAACCTTTAAATTGCTGAAATTCTAAATGGCTTTTTTTTTTCCGAAAACTTGCTTATTCTTGCTAGAGAGTAGGTCATTTATGAGACATTCTCAGGTAAAGCACATTACATGAGTTATAATTTATTGCAAATTTTCCTTTTTATCTCAAATGTGTGTGTTTGGTTTGTTAATAGGGATTGAATATATATATATATATTTTACAGGGATTGAATATTTATACTAACAAAATCAATGTGACCTTAATGGGAATCAAAGAGTAAGCTTACAAATGCTACCTCCTTATCTTTTCCTTAGGCTAATTTCCATTGAAAATTATTCTCAGTATTATTCTGAGGCTGGTTCTACATAAGAAAGAAGTGAGGATTGAGAGAAGTTTGTTGATAATTCAGAAAAAGAATATCTAGAAATATACAGTGCAAGAAGGAGGTTGGGGTAAAAATTATTAACATAATTCTAGCAAAATTTTTCCTCAAATGAGAGTAGTGCCAATCGTGGAAAGAGGTGAACAGAAGTAGTACCCATAAGTAAGTATCAATTAAGTCAAGGTAAATTTTATAAGCTAAATCTAAAAAAAGAAATTAATTTGTTCACCCTATGCTGGTGAAACTCTGTTAAATGAATACACATTCTAAGCCTAAAGCTAAGTGGAAGCCATACATATTTTTAAATGCTCAAAACAAATACTGGTTTCAGAAATACTTTACCGAGAAGGGAAACACTGTCTTGCAGTAAGAATCCAACTTTCCTTTATCAATGATCCTCCACAGATATGTTTATTTCTAAGAGAAAGAGGAAAGAGAAACAAGTAACGTGTGTGCAGAAAGGGTGCCTGCCAATTAATGCAAAACCTATGGCTCCATTTGTTAAACACATTGAGAGAAAAATGTAGACATTAACCCAACTAGAATAAAACGAGTAATCCTTTTATCAGAAGGATGATATTTGATGATTATAGCGTTAGAACTTTTTTTCATAATGTGATTACAGTTTTATGAAAGCAACTTTATTTTTATATGAGGAACGCTGTCACTACACACGAAGATCCATTCCCAACACATATGTTCACGTGTGTGTGTGTCTTTCCTTGTGAGAGAAAGTATGTGCTACAAATATAGGATAATTAGACCTATTTTAAATTCAGTGTTTGATTATGAAAACTGCAAATTTGAGTTTTTATTTAAAATCTGAAAACCATCTGGTGGTAACCATATATAATATTTATGCGCTATTCCCTTCTTTCATTACCATTATGTAGTTCTGATATATTAACTTAGAGTATAACTGAGTTTGAGTAATTTGTTTTTTCAGCTTAAGACCAACAATATAACATTTATTTATAAAATCAAAACAATTTTGCAAGACAGATCTAGGAAATTATTAAATATTTGTAGAGAATAATAAATACTAGAATATTTACTTGATGTATCCAAAATCTGTAAATCCATTATTTTTTGGCAGACACATGGAAAAAAGTACAACTATTCACAATTTACATTTCCAAAGCGTACAGATGTTCAGTGCTTCAGAGGGTAATAGAATAAGATTCCCAGACTAAGACCACAGTTATTTATGGCCTGTACCACACAGGAGGTTAAGAATATATATCGAGTTTGAATCTCTATTCCTCTCTGTGAGTTTTGGAAGAATAGCTAAACAGCTGTTGTTACTAAGAACTTGGATTTAAAAGGAAAAGTACTTTTTAAAAAAAAGTTTATACTACTATGATCTGATGAAAAACAGTTTCACCTGCTTCTCCAAGGATGGAGACTTCCAAAGGAAGTCTCCTTTGAATAAGAATAAATTGAAAAGTATTTGCCTTTTTTTTTCCTTGAGTAATGAGATTTGCAAAGATCCTCTAATTAGTTCAAAGATGTAGATTCTTGGAACATTTTCTATAATAAAGAAAATAAAACACCCCCCCCCCAAGTTTTACAGCCTTCATTAAGTCTTCATATTGCACAATCAGCTTTAATGTTCTGGTGAGTTTAATAAATCTATTTCGGTACTACACACCCAGGACAGCTACTCTACAATTATCAACATAAATATTTATAAAAATTGATGTTATTCCTTGAAAGAAAGATACACTAAAAGAGAACTTTAGGCCATCTTCTACCTGGTATCTAAAGTCATATATATATATCAAAGGATATAAACTTCATGCTTGTTAAGAATTGACTTATTTAAAAAAAACTTCAGTTTCAAGTTGTCTCTATTCTAATTTAATGCCACTGTGATTTGGTTATGGTTAAAAAAAATGTATTTTCTTCCTCTATTCTAGGAGGCTAGAGGTAAAGGAACAGGGAGGGTTTCCAAAAACAGGAGATATTCCAGTTGGTATTTAAAGAATGAAAGGTTTTCCAGGCATAAAATACAGAGGAAGAAAGCTACAACATACAGTGGGAACCACAGCACAAAGGCTCGGAGAGAGAAACATGGGGTGTCTTGAAAACAAGGGAGAATGTGGCTAGAATTCAGGTGCACTTTGGCGTATGTTGCATGATGAGGTTCCAATACAGATAGATATAGACAAAGATATTTTAACATTCTGATTACCATACAGTATAATATGTGTAGTATATAGAAAGTTGTATGATCAGGTTTTAAGCTAACTCCTGTTTTCAATATTTAATTCTTACAACATAATTACTAATCTTAATTTTGTATAATAGTATATTTTGAAAAATTTTACATAGAACATGGCATTGATTCTTACAACATTGAGAAATAGACATGTCAAGAATTTTTTTATCCACACTGAATATTATAATTTCAAGACTGTTCAACTATCAGTATAATTTGTTAATCTTTTCCTTAATGATGAAATGTTCTAGAATTTTAAATTATTGCTATTTTTCATTAGAATGACAATAAAAAAGTCAGAAATTAAAAACAAATATAAAATTTTTGATATGATTGTGCATAGACAAGTTAAAAAATAATCTCATAATATACTAGATTGGGAAATTAATAATATAAGTATTATAACTATATGGTGATATCAAGGTATAGGTAGGTTCTCTGTGTAGTTGTCTTTTGCTTTACGAGAATTGAAGTGCCACATCAGGGTCAATGCAAACACATATGGGACCTTTGTAAGCATTTAAAATGGCACCATCTCTGGAGGCACAAATTGCAAAATCCATGGCTTTTGGCAAGCAGAATGTGATTAGTCCCCTCTTGTGCCCCCCCTCATACAGGTGCCTTGTGGAGGGCACAACCTGCACGACTACACATGGCCATACTGCTGAGAATATAACTTTTGCAAATAATCCAGATATGTATGATTTGTGTCTATTAATAATTACCTGTATTTCAAACTAACCATCCATCCTACGTTTGTTCGTGTTGGAATTCCATTTACAACTCGCAATTGTTTTGTTTTGGCGCAAGATATTACAGGATCTAAAAAGAGGACCAAACATAACATTTTGATAACACATTTTGAAATAATCCATGCCTCTCAGCTTTCTTTAGTGCAATGGTAACTACACAGATGTAACTACTGTAATTGTGTCAGAAGAACATTTTGGACAAAAGAAGGTAAATAGCATGACTACAGTGCCAAATCAGGCCCAAAATGTTTGCTATCCTCATCTAAGTAAATGGGTAACACAGAAAAACTAATCAACTCAAGGTCAACAGCATTACCATGATAGTGACAGTGGCTTTGCTCACTATGTACAAGTTCTTCAGGTCTAACATTAATTGTATTTCCCTTAACAACCTCAACATAAAATGGAACAATGTTATTTACAGTGCTTATTTCTAAATGTCAATGAAAAGCAATAGCCTAAGTGAAAATAAAAAAACTATATTTGGTTTATTACTCCTGAATTTGTATAGTAAGAATGTAGAACCATTTTGCAACATGTTACCAAAGTTATATTAATTGAAATTTTATCCAAATGACATAATTATGTCCAAATCATTATATCCAAATGATATAATTCAGAATTCTTTGAAGTAAACTTTTTCCTGACCCTCCTCTGTGTTCCTTGCCTTATCCTTTCCACTCTTGTCCATGGTCTAAAATAGATTTCCATTTGCTCTTCAGCCTGGGACACAGCAGGTGGTCTCTTAAAACATTTGAGTAACTTCCTTCAGCCCAAGAAATGTGTGAAAATCAGATACAAGCAGCTCCCAACAGATTTTCTTAAGCTGAGGATTAACTGAACCTCTCAGATTGTGTCATCTTTTGCCTCCTAGAGCATGCAAAGAGCTTTAAAGATAGAGCAGGATAAAGACACTGCATAACTTTCCAACCTTCGGGTTTCATTCTTTTTGACTGTAGCATCCTGATTTAATTTAAAGTATGGTGAAAGTCCAATGGATACCTTCTGCCCCCAATTAGGTAAAAGCAATATACATGCTTTTTTCAAAGTTAAATATAACATATTTTGTGACAGAGCATTGAATTTTGATATTCACTATGCAGTTGCCTTTGTAACACCTTTACACATGCACACAGAAAAAAAATGTTCAAATAAAATAAAATAGATTATTTTATTTTTATGATGGAACTTTATATAATGATGTTATTTTTCTATGAAGAAAATAATGACATCATTTCTGACGCATAGAGACTCAGATATATTATTTTGAAAGATTACTTACGGTCTAAATTGACTATTGTAGGTGTGGTATCACCTTCACCTGTAAAAACAAATATATATGTATATACATAATTTTTACATACATATTTCTGTTATATAGAACCAGAATTGTGTATTGAAATCCAAACATCCATGAATAGATAATTTACTACAATTCTTTACATTTTATTCAAAAATAAAATGCAATAATACTCTTTTGAGTAATTATGTATCGCTTTTAGACAAAGTTGAAAGCATGCACCTACTGGTAGTGGGTCATGTGAGGAAAGCCCTGTTTTATGACTGTGAAGGTTATCAGGTATGTGGTTTGATGGATGTTGGCAGTTTGAATTACACTGCTAGCAACAAGGAGCTGCCTCATTCTCCCAAGATGCCAAACATCGTACACAATGAACATTCCACCGAACAGCACTAATGCTTGTTATTGTTTACTTGGGCCATTCATATAGATAAACTATGTAGCTTTACTGTAATTTGACCCATTTATATTTTTTCTGAAAATTACTTTTCTTTTATATGGTTAAGGATAATTAAAACTTCCTATGTTTCAGAAAACTTTTTTAAGAATTCGAGAAGATAGAAATCAAGGTCACTCATGGAAAAAGAGGGATAGCCAAATATAATTATGTTTTGTTAGCATATTTCAAAGACTGGTTTTTCTAGGTAGTAAGGGGAAAAGTATTTAAAAAAAAGAATACCAGAAACTGCAAATAAATTATAACTAAAACTTCATACTTACTTCTTTTTTACAACCTCCCTACTGAGTGGGGTTTAATTGCAGCCAAGAGAAAGGCTTGGAGGATGCTAGGATTTGAAAATACTTAAGTAGTAATGAATGAGGTACAAGACATTTCCTGGAATTTAGCGTGTGACTGTCCAGAATTGATGACATAGAGTTTAGTCAGGCATTGTTTAGACCCAGCTGGTTGTTAGTCTCTGGAAGTGCCCTGAGCTCAAATAAACTGGCAACAAAACAAAAATGGCATATGGATTCCTTTGTAATAGATGCAAATTTGATTTTTATTTATGAGAAATCTTGAGAAAAATTAATACATGCTAAAGCATTTTTATTTATGTCCATTTTCCAGATCTAGATATTTTAAGTGAATAAGTGTAAAGGTGAACATACAAATTTCATCATTTCCCTTTCCCTTTAGTTTATCCTTGGGGATGGTTTTGTCTTAGAGTCAGCTGAGGTCATTGTTTTAGTTTACAGTACAAATTAGGATGGAGGCTGACTGTGGTCATTAAAACAACAAGGATATTTCTTTTTCCACTCAAGTTAATTACAAAAAATTCTAAAATAAAAAATTAGATATTTATTCTTTGTATCGTTTGTGGTGAGAAAGACTACACTATTCATTGTATTCTTAATTGCATATCAAGTTTCCTATTTCTAGGCATCAAGTTAATACATCAACAAAGTATTTCGTTCATTATTGTACCTTACTAAAATATTTAAATTTTTAAAAATGTGCAGATCTTATCATTTAGGGGCTTTAATAATTAAGAGTATATATATAGATTTTCCTCTAAGCCAATATTTCTCACAATTTAGAACAAGCTGCATTACCACTTAAAATCAGATTTCTAGAGATTCTGGGTTGCTGGTTAGATTATGAATTTTTTGAAAGCATTCTAGTTTCTTCTGCTTTCTAGGCCTTTTCCATTTTACCTTAAAATACTATTTTCACTTCTCCTCTTTTACTTTTCCCTTACGTCTCCACCATAGTACTCAAATCTGAACAACTATATATGATACAAATCTTACTTTATATTGATTCACCTTAAACTTGAAGAAGGAAAACATGTCAATGATAAAAGTTTTTCCTGTGGAAGTGTAGGGGTGTGTGTGAGTGTGTGTGTGTGTGTGTGTGTGTGTGTGTGTGTTTATATGGCCTCAGAACCAAACATGTGCTCTTACTGAAAACATAAAGAAAACTTTCTTTTAATAGATCCTTAAAGTTTCAACTCAAATTCAAAACTTTATGAACAGCACATCTTTTTCCACGCTGACATTTGTATTCCCATTTTTATTATATATTTTAATATTAATATGTATGTATTTAAATGACTTTATTTGAGATTATGTATGTAAAATGTCTCCTCTGTACACTGAAAATGATTTGAGTGTAGGAAACATTGTTTATATTTTCTATACCTAGAATGATATATAGGGCTTTGCATACAATAGCAGCACAATTTAAAATTATTAACAAATGAATAAATAAATACAAACTGAGGTGGAGATAATTTACCCAAGGCACTTAAAGTGATAGAACTAAAATCCTTCCCAGGAAATCAGAGTTGAAACTCTAAACCACTATGCTGTCTTAATACTTAAGAATTTTCTAAGATATACTGTGTATATGCATATAGACAAATATAGACATTTCTACAGTTTTATTTTTGCATCTTGAGAACCTTAAAAATATATGTTAAATATTATTTTGTAAGCATTTTTTAAAAAGGAGTACAAACCTTTACAGGTTTTGTAATACAAATGTGCAGTGTGAAAATGATATATAGTCTCTGAAGTTAAATAAATAAGAACTCAAATCGTCTAAAGATAAATTTTATTAGCCTTTCACCAGCAAGAAAAATGTAAATAAATCCTGGCTATAAATATTAGTTAGAAAAATGACAGTGTAAAAATATTTGTTGAAATTAATTAATGTTCAGAATACACTGAAATAAATGAGTTATCTGCAATTGCATTTAATCAAATACTAGCAACACCCTGAAGTCTTTCAATAGCACATTACTAACTTTTAGTTTAAAAATGTTAGTTGAAAATATGCTTTAAAAACTTTAAAGTTATTAGAGTCTTGTTTCAAATTTATAAACCAAATCACAGTTCTCTATGGGAACATTTTACTCTTAACTATATCTACATACTAAAATTAGGCTACTGTGATTTTTAGAAATCTGGAATTCTATAGGGAAAGCAATAGAACTTGTTTTAGAAGCCAGGTCGTTGACTTCTTTCCCTCTTCCTAGGTCATTGAAGAGTCTATTAGCCTCCATTATTATTTTTTTTTAATAAATTTATTTATTTCTTTATTTATTTTTGGTTGTGTTGCGTCCTCGTTTCTGTGCGGTTGCGGCGAGCGGGGGCCACTCTTCATCGCGGTGTGCGGGCCCCTCACTATCGCGGCCTCTCTTGTTGCGGAGCACAGGCTTCTGGACGCGCAGGCTCAGTAGTTGTGGCTCACGGGCCCAGTTGCTCCGTGGCATGTGGGATCTTCCCAGACCAGGGCTCGAACCTGTGTCCCCTGCATTGGCAGGCGGATTCTCAACCACTGCACCACCAGGGAAGCCCAGCCTCCATTATTCTTAATCGTAGAAACTTCACAAAGAGGTACCATGAAATAAAACTAATATTTAGAAAAAATAACCCTTTCACCATTAAAAAAATTTTTTTTGTGCACCAGAGAGGTTGGAAAGGTTGGTCTGTTTGCTTGTTTATTTTAATGTTAAAACCAGAAAGACATCTTCTATAAAAGAACATTTTCAGGACCTATGCAAACCCTAATCTGGGATAAGTTAGGAACATTAGGAGAACACTAATTAATTTGAAAGGCTATGATTAAAGCTGATGAAATGATATATAACAATATGAAATACTATTTCTTTGTGAACATATATTTACTATTATAGAAAATTTCTTTATTAAAAATAGATTGGGAAGTTCCAAGTTTTAACTATAGATACAATTGATTAACATCATATTTTAAAAGTTTGCTTTTATGCTAAAAGTTCATGAAACGTGACTAGTGTTACAATTTATGGTGAGAAATTATCTCTTTAATTTGATGTATATTATGGAAAATATAGACTTGTGTTTGTGTTTTATGTTTTAAAGCAAACATCATTTCTTCAATCTAATCTCTTTTAAAGTGAGTATTTTTGCTGCTATTTTCAAGGTACTTGCTACTGCCTTGTCTCACATGAAAAACATTCTTAAAACAGGACTCTTACTGAACATATAAAACTATGTCTTTTTTAAACAAGAAGGCAGTTTAACATAGTGTTTAAAGATGTTTGCTATAAACAGAGCTGTGAGACATGTACTACAGTAAAATGGTCTCTTGCTACTAATAGAGCTTTATAAGTCTTTTTCACTCAATCAATAATATATTGAGGATATATTTTCATCTCAATATACATTAGTCTCCATTAGCAGTTCTCAGTGGAGGTGATGCTATTGACATCTAGTGGGTAGAGGCCAGGGACACTACCAAACATCTTATAATGCATGGGACAGCCTCCCATAACAAAGAATTATCCAGCAGAAAATGCCAGTCGTGCAGAGGCTGAAAATCCTGATACCTTTCCCCAAACTGACTTCAATACAGGCTTCCCAGTACACAGAGCAGCACAGTATTGAGAGAGTCTGATTACCCAGGTACTCACTAATATTAGGCATTAGCAATCATTTTCTTATTTGCCAACCTGATAGGTGGAAATGATTTCTTATGCTTTTATCTTTTCATTATAATTATTATATTTTCTTACTATTAAGTTTTAATATCTTTTCATTTGTTTATTAAGTTTATTCTTGAAGATTCATCTTCAATTTTCTCGAATCATCTCATCTTTTTCTTATTGCTATATAGACGCTCTTTTACATGAAGTGTACCAGACATATACATTTTACGTATATCTTTTACTTTATGTGCTAATACTTTTTAAACAAAATCATCTTGGGCTCAGAGAAGTAGATGGAATGTTTTAGGCTTCTTAGTCTTGGCCTAAACAGCTGAGAAGAAAGTGGAAGCACAACTATCTCTGATCTGTTTATGGGTCTTTTAGTGGGCTGGGGACTTTGCTAAGAGCTCTGCTACTTTCAGAGGCTGAACAGTTAGTATTTATTGGTGGCGGTGGTGGGGGTGGGGGGTGGAGAGGTCTTTCTAGCCCAGTCAGAACAATGGCCATGTATTACTTCTGAATTCCAAATAGGAATCTTCTGAGGGAGGAAAATCTCTTTTAAAAGGTCAGCAGATTGTCCCCTTGTCTAGAGGAGAGATGAAGTTGTGTGTATGTGTGTTGCTGTCTGGAATGCATCCTTATTTTGGGATCAACTCTAGCCCTCCTATATTATTTCCACCTCTGGTTAAGGTATCATTTTAGAGGGCATGCAGTATATTTAAAATGGTTCACCTGAAAAAGATCACAAAATGTACTCACAACGAGAAATAGGGCAGTAATCCCAAGGAATGAGAGGGTTCCCCGTGTAACACCAGGGACCATGGGCATCATCATCAGGATTCCGGCAGTAATTCTTATTCAGCTTACTAGCATCTGGTTCCCAGAAGATATGCCTGCATAAACAACAAACTCTGAACATCACAAAATGCACATCTTGTCCAAAAGAAACAAAATGTCACGAAGATATAATCCTAGTGCATAACTTTCATTACAGATACAATGAAATTCACAAGCTACCTGCTGTGAATTTCGGGGTTTTTTTTTTTTGAGACTTATTTTGTTGTTGTTCTTGCAGTTTGGAAGGATGTTCTTTAACTCAGGAATAAGTCCGAATAATCAGCATAGATAAAGTGATAAAAGATTTTATGACTTTGCTTCTATTTAATAACTATACTGGCAAGGTAACAATACCCCTGTGCCAAAAAAGGAGCATATGACAAAGATCTAAGTTATAAAATGCATAGAAAATGCAAGCTATTGCAAAAGTATTTTTTTCATGTTTCAGAAACATGTAAAGAAGCATCACTAGCAACATTACTATGACAACGTACTGGAAGATACACTGAAAACAATAATAACGTGCTAATAAAATTATTAAATTCTAAAATTTCACTGGTCATATAGTTACAAAATATGATTTTTTGACAGATAATTGAGTAACACTTCAGCCTTTCTCATTTTACATCTTAACTAAATTTATTACAAAAGTAAAGCAAAAATACTGTATGTTATTTTATAAGACCATGCCCACTCATATAACATCAATATTTACATTTACCTCAGTAACATTAATGAAGTCAAATTCCACATGGCCATCCTGACCACGTCATGAAAACTATACATTCTAACTTAATTTGTTTTGGATTACTAATTACTACCATGCTTGAACATAATTAATATGTCATTTTTAAAAATTGGGAAGAGCTTCAACATAGAAACTTGGACTATCTTACTAAACTTGGATTTACTTTTTGGACCAATACAACAGTAAAGACATACAATACTTACTATGTGACAGGTTCTATTACAGATGACTTACATATATGCCCTTAGACCAACCTGATGAGACAGGCTCGAAGATTATGCAATTTTGTATTTGACGAAATTGAAATCCACAGAGGACAATTAATCTTTCTAGGGTCACGTGGTTTTTAAGCTTTAGAACATGTGTTTGAACACACGGCTCTTTCCAGAGTCAGTGTTCAAAACCACCGCACAGTATTACCTCTTTACTCGTCATAGTTTGTTCTTAAACCAAAATGGTACCATGCAACTTAGTCATTCATCAGTATCCTACAAGTTGTTTCCAAATGACTCTTAACTATTTCCAAAGGCAAACCTAAACTCAATGAATTGAGTTATAACCATTGCATCCCTGAATAAATATGCAACGTGTTTCCAGTGGTATGCTGGTAAATGTTTAACAACTAGCACTCTGAAGTGTGTATGGGGGGAGGGGGTCTTTATTTGTTGTCCTTGCATATTTCTGTAGTGTAACTGTAACTACTTCCACCATAAAACTGTCAAGCTTCTAATATGGAATCACTGAAGGCAGAGTTGGTTACAATTGTCTTTCACAAGTCCTTGAAGAGCTAGATCCACCCCACCATATTTCTAAAAATGCTTTTAAAAATATCAGTGTTGAAATCAGCATTAATTTTAATCATGCCAATTCTTGCTTAAAATTCTTGAATGAATTCCTTTAATGCTTAGGATAAAACTCAAATTTCTTAACACAGCTTACAGGGTCCTGTATGGTTTTGCCACTGGAGAATTTCTTCTCTGTGGACATTAACCAAATTATACTGTTTCAACCTTATTAAAGTTATTTCTGATTTTTATACACCTCCATTTTGGGGCTTTTGGACAAGTTATTTCTTCTGCCTGATGTACTTTTCCTCCTACACTTACTTTCACCAACTCCTACTTATTACGTATGTCCCAACTAACATCCCTTCCTGTAGGAAAACTTCCTGACCATTTAAGTGTGGGTGTCACTTGTTTGCAGTCCCATAACATAAGATATGCTTTTTTCGTGGATTTTCTAATATGGCATTGGCATTTGCTGTTTTCTGCCATTCCATACTAGAGTGAGATCCATGATGGCAGAATTCTGCTTAACTTTGAAGTCCTAGAGCTACAGTGTCCTGTACAGTAGCTACTAGCCAGAGTAACCGCAGAAAAGCTAGTATGTGGCTCATCCAAATTGAAAGGTGCTATAATTATAAATATACAACAAATTTTGTAGGTTTAATATAAAAATGTAAAATAGCTCATTAATAATTTTTATGTTGAATACATATTGAAATGAAAAGCTTTAGAAATATTGGATTAATAAAAACATTATTTTAAAAATTTGCCTGTTTAATTTTACTTCTGTAAGTATGGCTACTGGAAAACTTAAAAAGTACAAGTGCGATTACATATGTCAATTGCATATTTATGTTAGAGAACACTGCTTTAGAACTATCACTATTTGTTTGTGAAGTAAATTAGTCGAAAAAATATCATCCACTAGTGAGTACATTTTGAAAGAGAATAAGAACTTTAAAGCTAAAGTGGAACCAGGAGCAAAATGACTCAACTTCTCTGGATCCTTAAATTCTTATTCACACATACAGAAATATCTTCCATATAGGATTATGATGGTCAAATGAGATAACAACTCACAGAAAGCAACCATGTTGTAGGTACTTTATTAAATGACACTACCATTTTTCTTTTAATCCTGCTGTATATATTCCAGGATATTTAATACAAATCTGTTCTATGTTGCAACTATGTCTCATACGTCTTTTGTAATTTCAAACACACTAGCACTACTGCTGGGGTCAAGTGGAAGATAACTGCTTTTGTTGTGAATATGTCCAATGTCAAAATCTCTAATTCTCTGAAATATATAGATTTTTTTCAATTACATATCCATTGCTTTAATTATAGAAAAAGCGTGTGTATCAGAATAAAACTATACAAGGAAACATATCTCAATAAGTTTTTAGTAGTTAAGTGGAATTTTAAGGTATGTATATACATGAAGATGGTCACTTATCAATTTTATAAACTAATATTAATAATTAAATAATTATGAGAATATAATCCTATAATGTACTATTTGAAACACTAGATTTGACATTTCATTATACAATGTCTTATCCAGTTGTGTAATTGTTTTCTCCGTATGACCATATCATGCTTAAAGGTGGAGCCCAAGTGTATGTCCACTTTTTGTTAATGTTCCCGAGGCACCTGTTACAGAGCAGAACACATAGTAAATGCTCAATAAATATGTACTGGTTTGAATTGTTTATTTAAGTTTGCCACATAGAGAGAAAATGTTAAACTGAGTTGCACAGAATGATCAATCTAATGTTTTTATTAGCTTACTATAATATATAAATGAATAGAAAGAAATACCAATGTACCTGAATACACCTATCTGCTGTTATCACTACATACTATATACTGAAAGAAAGAAATTTACATACCGATGTAAATCTTCCATGTTCTTGTCCCACATCGAACATGTTAGTCCAGATCGTGTTTTGGATAAATTGCCCATATAATTTTTGCCATTCCCACGATAACAATCTAAACATAAAATACATGGAAAGAAGACTAATGAATACTAGGGAGTATAGGACAAAGACTTTTTTTACAAGCATATGAATTCATGAAAATCAACATAAAAATTAAAACAAAGCACTGAAATCTGTACAAAGCAGACACTTAACTATCTCTCATAAAATATCTTTATTTTTAGTCAAATTTCTTCTTCATTAAAATGAAAGTTTATGTATCAAATTACAAATTCAAAAAAAATCAAAGAAAAAATTAAATGAGTGGCTCTTAGGGACACCAAAGAAATGAGAATTTTGTGAGTGACACATATTTTCCAATATTTTCTACTGAAAAATTTTACTCCACAGGAAGGTCACAAGAATGATATAATGAGCACTCGTATACCAGTCACACTTGTTGTGTTTTGATTTTTGTCTTTCGTGAGATTGACATTCTGAGTCATCCAAGCCAGCTGTTTCACAAATGCTCTTTAATTTCATTTTGCCTGATTATTTTCTCATGAATGAAATCAAGTTAAATGCAGAAATATTGCCTAGGTGATATTTTGTCCTTTTTTCAGGATTATTTCATGTGACACATGATGTCAGTTTGTTCAATTATTGCTGATGAGTTTGATAACTTGGTTAAGTGGTATAAAGGAAAAACTTCTCTTCATATATAAGAAAAACAAACAAAAATATTTTGAGGCCTTTGAGGCTGACTACATCCTATTCCCAAACAAATTTTCACAAAATGGCTTAGGCATACTTTGATTAATTTTGCATGAATCAGTTATTACTCTGCTGGTTTTAAAATAATTTTTTTATTTCCTACTTTTCTTTCTCTCTTGTTATTCTTCTGTAAATGAAAGTTTTTCCTTCTCCTCTACTCCTTCCATTTAAGTATTACTACTACTACTAGTAGTAGTAGTAGTGGTAGTAGTAGTCTACTAGTAGAAGTAGTAATGTAAATATGAACTCATGGATTCTCTTTTATTCAGCATGATAGATTATCTATTCCTGTTGTTCATTTTGATGCTCAAATTGTTCCATCTTTAGCCAATGGAAGCCATGTTAAAATGGCTCCTGTGTCTTTTATCATTTCCCATGTGGTTTTATTTTTCACTTTTTTTCAACTGAGCAGTTTGCGTTCTATTAAACATTTATAGAAGTGTCCGTATTTGTAATTTTAAAAAATAATAAAAAGAAGTTAAGTTCTTTCAAATATGTGAGTTGCAGTTCTACATTTGAAAAGAAGCACTATTCCATATTTTGAAATAATCCTGCATATTTTAATAGTAACTATTTAACAATTCTGATTTTTATATGAATAAAAACTGTAGTTTTAACTATAAAATATTATCTACAAACATACATTAACATTAAGATTATTCTCTGGTTTAAAGTTGGTAAGCCATAGTATATTATCATTGGTTTTAAATATGCTATGTAATTAGAATAAATAATAGGTACAAATTCTAATAAAATTTTTAAATGAATAATAATTTGTCCAGGAATTAATTTAGTAAAAAAGAAATATAATAATATATTCAATAGTCATGTTTTGATATCCATAAATTTGAACTTAGATATAAAAACTCAAATAGGATAGGATTTGATACAGATAATATAGCAGTCATTACCATATACAATAAAATTGTTTTCAGAAAGCATAAATTTGTAAAATCCAATTCTTGTACATAGGCAGAATATATCAGTTAAAATATTTTCCTCTGACAGTGCTATTTTTTTCTACATTAGGAAAGGTTAAACCTTTGGCTGTTAGGTAGTAAATTCTTCAGATAATTTCTTACTGAAGAAAGCAATTGTGCAATGTGGTGTATTGGTACTGCTCTTTGATACATTTTTGATTTTACACCTGTGTTTTCTGTATTAGAGAAAGAGATCCTCCTTACCACTACCACCGTTTTATTTGAATATGAGCTAGGTTTTTTTTTTTCTTAGTAAACTTTTTATTTTAGAATAGTTTTTAATTTACGGAAAAGTTGTAAGTTGGTACAGAAAATTCTAATATACCACATAGTTTCCCCTACTTTTACTATCTTATATTAGTATGATAGATTTCTCACAACTATTTACCATACTGATGCATTATTACTAACTGAAAACTATATTTTGTTTAAATTCTTAGTTTTTACCTAGTGTACATTTTTGTGTCCTAGGATCCCACGTGATACCACATTACATTTAACTGTCGTGATTTTTAAGGCTCTTCTAGATGTAACAGTTTTCTCAGACTTTCTTTTTTGATGATCCTGACAGTTTTAAGGAGAACTAGTATTTTGTAAAATGTCCATCAGTTGGGTTTGTCTGATGTTTTCCTCATGATTAGATCTGGGTTATGGGTTTTTGAGAGGAAGACATAAATTTTGAGCTCTTATTAACTTGCTGGCATAAGATGTTCCAGCTTCACTTTATGTTTTTTCTTGCCCCAGGCCCGGAATCTTCCATTTCACCAAGGAGCCATTGTTTATGTTAGTGATGAAAGGTAAGGAGAAGACGTGGGTGCCATGTGTGCTCATTGCTATTTGGTACCATTGTTTCTAGTCCCTTTCATTTGATAGAGCTGGGAAGTGTGTGCATGTGTGTGTGTGTGTGTGTGTGTGTGTTCATGAGTAACTGATCCCTCTAACTCCAGTCTAGCACCAGAGTTGTTCCTTGTCTCCTCTTCATTTGTGTATTTCTTCTCCCATAGTGAGAACCATGATTCTAGGTAACATCAGTGTCTTTGCTCATTTTCTGAATTCTCCAATGCACACAAAATAATGTTAAAGCTGCTACATCCTAATACAGCAAAATTACACTTTTAAGTTCGAAAGGTATTTAAAGTTATCTAACTTTAAATGTATTCCAGTGAGGCTATATATAGTCAGAAAATTGTGTTTAAAAATTATTTGGAATTTTTTTCCGAATTCTGTAGTAATGGTATCTATTTGATATACAGGTAGGCACATTTCTGTGTTTTTTTCCATCTTTCTTGAGATTACTTTTTGAACATTTAAAACATTATTAAAACATTAATATTGGTTGATAGTCAAAACTATGTGAAAGTGTGTATTCAGAGTGTTCTCATTTTCCCTCTTGCTTCTTTGTCATATTTCTACCCACTACTACCCACCATTACAAGTAACCAATTTCATTAGTTTCTTGTTTATGGCTCTTGTGTTTCTTTTTTTTTTTTTTTTTTTTTTACTTTTTTGGCAAAGATGTATATACACACACACATATATACATATGTAATATAAATATATAACTATACGTATATATAGTCTATATATGTATTATTATATCCCATTCTTTATTACTAGTAGTAAATCCCTTTATTTATTACTAATAGAATACCAAATATATATTTTAGTGCCTTGCTTTTTTTTAAATTAATAATATACCTGAAAATCACTTCATATTAGTTCATGAAAAGTTTTATCATTCTTTCTGCAAATTTGCAGTATTCCATTGTGTGACTTCGCCAGAGTAGATTTGGGTTGTTTTGCTAGTACAGAAAACGCTGCAATAAAAAAACTCGTGCATATGTTTTTGCATATTATTGGAGCTGTATATTCAGATAGTGCATTATTGGTCCAAAAGGTGAATGCATATGTAATTTAATTATTGTAATATTCTGTTCCATAAGGATTTTATCATTTTGCACTCCCAAGAGCAAAGCATGAGAGTTCATTTCCCCATACAGCTTTGCCAAAAGATAGCATTGTCAAGCTTTTGAATTTTTGTGAATTTATATGTGAGAAATAAAAGTCTCATATTATGAAAAATCTCAATACCTATATTTTAGTTTTTTTCTTGTTACATGTGAATTTAAGCATAATTTTCATGTATTTAAGGGAATTTTTATATTTTTCTCTAAAGAAATCTTTCTGTTCATGTATTTTGTCCATTATTTAATTTTTTGGTCCTATACTTTTCACTTTCACAGTTTTTATATATTAAAAATATTTATCTTTATCTGTGATATACATTTTAAGACTTATTTCCAAATTTGTCTTTTGAATTTAAATATGATGGGTTTGTTTATGTTTTTTGCCATGGCAAGTTTTTGATGTAGCTTATTATTTTTTCTTTTATTGCCTTTAGATTTTTAGTGTTAATTAAAAGCATATCGCCACATCTAAGTTATAAAGGCATTTTTCCAAGTTTACTTCTAGTATATAAATGGTATCCCTTTTTACACTACATCTCTCATCCATTTGGAGTTTATTTTCGGGTATGGTGCAAGGCATGGATTTAATTTTATTATTTTTCCAAACGGTACTTTATTGATCCATTACTATATTTTAAAAGTTTATTTTTACGCAGTGACATATAGTGCCACATTTTAAATATAATCTCAGTAAGGAGTCTGTTTTTGGATTCTGTGTTCTGTCAATTTATTCATGTGCTAGAACTACATTCTTTTAATTATAAACTCTTTAAAAAATATTTTAACATCTGATAGGGTTATTTACCTCTAATCCTCTTCTTTTTCAAGGTTTTCCTTAGTATAGTTACATGTTTATTCTCCTAGGAAAAATCTAGAATGAATTTGTTTGGTATCAGAAAATATCACATTAAATTTACAAATTAGCTTAGGTGGAATTGATGCATTTATGATGTTGAATTCTCATATCAAGAACAAGGGATGTTTTTCTACATGTTAAAGTACAATTTGGGGCTTTCAGTAGTAATTTAAAATATAATTACATAGATTTGCACAACTTTCCTAAGTTTATTCCTAAGTTTTCCTCAGTTTTGTTTCCTATTATAGATGTAGTTTTCTCTTTAATTAGATTTTCAAAACCATATATGAATGCTATTAATATTTGTATATTAATGTGTATCCTGCTACCTTAGTGATTTTTTTATTTGAATTCAGATTTCCAAGTATATTACTATTATATCATTTTCACAAAGATCTTTTGCCTTTTTACCCAATCAATAAATATGCCTTCTTATCTAATTGTATAAAATAATATCGACAATGCAATGTTACAGAGAAATATAATGTTAACTTATATTTACAATATTAAATAGTAAAGGAGATGTTACACATTCTTGTTTTCTTTTTGACCTTAGTAAGAATGCCTCTTATGTTTTCCCATCAAGTAAGTGGTGGTTTTATGACTGAGATTACATCTACATCTATATATCTATAGTATATATATATATATATATATATATATATATGAGTGTATATATGGGTGTGTGTGTAAGTATGTATGTATTCCACAAATTCTTGAGTACTTTTATGAAGAATGCATGAATTTTGTCACAGTAATTTCAAAGTCTGTTAAGATTTGTTATATGGTTGTTTTTCTTACATCTAAGATGAATTATATTAATGGGTTTCTAAAACTGAACCATTTTTGTTCTCAGACTAAACTCCACTCAATCATTATGTATTATTTACTTAATTTCTTTATTGAACTGTTCACTCAAATTTCATTTAAGATTTTTACATTAATATTTACAAATGAGATAAGTCTATAGTTTTCTTCTGTGATACCTTTATCATGTTTAAGTTTCAATATTATAATTCCATCATAAAAATAATTTGGAAATTTTACTGCATTGGTTAAGCTACAGGGCAATTTACATAGCATTGAGATCACCTGGTCTATGAATTCATCTAGGCATGATGTGTTTGTGGTGGAATACTTTATTAGTAAATTTCCATGTTTCTTCTATAGGAATGAGTCTAAGTTTTCTTTCTCTATCAGGGTCAATTCAAATAACTTGAATTTTCCTAGTATATTACCCATTTTACTTTCATTTTCAGTTTTTACATGAAGTTGTATAAAATAATCTCATGTTTTCCTGTTTCACTGGTTATTTCTGCCTTCATAATTATTATTTTATATATTTTTCCTCTCATGAGTCAGTTATCTGGTGGTCTATTTTGTTAATTTTTTCAAAGAATCATCATTTGGCTTTATTCATTAGTTCTACTGTTTTCTTTTCTTTACCTTATTAATGTCTGCTTTTATCTTAGTTGTTTTCTTTCATGTGTTGCTTTTGGTTTACTTTTTTCTCCACCTCTTTGAGTGGGAAATTTCATTCCCCTGTCTTCATTATGTGTATTATTGATATAAATATTTAAAGCTGTGAATTGTGTTTTGTTTCCTGCCTTAAATGTACCTTATATAGTATAATACACTGTGTTTTATCAGCATTTTTAAAGAAATTCTGCAATTTCAGTTTTCTTTTTTTTAACAGAGTTATTTAATATCCAACTGGAAGAGCTTTTATATATATGCTAAATCAGATGTTGCAAGATTTGAGCAAAAGTTTTTAACTCATCAACCTATATGTGGAACTTATATTTCCTGCTATATAGAGAAGGATAAGAGCAACATCCTTTTGTGTGTGTGTGTGTGTGTGTGTGTGTGTGTGTGTGTGTGTGCCTGCATGTGTACATATCAAATATGTAACAATCCATACTACTAGCTTGGCAGTATTATACAATGACATAACTCTCTTAACATTTCACAGCTGTATGTTGAATTGGCTAACAGTGTCTCTTAAGTAGGACTTATTCATTTTCAAATTGCCCCACAGAGCCTAGCACATTGTTGCATATATCAGGTATAATATATTGTTAAAGAAAAGGAATATAATATATTGTTAAAAAAAGGAATATAATATATTGTTAAAGTGTTATTGAAAAGGAAAAAGCATTGAGTAATGGAAAGGTCATTTTAAGGAGAATTTGAGTGACTCACAGTTGTGCTAATTTGAGAGTTCAGGCAAGTTATTTAAATTCCATAAAGCTAATTTCTTCACCTATTAATATGCAGCTCTATTATATAAGCAACAACATCAGCTTAACTTTCAAAACCCAAAATCCTCATATTCTATTACCTGATCTTTGATAAGTGATATATATGTACATTAAAGCATCTTAATACACATCAGAAGCTTATAAAACAATTGTTCTCACTTGCCTCTATCACTCAGAATTTATCAGTAATTGTTTAAATGACTAAGGCAGGGACAAAGAAGATCCAGCTGGTACCAAACCTCCCTTAATCATTGGTTTCAACTTTATCTCCAACTGACCTTTAAAGTCTGCCCAAGAAGAGTGAAATTGATTGAAAAGGGACTCATCTCTTCTTCCCTCTACAACTGTTTTCAGAGTTGTTCACAAAAAATGGCACTGAGGAAAGTCAGGGGATGGAAGAAGTATGTACAGGGCAATAAATCCATGAAATAGAGTTTTAAATTTGGCTTGGACTTTTTAGAATGATTTAGGACTGACCATGGCCATGACCATCATAATTAAATTTATGTGAAAGAATGTGATTATTTAAAAATCATAACTCCTAATTCATTATATACCAATAAATGCCCAGAGCCCATTATTATTAATTTTTGACAAATGATTTTTTGTACCTACTTCAATGTGACTTTTCTCAACCACTGCTCCCTGAAACAATTATTTTCAATGGTGTCTATGTTTCCAAGCACAATGGTGATTTATCCCAAATCCCACTGTTACATATCATCTCTGCTGCTAACACCCCAGTACACATCACTCTCGTCTCTGGCCTAAATTACTGAAGCAATCATTCAGTTGATTCCCCCGTTCTGGCCCTTTGTCAGGAGTTCTGGCTATTTTTCATAATGCGGCCAGAGTCATCCAGTTAAAATTTAAGTCAGACAGATCATTTAGCTCCCGTCTCAGAATCCTACAACAGAGTCTCTCCTCTTTCAGAATGGAAGTGTAAATCCTTCCAGTTTCTACTAGACCTATGGAATTTTATCCCAGTTGCTCTCTCACCTCATCTCCTGCTACCCTCTACCTTGCTCATTCTGTACCAGCCACAATGATGCGCGTTTCTTTCTCTTAACTTTCCAAGCACTCTCCCATCTCATGCCATTTTCATTTGCAGTTTCCTCTACCTAGAATGCTCTTTACAAGTATGTGCACGTGGCACATGCTGCTCGCTGACTTATTTCAGGTCCTCCTTAAATGTTACCTTAATATGTAAGATCTTCTCAGACCATTAAAGTATAAAATAGCAACACCCTCCTCCCTCTAACTCGGGGACATTTATCTCTCTAGCACTTACACAAACTTACTTACTATCTCCACCTACATTTTAATTTCGCTTGTTTTTGTTTGCTGGACGTTAGTTCAATGGGATCAGAGAATTTTGTTTTGTTGTACTGGTATATCCACAGTGCCTAAAACTGTCCCTGGAACTAGTATACATTCAAATAAATAAAGGGATATTGAACAAATTAATATATAAAAGAAAATCCAACTTCAGGCTTGGTGATTTTGTTTGCTAACAGTGCAACAAGAAATAAGTCTTCTGCTGTAATGTGTACTCCATTTAGGCATTTCCACTGAATTTAATCATGCCCACACTGCAAAATGTCAGCTATTACCTTGTCCACTTGACACATCACATTTTGGAATTTGGGAGCAGTAGCCAACTCGGATGTTTGGATCAGTGGTAAAACACCACGGTGACTCAGCCCCATCTGGATTTCGGCAATAATTTTCTCTTAGGTCCCTATTGAGAATAAACATGTTAATGTAAATTGCCAGGGTTTCTTACATTGGTGAAGTCAGTGTTATTACATTTCTAGAATCCTAGGATGTATGCATTCTATAAATAGAGCCCTACGTTTTAGATTTAGGATAGTTATAACAGTTTAGAATTCAGTATACACAACTGACACTGCCCACATTACTGAAATAAATGCTGTCAGATGTCAGAATTCTTCTTCCACAGACCTGGAGTTTCACACAAACACTACTGCTTCGTGAAAGAGAAATAGTACCACTTCATTCTTCTCACTCATTTTCAAGACGTGGACTCTCAACTGTTACAATTTTTAAAAACTGGTCTGTTATTACTTTTTCATGGACTGTCTATAATGTAGAAACACATTCTCTTTACAGAAGAAAGGCTATTATAATTAATAGTCTTTAATTTCTCTTGTTTAAAAATGAAGTTCCACCTATTCAAACATTTGCCACAAAACACATGATAGATATTTCTTCTTTAAATTCTGTATTTCTTTGATTTATTTAATTCACTACATAGATTTCTTTTAATTCCAATGTAGTTCTTTCTTGATTTAGAGATTACAACATGCAATTTTATATTTCTGTAAAATTAAATCCTAATTACAATATAGATAACCTAACTATAGAAAAAGTTGTCAATGTAATACATGTACTTCCTTTATTTTACCAATGATATAGTTAGACATTTAGAGTTCACAATAAGGAAAAAGTCTAAACTAATATTATCTGTATGTAAAAGGATTTTACCTTAATGCAAGGTTCATGTTAAATAAAATGTGGAATTTATGATTTGCTCTCCTGATAATGCTCTCTAATTTGAAGAAAGCATGTACTTTCTTTTCGTAAATCCCTGCTAATAATTTAACAAAATTAATATTCAGTCTATTGGAAGGTACATTATTTATTTCACTTAGGCCCAATTAAAAATACTATACTTTTATTACTATCCAAATTGACCATTAGAAACTGAAAAGTTTTTAAAGAAGAAGCTTGAGTTTGGTTATAAAATCAACAGGTAGTATTTTATCTAGCCAAAATAGGTCCTGACACAACTGTTATTTAAGGTTGTAAGAACAGTGAGTGCCAATAGCTAAGGCCATTGTATAGCAAATATTCTTATTTATAACCTATATTCAAGCCTTTACCCTTCTTATAAAATTATTAACTGGAAAGATGAAGAAAATCTTTTCTTTCTTCTAACCAATTTATACTCATGTTTAAAAAAACTGTCAGTACAAAATACGTGCATTGAATTTTACATAAAGTGTACACAAATTTGCAATTTTAGATGAATAATTGCTTAGTTAAATTATTTTGAGTTATTAATTTAAGGCAAGATAGTTAAACAGAGATCTGAGGCTATCAAAAATCTTAGCTTAGGCCCTCTATAATCTATATCTAGAAGCACCTCATTAATCTAGATTAAGCAAGAATGAGAGTCAAGGTTTGCTCAAATATTTTTTCTAAGTTCTTTCCCTTCACTTGAAGAAAGAAGTGTTTACAATTATTAAAGCGAATTAATGATTATATGATTCATGTACATTCACCACAGGCAGTATTGTTCAGTTATAGTGTTTTTGTTTTGTTTTGTTTTGATTGGAGTAAAATTGCTTTACAATGTTGTGTTAGTTTCTGCTGTATAATAAAGTGAATCAGCTATATGTATACCTATATCCCTCCCCCTTGGACCTCCCTCCCTCCCTTCCCCCCCACCCCCCACCATCTAGTTCATCACAGAGCACCGAGCTGAGCTCCCTGTGCTGTAAAGCAGATTCCCACTAGCTATCTATTTTACACGATAGTGTATTTATGTCAAACCTAATCTCCCAATTTGTCCCACCCTCCCCTTCCCACCCCGTGTCCACATGTCCATTCTCTATGTCTACGTCTCTGTTCCTGCCCTAAAAATAGTGTTTTAAAGATCGTCATTTGTAAGGAGTCTCAGTTTTGGGGCAAATCGTGTTTAGTTCAACCAGAGATACCCGACCAGTATTCCATTCTCTGCTAGCCCACAAACAGTAACTGCATCAATACTCTGAGTAAAATGTTGAGTCAGATTTTATCAGTTTTATAACACAGCTCACTTTTTGTTTTTTTGACATTTATGTTTGGTTACCTTGACCAGATAACCAATTAAGAAAGAATGTCTTAAATTCCAATAACATGTAACAGCTAAACTTTTGATCATTTTTAATTGTGAAATGTGTGGATTCAATTTCTATAATTATTATCTTTTTTCTTACAGATGAGGTTCATTTGGGTATTTACACATACACAGTCTCTAACTTGAGTATTACCAGTCATTAGAAGTTGACAAAAAGTGTGCATGGCGCTGACACTGTCTCCTTTGTCTCCCTTAACTATTCGTTTCTCATTTTCTTTGCTCTCTCTAGTTTTATGTTTATTTCTGAGGTATGAAACACATGGGTCAAAAATAGAGAGTGAATTGCTGTGAAGAAAATGAAGGAAATAAACCCCAGAGTGGCAATTATAAATTTGTTACTATAAAATAATTTTAAAAACATAACAGATGAATATTTACTATCTAAGCAAAGAACTCTGAATTGGCTTTAAAAATCTAAAAATAAAATAAAAAAAACATAGACTATATCCCCTCTCCAGTGGGTGGGCCAACTAATGTTCATAGTTCTCCATCTTGAAATGTTAAGCTCTCTTATTAAAAGCCAGTTACATAAAGGCAATATATGTTATTTATAGGTGCTATTTCAGCAAAGCCACTATGAATGACACGTGTGTTATAAATTTTAAAAGCAATCATTTTATGTTCCTAATAACAAGGTGGGCAATTTAAAAACACATGGCATTGTGGCTGTCCGTCTAACAAAAGTTAAGTGGTGAAGAAAAGCAGCCATGGAGAAGAACATAACAACTATGTAATTGATATTCAAGGGCAGTTTCTTTGGCTTGGTTCATCTAAACAGCTGTTTTATTTCCCCACTTTTTAAAGAAAATTTAGAAACAATAAAAATCACTCATTCAAAATTTTAAAAATAATTTTTTTCAAGGCTGAAAACTCATCAGTTTACCATGTTGATCGAAATCAAGGTGTGCCTTGTAATCTCCCCTAAAGTTAATATGAAAATTTAAGAAGGCACTAGTTTGAAACTTGCCTGGTTATCATTACCACTAATTGGTTTATTAAATAGACCTGCAAGAGCAAAGCTGTGATCAGAAACCTAGGGATGTGTTTCCCAAAGCATGGATGGTACATCAACCATCTGATTCAGAATCACCAAGAGTGCTTGTTAAAATGTATTATTTGAAGTCCAAATTTCAGACCTGAGCAATCAAAGTCTCTGCGTGGATGTATCTGCCTTTTCATTGCTGAATTTTCCCTAGGCACACTAAAGTTTAAGGATCACTAACAAAGAAATTAGTAAAAAGCAACCACTCTGCCTCATTTTCCCCAGGGCCTACTGAAATTTATATTTCTCTAATTTACTCACTTGCACTTGAAATTTTCAGGAGTTATGTCATGCTGGTGAGGATACTGGGAATCCCAACGCTGACAGGGAATTCCATTCCAAATGGTATTGATGATGCCCCGGTAACCTTCTCCTTGACCTTGAATGCATTCAGTTGTTTCCATAGGGACATCTGTGTCATTCATAGTACTGTGAGCTATTGGTAAATAGAAATATAAATTTAAATAAAATATTTCAATCTGTCATCTACCTCTTAGAGTTCACTTGCATTTTATTAGCAGGGTTTTCTGTCACATAATTTTTATAATAATTGAATGGAATAAAAAATTCAATTTATCATTACTACTGTCTCACTCAAACAAAAGGAGGAATTAACATGGTGGACTCAACCACGGAATTTCTCTGCTTGTAAAAAGAACATTCTGGCTTGACTTTATCTAGACCTGTTTTAAAAAGCATCATTTAATAATATTTAAATTTCCTAGATCTATCTACTCATTATTAACAATAGGTGTAAAATCTCTCTATTTATTAATGTTTAAGTATTGCATATGTTTTTTAAAAATCACTTTTCTTACTTTTGAAATTAGAAAACATCTACAAATAATATAGTGACCAAGTAGGGAAATTTTAGCACTGTGCCGTAAGTTTGGCCATTAAAAAAAGTAAGAAAAAGAAAATTAATGCTAGTCTAGAGAACAGAGTTATTTTTTAAAAATCAGTTTGTCACTATTACTATCTCCATTCCAATTCTTTTCATTCAAACACTAGATTAGTTTATTCTTGAAAAATTCTTTAAAGGCATTTTACTTCCATATGTCACTATAACTTATACATGCCAAATATACAGTATTTCTGAAATGACTATACAATTACTCCTAAAATTAGTTTATTTAAATAGTTACAAAGTTGGTAATGGTATTAACCATGGTTTTCCTCTAAAATAATAAATATATTCTAAGCTGATATGCTACATTTTTCTTCTTAGTCAACTTGTTGGCTTTTAAGAAACATTACTTGCTTCTAGGCAGATTTATTTGTTGCCTTTTTCCTAGTCCAATTGCAGTGCTTTACCATACTTCATGAAGATCCTGAAAATCTCAGTAAGAAAATTTTTAAAGTACAAAATTAAATTTACCACAACTTGAACTCTGTCTTTTGTCTTAAGGTTTACTCTCTTGCATAAAATATGACTCAAAATGTTCTGGAGCAACTAAAATTCATATACCTTCTCAAAACATTCATGAAAATGTTTGTTTCCATGTAAACTTCCCAGTTACCTTTATAACCTAAATGGTTATTCAAGGTGCCTCTGCATAAAACTCAAGTTGACACCCTCTAGGATAGTTTAAGAAGTGAATAAATGTCTTTGATTCATCCATTCTGGAATTCGATGCATCATTTCTCCAAAGGAGAGGTTAGAATTAGACATGCCTTCAGAGGCTAGGGATGTCTGTAATAGTGTTTCATATTTAATGGTGTAAATTCTTTTAAAGTGGCTCTTTAACTTTATTTTAAATTTCTTTCTTTCTTACAAACAATTACTACCTTATGTGGCTGAATGCTTTATTTCATTGAGTTCCATGCAAACTAAGTAGAGCCTAAGTTTGGAGTTATTCTATGAAGTTTTGTGGGAAAAAAAAGGTGGATTAATTAATGACCATCCCAATCACTAGAATGTTTTATATACAGATTTCCAAAAATTGCTCTTTTAATAACTCTTCTTTTTTAAAAAAATCTCTTCTTCAGCTCATCTTAAAATGTGTTTTTATTTCTTATGTATCTACTTTAGGGAATAGAAATGCAGCTCAGAAATATCCTAAATTGAAAGGAAATTCAAATGGACATGAGAAAATGTCCAGAGATTGACCTATAGAATGGTCATTGAGAGTTGATGGCTTAGAGAATTTATATGTATTGATATTGGTAATATATATTGATTTAGGAAGAACAAAAATTTTGGACTGAGAGAAATGACTTGTATAGAAGAAGTTGGTGCTGTTTAACCAAGTTCATTACGATTTTAATATTACCTGAAGATCTTTGATGAAATAGAAAATAAGATGGATTTCATAGGTTCTGAGGGTTAGAACTATATTTCATTAAAACAAATGCTACTAAGCTATTTTTCTGATGATTTGAGTTGATTGTTACATGATTTGAGGAAACTGAGTACGTGTGGGAAGTCTTTAAAGGGTGACAACTCTAAAACAGGTAAAAGGTCAAGCTTGTACTGACATATATCATTCTAATTATAAAACTATGATGTGAAAGAAGACAAAACGAATGTCCCCAGGAATCTATCAATTCATTAGCTTAACATTTTAAGAAGAAAAGTTTTGATTCTCCCACTTCTTGGGTACAAGCTCTTGGGCAGCAAACTTGTGACCTCAGTTAGGACTCAGAATACTGACAATGGGAGGAAGGTCAGAGTTAGGGCAGCCAGAGCAAAAGCACTTCCACTAATCTCACAGATTTCATTGCCTGACTTAGGTACTACAGCTCTCTTACTTTCTTAGTTATTTGTGTGTGTTTTGTTTTATTCGTGTATTACTGATCCATTCTTCTCAGTATTATTTTGGCACTGTGAACTTGTTACCAAAGGATCCAGTCTTGATGAGTCAATCAGGGCCACGTTTGGCTAGATATGGGCCTATCACATCTCACTAAGTACCTAGTTCAAGGCTAAGCCCATCAGAGATTAACACACTGAGCTCCTTGGACTCTAGTATGATTTTCCAGACATCAACCTAAACAATGAAAAAAGAGGAATGATAAAATTTAAAAGCTAGTAGAAGATAAACATTTTTCTAATTTGAGGGTAAACTTTTCAAATTTTAGGATTCCCTGTGAAAAGAAATATCTATATTACAAAAACCCTAGGTCAGAGAAAAGAGTACCTATATAAGAATACTGAGGAAAATATTTCACTGCTGATTGATACACTAAAATTTCAGTGTCAAGTTCAGAGACCTGAATTGTTGTACTAACTTTGCACCTCAACTGCAGAGGTTCCCAGCAAGATTTAATTAAAGAATCTTTCACTTTAAAAGTAGCTATCATAAAATCCTCATTTGAACAATTGTGTCAAAGATTTTTTTCTAAACTTTCATTATTATATTTTAAAACTTATGATATAAACTTATTTTAAGGGGGTCACTAAATATTCACTAAAAGACAATGTAAGTTAAAATGGTTAGACTAAAAACCAAAATTTTGGATTTGGATTAAATAATTTGGATTATTTAACAGATTCTAATTTGGAGGTGGAAACTAGAACCTTTTGAAATTACAAAAATTACAGAATACAAAGAATTACTGCACATTCATAAAATACAATATTGTACAGAATAAATACAAATTTTCATTAGGCTTTGCTATAAACTGAATGTTTGTGTCTTCCTCAAATTCATATGTTGAAATCCTAATCCCCATGTTATGGTATTTGGAGTTGGACCCTTTGGTAAATGTTTAGGTTGTAAGGGCAAAGCCTTCATAAATGGGATTAGTACCCTTATAAAAGAGACCCTGCAGAGCTCCCTTGCTCCTTCTACCACGTGAGGACACAGGGCAAAGTGTGAACCATCTGTGAACCAGGAATTAGGCTCTCTCCAGATACCAAACCTGCTGTCACCTTGATCTTGGACTTCCCAGCCTCCAGATCTATGTGAAATACATTTCTGTTGTTTAGAATCCACCCTGTCTATGGTATTCTGTTATAGCAGCCTGAGCTAAGTCAGGCCCTATCAAGTGTAAAGAATCTAAATAATATTATTATTTTTGTCTCATTTTAATAAGTATCTGTAACTTTGAAATACATAACTGAAACAACTTGACAATTTTACTTATTGTTGTGTTTTAATTCAGTGGAAATATTTATTTTGATTTTAACTACAAACTAGCAGTATTCACATAGTATTTTTCTTTATTTAAAAAGTACCCTCTGAAGTTAGTGCATCTGTATTTATCCCATTTCACATTCAGCTGGTAAAAGTAACCCCATAAACAAAAGCTACATAATTCTGGTGGTAATGTATAGAATAAATAATATAGGCAAAAAGATATATTAGTACAACAAGGTAACTACACAGTTTTCATCAATTAGTAAGAGTTATTTTGCGACTTCATGCAGCTGTTTAATAAATATTATCTGATGGGGACCATGATGAATGATTTGTCCATAGACCATTTAACTGTGATGTAAATGTCTGATCTTTGTTGCCTGCATGAATACTTATGATTCGAACAAAAGGAATTATTCCTGAACCACAATAAAATAGACTCCTTCAGCTGTCCCACTATATAAACATCAAAATTTGGTGCAAAAACAAAACAAATGTTTCATGCCAATTGATTGGGAAAGGGCTATTAAATGTTGGGAAAGCTATTCCTTTGGACTTAATACTTAAACATGAGACCTGAATAAGGGAAGTCTCTGAAGAGTCTCCAGTGGCCTAGTGAAGAGTTAAAGAAACACAGAAACATCCCCAATATCAGCTGAACATTATCAAGTTTAGCCAAAGCAACATGTTTTTAAAATACTGCATCCCCACATCCACAAATGTTTTTGCAAGTATGTCTACCAAGCTCACACTGAAAATACCAGGAACTCTTCTGAGAGTTCCTCACAAATAAAACATTTTGCCAGGGGTGTCAGTGGTGGTCACCCTTTGGAAGCAGATGCAAAGATATTTATATGATCCTCAGTGGCCTATGAGTGAAGGAATGTTTTTCTTTCATGACTGACACAAAGTTTTCTATTTGGAAATGCTTTAAGGAAAACAACATTTGCTATTGACATTTTCCACTGTCCTGTTTGTTAGAACATGATCAAATATAGTGGTTGCCTCTTGGAACATTAATTTCACTTTGCTGGTGTGGACCTGCTATGATCTGATTGCTCTACTATTTGGTAGAGAACTTTAAGGTTTGAATAGATTTGTTGAGAGAATGAACATTAAGTGTTATGTAATTGTTGGGAAAACCCTCTCGCCCCCCAACAGAAAGAGATCAACACAACAAGACAACATATAATAAATCGAACCTTTTTCTCTGTGAAACACTAGCCAAATCCTTGCAGAGAGGCCACAAGGCCCTGACAGAGGTCCGTGAATGGCAACTGGAGAATGTGGTGCAAATGTATATTACAGAAAACCACACCTAGGGATCCATAAGCTTTACATGGACAATAAGTAAACCCTTACGTTTACTGTCCCCTTAACCCTCCAAAACCCCTGGATTTCTTAGTGGTGACAAGCTATTACTATTCTTTTGCCTGTAGTTAAGAACAAGTTGCTTCATAGGCCATTGGACAAATACCTGATTATTCTTGGAATAATTCAACCCAACCCACTTCTTATTCCCAGCTACTGAAGAGCAATTGAAATATAGGATTTACTTTATGATGGTCCCTGGATATTTAGAACAGTGTGTAAAGCTACTCTCCCGTCAACAGACTTGTGCTCTTTGGGCCGCAAAGGGCAGGATCAGGCTCAATGTAAATTTAAAGAGCTTCTTGTTTTAAACTTGACGTGGGAAAATAGTATAAAGACCTCCAAAGCACAAACCTCAAATTGCTTGCACGTTTTCTTTCCATGTGGACCTGGGATTCCTGTCTGAAACTTTTCTCTGGACTTTATCCAAGACTTTTCTGGTATAAAATACTCAAAAGACAAGACTTTCATGAAAGGTCTTCAATCCTATACTCTTACTCCTTAGAAGATGACTTGGAAAAGACCTCCAATACAAGATCTTTCCCTTGAGAAAGGATATTGATAGCACTGTTTTTTCCTGACACAGAATACAATAAGAGGATTATATTTCTATGAATCTCTGTTCTGGCCTTGGATGAATTAATAAAATTTAGAGAAATAATCAGCTTTCTTTAAGAAAGAAAATAATTTGCTAAAATTATTTTCCCAACACACAGAGACACTGAAGTTTAAAAGGTTACATATTACTTTAAAATGATGCCAGCGTACATTAGTTAGTAGGAGGAAGGATTCTTTTTACGTAGTACTAATGGCAACATATCTTCTTAAGCTACCGTAACAAAATAAGACTGGGTGACTTAAACAACAGTAATATATTTTCTCATAATTCTGGCAGCTGTAAAGTCCAAGATTAAGGTGGCAGCCAATGGTTCCTGGTGAGAGTTCTCTTCCTGGCTTGTAGATGAAGGTATAGACATACCTTTTTGCTATGTCCTCATATGGTAGGGAGAGAGAGAGATCACTCTCATCCTCTACTTATAAGACCACAAATCCCATTGGATTAGGATCCCGCCATTATACTTCATTATCCTTTATTATCTCCTAAAAGCCCTATCTCCAAATGCATTCAGGGCTTAGAATTTAACATATGAATTGTGGGTGGTGGGGAGCACAATTCAGTCCACAATGATAATTTTGATAGAAATCTTAACTATTAAAGATCTGCCTCGGCCACACTTCTGCAGTGGAGAGTTGTTCAACAGGTAATAAAGTTTCAGT
The DNA here is from genome assembly GCF_965194825.1 of Balaenoptera physalus. Classification (NCBI taxonomy): domain Eukaryota; kingdom Metazoa; phylum Chordata; class Mammalia; order Artiodactyla; family Balaenopteridae; genus Balaenoptera; species Balaenoptera physalus. The sequence continues at coordinate 24,655,462 of NC_138887.1, forward strand.
TATGCAAGATGAATAAGTTTTAGAGATCTACTATGTATAGTAGATCTACTATACTATGTTGTACATAGTACCTATAGTTAGCAATACTGTGTTGTATACTAAACAGTTGTTAAGAGAGTTGTATTCTTACCACACACACACACAAAGGCAAAAGGGGGCAGGAGGAAACGTTTGCAGGTGATGAATATGGTTATTATCTTTGATCGTGGAGATGGATTCATGGGTGTATGCGTATGTTCAAACCTATCAAACTGTGTACATTAAATATGCGATGTTTTTAAATATCAATTTTACCTCAGTAAAGCTCTTAAAAATATAAAATGGATGTGGACACTTACATATCTAGAAGTTTAAAAAATAAGAAGGAAAAGAAAGAGGAAGTGAAAAATAAGGTAAAATATGACAAGATTTGTTTATTTTGTTGAAGGAAAAGCCATCAAGACATCAAGCAACGAAGGAACAAAACTAGCTCATGGAAGCATGAAAACTGACAATGAGTTGAGGTGATGGGAAGAAGGTATGAAGCAAATCTTCCTGGTTGGCAATGTTTGGGAAAAGCCAAGTTTTCATATGAAAATCAAGAAGCATAGAAGAAATTCCAGGAGACACTAAAAGAAAATGAAAACTACCACTGAGCAGGAAGGTAACCGTCATTCATTCAACAGATTTGTTGAACTCCTGTCGCGTGCAAGGCAATGTGGTATCTCTGTGGAATACAAAAACGACCTGGTCCTTATCCTGTTGGAACTTACAAATTTTGATAGAGACAGCTATTAACCAAATAACTTCAAAAATAAATGTAAAAACCAAATTCTGAGAAGTACATGGAAGGAGAGATTTATGTTGCTATAAATATACAATAAGGAATTTGACCCAGTCAGGGAAGTCAAATGAAGAAATGATAACTGACTTGAAATTTGAACAATGGGTAGCTGTCAACTAGGTGAGGAAGGAAGAGAAAATTTTTCAGGGGAGAGGAGATGGCAGGGGTGAAGGAACTATAATGAGAATATGGAAAATATGAGGTATAGGGAGAAAACTATTCTGGCTGGAACAGAGAGCATGGAGAGAAATGTATATGAGGCTAAAGATAGGGGTGGAGGAGTAAAGGATGGTCTTGTTTTGTCTGTGTCCTAAGATCAAAGGAAATGATTGAAGAGTTTTAAACTATTGTGTATGTGTGTGGTATGCTAGGCATAGGGAATGATATATTCAGATTTTTTTAAAATGTCATCCTGTTTGCAGTGTGGAGAAGGGATTGGAGGGGAAAGCTAGTGAATGTGGATATAGCTCCACTCAGAAGGCCACCCAAATATTCAAGATGAAAAATAATGCTGTCTTGGATAAAGGAGACAGTGATGAAGTGAAATGGAGATTTGATACATACATAGAAAATAAAATTGACAGGACTTAATGATGGATCAAATGTGAGGAGTGAAGGAAAGAGCATGTTTAGGATTATTCTAGGCTTTTGGATTTTAAACTGTGTAAATGGTGGTACCAATCATGCAAAAGAGAGCTTAAAAAAAGCAGATTAGACCATCCTATAGGATAAATGAAGAAAATCAGAGAAAAAGATAATACACGATAAAAGTCTCCAACCAGGCAAGTTGCTGGTGGTAACAGGTGGGGAACAATTGGAACAGCCAACAGGTATATCCTAGTAGGTGTATTTTAATGGGACATCAGCCTTACACGTATGACATGTAGCAAGAAGGTTGTTCTCAGAGGGATACCTGGAGTTCCAGAGATCTTTTCAGGGATCTAGGAGGTCAAAACTGTTTTCATAACAATGCTAAGATGTCACTTGTCCTTTTTACAGTGGAATTTCCAGTTGCACTTGATGTATGATATCCCAAAAGACTGAATGCAGAAGCAAATATGAGACACTCAGCTATCGTCTTCTAATTAAGGTAACATTAAAGAAATTTACAAAGAATCTAAAACAATGTCATTGTCCTTCCTATTTTTCTGAAAAAAATATTTTTCTTTTAAAATGTTATATTTATTAACATTCAATGAGCTTATTATTTTTAATGAATTAAATGTTTTTTAAGTTATGTTTTAATTTCCAATACAGTAGATTCATGTAACCCACGCGGACAATTTGGGGTTCTCAATAATGTGTAAAGATACCTTCAGTCCAACTGATTTAAATACTCAATGGGATAGCTAAGGGACATCAACCACAAGATAAGGGGCATTAACCACAAGTTAGCTTTTCAGTTGCCAAAGAGCTACTAAAGTTCACTTCAGAAAAGCACAACAAATATTATTTCTCTCTGAAAAGCAGTGAACTAATGTACAGAACAAACTCTTATTCAGAATACAAAGTTATTATTATAGGGGAAAACCATAAAAAAATCAGTACTTCATTTAAGCACTGCATGGGACTTCCCATCTTGCTATATGTTTGCAGTGTCTTAAAATTTCATATTCTTGGAAGTCTGTTAAAAGTTACACAGCCAGAATATGTGTGGGCTGCTGCCATTTAGGTAGATGTCACCTTCTGAAGAACATGGTGTGAAGGAGGACTGAGAAGGCCTGTCCCAGAATACCCTGCTACACATTTGTCAGGTGATGAGCAATGTTCATCCTTCACTTTCAGTGCTACACTAATTGTAAGACTGAAAGTTGGAAGCAAAGTGACACTACAATAAATTTGTAGTTCATTCAGCTTTTTAACAAATAAAAGGAATTGAGAGCAGTATTCAACACCTTGGATCTGGTGTAAATAGCCCAGTGTCAAGGCAATGTCAGCTTTTACTTTACTAGTTCATGCTAAAATTCTGAAATTTTAATTTTATCATAGATCTTGGTCTGTTTTGTTCACTTCTAGGAAAGTTCCCAACAACTAGGAAAGCATGTGACGTATAAGAGCTACTCAACAAATATTTATTTAATGAATTCTATAGAAAAGGGGCAAAAACTCCTCTTTATGCTCTCTCTATGCTTCCTGGGATTGCTACTATGTCCAAGGCTTCTGCTATCACTATTCACTTATGACTCTGCATGACCTTCAGGGAAGACTGAACTTAGATGTACTTTGAGCACAGATATGAAGCACCTGCGTCTCAATATAAGCAGAACCAAACTTATTATCTTTCTCCTCAAATTATACCTCGTTAAATATGTATCATCTACCCAATAACTTAGGAAGAATATTAGACTTTACCTTTTCCCTATCTCATTTCCCACATTATCCAATTCATCATTATATATGGGACGTTCTAACTCTTTAATATTGCTCACATCCTCCTTCACATTGTTATTGGCACTGCTTACTGCCTTAGTTCCCATTCTCTTTATTTCTTACTTGCCTGTTAAAATCAACTCTTCTCAGATACACCTGCCTCCTTGCTCAGCCCTCTCCATGCTAATTACCCAGAATACATAGTAATTCTTCTGGATCAGTAGTCTTCAAATGTTGTTGGTTTTTTTAATTTGTTTTTGTTTTTGCTCCTGTTACTAAAATAATTTTGAAAAAATATTTATATTCCCTCTCTTGTTTTTAAGTTGACATTTACATTTTTTATGCTAAGTTTAAATAGCTGCAAAAGATGTGATTTCTAGCATGTTTTAACTATCGATAGTTTTAAATTGAAAATTTTTATATCACTCTTCTATAATGGATTTAATGGACTCTAAATACCACAGTGATTTGATACCTATACCTTTTTCTGGATAAAATGTACATTATCAAGTTCTTTTTCTCCTTGAATCATTTTTCCATTCCACTTTACCCACAGACTGTTATTTTAGTGTAATGTATTTTATTTTATGTTGGAGAGTCTTTTATTCCTCACCTATCATACTTTCCTGAAAGATTTTTATATACTTAATTTTCTTTTAATTTCTTGTGACCTCAAAATTCTAAGAGATAAATGCACACTATACTAAACACATGCACAGCCACAAACACACAAATATACATATATATGTACACATGTTATGGATAGAGTTATACAATTATTAGCAGAACATAAATGATAAACAACAATAATATATAGTATTTTCAAAGGTCTCTTTGTTTAGTGTCCCCAAGGTTTTTACACCCCAGGACAGTACACCACATTAATATTCAGGAAGGATTAGCAGTTTGCCTTTTTTCAATAAAGTAGCAAAGGGCAGTTGTCAATGGGCAGGGAGGAAGTTGAACTTGACTGACTCCTTGGGAACACATGCATCTCAAGCAGAAGACTTTGGGAAAGAATTCATATAGAAAACTAGGAGCTGGAATTTGAGCCCTTTAACCTATCCATGCCCATAAACCCCTAGGACAGTCTTTGTTTTCCCCTGGGTTTCATAGACACCGATTTGGAAGCTACTGTTCTAGATGACAAATCAGATAAGACCACTCTCTCTGCTTAATTTTTCAGTGTTTCTCATGGCAACTGGATGGGCTACTCTTGGATCCTACTTCATCTGCCTCACATCAATCTTATTTTTCTTATCTTCTTCCATTTCTCTGTCTTTACCCCATCCCAACTCATATCAACCTAATTACCATGTCTTGAATATTGCCGTGCTGCTTTACCCATCATGTCTTTGCACACCTTTCTCACTGGCCTACCTAATCACAGTCATTCTGTAGAATTGAAATGAGGATTATTGACAGTAGATGGAAAGCACCTTTCTGTAGATGTTAAATAAATGGTAGCAATTACAACCTTCTTATACAGTTATTATATAATAAAAAAAGAGTTTTAAAATTCCCCTTCAACTTTAGAGAAGACAAGTGACACACTCATAAACTCTATTCTTTTCTTCAACCATATTGAAAACTCAGAATGAATTCAAGCAATTGGGACTGAGAGAAAACCAGAAAGCTCACCGAGGAATCAAATGATACAAATAAAAAGTGACAATCAATATTCTGTTACAACTAGTGCAGGTAAATATGTGTGTGGTATACAGAATTCTAATACACCCCTAAGATTCCTATCCACTGATGTACACTCTGTAACCCCCTCCCCTTGAGTGCAGGTAGAAGTTGTGAATATAATGGGAGAGCCACTCCTGTAATTAGCTTATGTTGTACAACAAAAGTGAAGAGATTTTGTAGATGTAGTTAAAGTTCCCAGTCAGTTGACCTGAAATTAATCAAAGGAAGACTTCCTTAGGTGGGCCTGACCTAATCAGGTGAGCTCTTTAAAAGCAGGTGCAGAGCCTTCTGCATCGAATCACAGTGTGGAGGCAAAAACTGACCAGTTATTTTTCAATCATTTTCCCAAATAAAGATGTACTATTTTCCCAGGAAAACAAAACACTGTTATTTTTACCTTTCACAACTCTGTGTTAAGGGGAAAGAAATTATATGGAAGTTCTAAAGGATATGATTTCTGAACAAGTCCTTTTGACATTCATCCCCAGTGCAGAATCTTGGGTAAAGTTGGCTTATAAAATTTTAATACCTTTGAAAAAAGTTCTTAATAAATAAATGGAAGAGGGTGCAGAGGTCAGAGGTTGAAAGTAACAGAAAGCTATCCTGTTGGCCTTGAAGAAGTAAACTGCCATATTGTGGAGAGGGTCATGTGGTAGGAAACATCAGGCAGTCTCCAGGAGTTGAGGATCTCAGCACTACAACCACAAGAAACTGAATTGGAATATTGGAATGGGACACCAAGTCTTAGATGAGACAATAGGTCTGGTGGGCACCAGGACTGTGGCCTTGTAAGATCCTAAGCAGAGGACACACCTGACTCATGCCTTGACTCCTGACCCACAGAAACCATGAGATAAGAAATATGTGTTATTTTAAGCTACCAAGTTTTTGATAATTTGTTATGCAGCAATAGAAAATTAATACACAATTGAAACCATCACCAAATTCCTTAGTTTTGCATTGTAGCCTTTACTATATGTATAAGCCAAAATATCTGGAAGACATTCTCTCTTATGCTTTCCAAAATTCCTGAATGTCACTTTATTTCATTAATTTTAATAAAAATATAGCCTCTATATATAAGTTTACAAACTAAAATCTGTCCTGTAATAAAATATTTTAAAAATATTCCCAAAGCTGAAAATATTTTTATCTTAACTACAATTGACCCTTTAACAGCATGGGTTTGAACTGCATGGGTTCACTTACACGCTGGTTTTTTTCTAGAGTAAATGCTATAGTACTACATGATCCCAAGGTTGGTTGAACTCACGGATACAGAGGAACCCAGGAGGGTCAGCAGCCCCTAATCATCATGTTGTATATACTACATACTGTATATAGGTTGTATATATTAATACTATATAGGTTGTATATACTATATAGGTTGTATATACTATATACTGTATATAGGTTTGGGTCACAAATTCTACCACCATTTTCTTAGAATTAGCATCCTATAAACATCACCCTCTGTTTAAAAAAGCCATCAGAATTGTTGCACGTTAGTTGTATAAATAGCTAACTGTAGACAGAAAAGAAAAAGAAATTTATCTAATAGTTAGAAGTGTCATATTCAGTCTATTTTTTTCCTCTCCCAATGTCTTTTAAAAATAGCCAGTCTTATGCATGCCAGTTGAAAGGTGAATGTGCCAGTGAATATGCATGTGAGTGTGTGTGTGTGTGTCTGTTTATACTGGTCTTATTCCAGAGACGATTTATGAGTGCCTAAAACACACACAAAAAGAAAAATGGAAGGGAAACTATTGGTTTATTGTACCTAGCTGGTCTAGAATTACTGACAGATTAACAAGATTTTAAAACTCATTGAGTTGAACTAACCAATCTATACAGAGAAACACTGTCACAAGAGTCATCCCTTATTTTAAGGACCAAACAGATGGTTCAATTTCCTTGGAACACTGTGTTCACATTGAGAGCCTTCCAGATTCTGCAGTTATTTCACATATGCCAGACACATCTCCTTTCTGTGGGTTTTATTTGAGTCGTCCAAAACATTTCCTTTTATTAGCAGGTCTAAGTGGAGAGATATTTACCTTGGCAGTATCATAGTGTAGATAATACTGAATAAGTCTGTTCAAAGAAATAGCCTCATCATGCCAATCTAGGGAAATATGCAAATCCCTATCCATAGCCTCATAATTGTATATTTATCATTCTGGGTGCTGGTACCTGATTGTATGTCTTTACATTTTTCTCTCTAGATATACATATCTTTATATTAGCCAGCCAATTTATAACATGATTCCACCTTACTAAATTTATGCAATTCTGATTTGAAAGCATTTTAGGATACAGTTGAAAAAATAAGACTGTACACATAAAAATAAAAGCATGTTTACACCTAATTATTATCCAGGATTATTTCAGAGAAGAATAAAAATGTGTGAGTTAACTGTGGAGGAGAGGACCAAGTGTACAGATTCAAAGGGATATCACAAAGCAAGTAAGAAAAGAAGCTTTTATCATAAACTCAGGAAAGTTGGGTAAAGGCCAGTATATAGAAGGATAGTAGGACTGCTAAAAAACAGGTTGAAAGAGAATGCAGGCTGTGTATAAGGAGGCCAGAGAGGTGAGGATCAGCTACTAGAGATTAAAGATGTCTGTGAGAATCTTCTGTTAGACTTAGTTTTCTACATTGCAGCCTCTGTCATTCACCAGAAGATGTGCATAGTCAGTTGACAGCTCATGTTATGTCTGGGAGGATAGGTAGGGAAAGGATACAGGATTGGAAGGTAAGAATCTGAGGTCCTAGCTCTTATGGCCCTAATGACATTATGATACTGCACATAATCCCTGATCTTTTTCCTCCCTCTGTAGATTGTTTTCCCTTTTTCTTGGTAACATGAGAATGTTTAGGTCTTTGCCATAAGTATAAATGTTTTGTGTGTACGTGTGCACTTGTGTGTGTATCTCTTTCAAAATAATGGCTCTCTGAAATGCAAAAGATTGGGTAGGATTATGTAACACATTCTAAAAATGTTAAAACCTATACACGTTAAAGTATCAAGTAAAATAGTTGTTAACCTGTCTCACTAATAATCGCCTGCTTAGATCCAGTCTGTGAGAGGAAAAGGAAGCAATAAATTTGACCCTAACTTACCGCACATTTTAATTGCACAGTACTCCCAGGGGGTGTCAGGGTCAAGAGTATAGCACCATGGCCTCGGCTTGCCATCAGGATTGCGGCAATAATTATCATCAAAGCCCTTGTCGGGATATCTGCAAACCACACCAAGAAAAGTGTCATGTAAATCTGCCTGGAACACCACCCAGCTCTCAGCTCACAAAATAACTTTTGACTTAGCTCGGATACTGTTAGCTGAGGAAAGAAGAGATTTTCTATGTTTCGCCTTACAAGGACTGCTAATCATTGACTGCTGAATCTATTACTGTGCATATTCTACTAAGGCTAGAGTACCATCCCCTTTGCTAATAAGTTAGGTCCACTTGGTACCGGTCCACTGGTTGAGGTCCCAAACTGAATCCCCTTCTCATAAAGCCCAATTAAGGACAGATTACATAAACATGACCTCGTGTAGAATGCTCATTAAGAAAACAGGTCCTCTTCTAGGGCAGACTTAAAGTTCAAACTGAAAGTTAGGTTTCAATAGCTATGTTACTAATGATAGCTCAGTTTTAGAGCTAGAGTCTTTCTAGGTCATGCCCTCACCTCCAGCAGAGCTAGAGACAGACTCCATCACACCACTTTCTCTATACCCACCTCCCTTTAAATGAACAGCGTCCTGAATTGGCGAGTTGTTTTTAATTGCTACCATATTCCTTGTGCTCTCACTTAAAAGACAAGAGATGCACTTAAAAACAAAGCAGTTTTAATTTCATCTAGAAGAGCAAGACAAAAAGAGAAAGAAGAAAGAAAAAACACCTTTCAGCAATTTCAGAAGAAAGGTGGGGATAGACCTTCTTCTGTAGTTATTTGTATTTTTAGTCTTTATAATAAAAAGAAGGAAAAATTTTTTTCAACTAAAATGTTTCCTGTGAAATGAATGGGCCAAAATACACATAATTTGTAAACCATTTAAACTCAAAACCTACTCCTGAGGAGAAAAGTAGACTTGGTTGCCTGACTTTTCCAGATGGGCAACTTCAAAATCCACCACAAGAAAGCAGCAAAAGAATTGTTTGCTCCGCCTTTCATTCCCTCTCTATGGGCATGAGCTGCGTCATGGTGTCGCACATTGACCCCACTTTACCTAAGTCATGGAAGGTGTGGCACTAGGAGGAGATTCACGTTCACTTTTATTTAACAATAATGCCGCCCTCCCCGGCTTGGGCCTGTCCAAGTGGTTATTATTGAATGAGCTTTTCTCTTTTTGCTGCTGCGGAAGGGAAAGAGGAAGCTTCTATTAGTGTTTTCCTTCTCCAGCCACTGATGTTCCTGTGTTCAGGACCATCCTGATTTCAGGGACTCTTAACCTCGTCAGCCAAGACCAGTTGGAGGTGAAGCCAGCACTCTCATATACCTCATCGTAAATCCCTGTGCCCCAAGACTGTCAGGAAAACATTATATCAAGAGAATTTCCATGGTAATTTGCCATGGGGCAAATAACAGTTTGTAAATAGAATCATTGGACACATGATTTGGTGGTATTTTACCTTTCTGGCAAGAATTTATGCCGATGTGGAGTCTGATGATCCCAGCGCTGACAAATCTTGCCTGATTCTGTATGATCCATGGGGCCTCGATAACTTTCCCCATTGCAGGTCATGCATTCAACTAATAAAATTAAAGCATGGCATGTTAATTGCTTTTGACAGCAAAATCAAGAACACCACTGTTCCATTCAAAGAACAGTAAATCACCTGTTTAGCAAGGATATTTTTAGAAAAACTTACGTACCCTTTTAACTTTAAATTAGGGCGTAATGTCCATTAATAGTGGCATAAAATACTCCCTACTGAACTTTTCATACAGTTTAAATGGGATTTTTGTAGTTAGTGTCATACAGATTTACCATAGGGCCAAGATGCTGCCTTTCTAATTTTTTAATAACTGTCCAAAAGGTACCTAGAAACTGAAAATCCTTGGGGATTTTCCCTTTGTTGTTCTAAAATGCCGGGGGTCTCAGTATCTATACTGTCAAACATGACAGTGCTCTTCTCTCAACCTACCCTGCAACACATACACAGAAAATACACAATTTAAAATGAGTACACATCATACTTCTACAGTTAATGCCAAGATCAGGACCAGATAGATCTGAGAGACCAGCTTCAAATAGTAATCTGGTACTATTTAAAGAATGTGAATATTTTACAGGACAAAATCATGGTTCCTTTCTATCAGTGAGTATCCACATCGAATAACTGAGCAGACTTACATACTTATCTAGCTTAGCATAGAACATGACCTGCTATTGAACTTCTTGTACTCGCTGTTTTTAAAATGTATAAGCTGATCTAATTATGCTGGATATTGCTGATGACTCTGTGAAGTTAATTAATAGTTCTCTTCTGGCTGGCCTCTTATACCACACTGAAAACTCTGAATCACATCAACTAGCTGAAAATAAGGCTTCTCAAGTGGACAGGTTGATTTGTGGCACGGCAGGCATCCTGTGGAATAAATCATTGCTTGGCTTTCCTACAAATCCGGCAAACTTCCCCAAACACATCATTTGTATCTTGTGATTACTGATCGTCTAACATTAGCTGAAGTGGGAAAAGATATCAGTGTTTAGTTTTATCCACCGGGATCTAGCCTAATGAGTATTTGTAGAAATTCGGGATATATTATTAGAATCGTCACTTTTGAACCTTTGATTTTTATAAACTAATAGGACGTTAATAACTAAATCCCTAAAACATGAAACCATTTGGCCTGATCCATCTGCTTCTTTTCGTGTAGGTTGATCTATGAACTAAGACAAGGGACCAATTCAGCTTCCTCTCATTTGATACTGAGATCCCCCAGACAACAGTCAGTAAGCTCCTGAAGTATAAATGAGAGGGATCCAAGAGCATACCGATAAAGGTGCTCTGGTTGGCCAAGGTCAATTCCACATCGGTTATGTAGTATCACATTTCAGCTTTCCATCTGAATGGGGTTACAAACTTAGTTCCCATTTTAAAAAGAATGCAAGGTTTGATATGTTCACAGAAAATGAGGCAACATTGATCATTGTTGTTTGCTCCTTTGTATTGAATGAAAGAGTAGAATAGAATCCTATGATCACAAATAAGGGGATAAAATATCCACATGTACAATTTCTAATCTTGTATAGTACTCAGGAATCAGAATATACCTATTTTGTCTCAATTAGAAAATGCAGTTTATAAGAGTATATCCTTTTCTAATTAGAGTGAATAAAATTATTGTCTGGGAAACTGTGTTGGGGCATTATTAAAAAACACTTCTCCTGAAACTTTAGAATTTTTAATTTTCTTAAGGAAACATAGCTACACAAATGAAACAGGTGATTCTATAAGATGACTGCTTTCCAGCATGAGCGGTAGATCAGTGCTTCGCCAAACTTTAATGTGCATAAAAGTTACTTTGAGATCTTGTTAAATAAAGGGCAAGTTCTGATTCAGTGAATGAGGACTGAGGCATTAATAACAAGTTCCCAGAGGACGATGCTGCTGCTGGTCCTTGGACCTCACATGGAGTAGCAAGTTTGTAGATAATTTATTCAATTCTGAAAGTTCTTAGTGTTTGGCTTTTAGGAGAGAATGGATTTTACTTAGACCTTGAAGGATGGATAAGATGTGGATAAACTATAAAGGGGCAAAATAACATAAACGGTACAGAAACATGAATTAGTATGCTATGTTTATAGTAAAGTGAAGAGAGAGTTATGAATGCAGGTGCAGACCTAATGAGATTGAAAAATAATAAAAGTTAACACGAAGAATGTTAGATTTTGGAAGGCAATGAAAGTTGCTGTTGGGGTGGGAATTAAGTGAATCCTGTGATAGGACTGAGATGCTAAGTATATTATAGTTACATATTCTTTGATTATTCAGTATTTTTAACATATAAGGAATCATTTGAGCCTTGCAGTGAGGAAAACAAGGCTCACAAAAGTTTTAAGGGACTTACCTAAAACAGAAAATGCCAGATCTGTGCCTGGAACACAGGTCCTCTGACCCACAGTCCAGCGCTCTTTCCATTCTCCCTAATTGCCTCTTTGTCCTACATATTTTAACTTGTTTCCTACACATTCTTACTGGTCATACTTTAAAATAGGTTGAAAGCAAAACTTTTAGAAAGTCAGTCTCCCTGCCTTTTCTCAGTATTGTCCTCATTACCCTCTTCGCTCCTGTTTACAGCAGTAGGTTGCCTGCCTGTTGGATTCTCACCTATTGGGGGCTAGGAGAAACGAGACTGGCCATCTTATCCCAGGATGAAAAATTTGTGGTTTCTCCATTGCATCCAACCGTCAGGTTAGTCATAAAAATTACTTCGAGAAAGGCAAATTTTGAACTCATATTTACTTCTCAAACTTCAAGAATTCTAAGACTCTTCTAAGTTTTCCCAGCTCAAAGTCAAGCCATATAGGTGGAAACCAAGTCCACCTACCTACCAAGGACTCAGGTGAAAGCATTATCTATATAAGAGTGCAAGAGGGTGAGAATTGCACCTCCTGCTGTATTTCCTTTTGACTCTCTCTATTGTTGCCAATGTATTATTTAACCGTTCCAGCAAGTTCTTCCCTTAAAAAAAAACAAACAAAAGCAAAATACTGTCCCAGTTCACAAAAGCTCAAACTAAATAAATGTTTATATTCATAAGTAAATGAATACCTTTTTCTAATTATAGTTCTGCCCTAATTGATAATAGAAAACTACAAAAACTACACCTGAATTGTAATATAACTAGGATTAATTTAACACCTTTCTCATATACTAACTAAACTCAAAAATTACTGTGTTCCATTTTTATCAATCATAAAACCACAAGTGATCTGAGTTCACAGACTAAAACAACTATTTTGAAAATATCTCTCAGACAAATCCACGCTAGTGATTACTTCAGCAAAACTGAATGTTTAAAATATGGTCTCACAAATCCACATTTATAAATAATAGTTTTATTTAAATCTTTGTTTTTAAAAGTCTTTTGCCACACAGAGTATGGAATTACACATTTAAAGTTATGGCAGTATTATTTGGTATTTTAAGTGTAAGGTATTTAAAAATAATGATTATGGCTTAATAAAATGCATTTACTTGAATATTTATCATTTAAAAAATCTGTTTCAATGACTAGTGATTGCTTTATTTTAAATCCCAAGCAAATGTTAAAGCAAGAAGTCAAATTTTCTATACCTCTGTTTTCCATAATCTTTGAATTAAACATTAATGGTAATATTTTCTTTACATAATTATGTAAGGTTCTAAATGTGATAAACGAGTATTCATTTTGGAATGCTTAATATATTTCAAAGGTTTACATTAAAAGAAAATAATTTTAATCTTTAAATACCAGATATATTTTTATGAACCAAAATTGCAGACAAATTTCAGGTGATTATTTAGCAAATATTTTAATATAGTTAGAAAAATTTCAAAAAATATATACTGTTCTACTTGTCCTTTTCCAAAGAACAGTCCAAAGTTGACCACATACTTTTCTTATTTAATTTTAAAGTATACAAAATGATGTGATCATTAATATTTCATCCATAATAATATAACCTTTGGAACTTGACATTTACAATATCCATAGATTAAAATGTCTCACCCATCATACTATTTAAACATTGTGGATTTTGAGGCGTTTTCCTCATATATGTATTTTAATAGAAATTTACATCATATCTACATTATTTTGTATATTTTGTATTACCCATTTTATAAATAGCTATTTTTCTCCATTAATGTATTGACAATGCTTCTTCTTATTTTAGATACCCTTCATTAAAATCCTGCTAAAACACTCTTTATGTCAGCATGAATTTAAATATCACAGCTCAATTCACAGTCCCTGAAATATGTTTAGCCTACAGGACAGGTGTTGGTTTACTTCTCTCACAGGAGGGTTATTCTACTCTTTCAGACTTCTAGTTGCTTCCAGAGAAAGCATATCTGCAACCTTTAATGCCACCGTGACCAATAGCATCATGTGCCATTCATACTAATGATCAATGCCCTTTTCTAAGGGAGGTGCGATGACCTCAAATCATTTAAAAATATTAGGGACGTATACTCTAATGAGATAAGGAATACCAGAAATTTTTCCAAGCATTTATTTTTTATCACATTTATTCTACACCGCCTGTCATTTTAGATATATGCCAATATAGTTTGATGAAGGTTCTTCTCTTAAACCAGGGGTTGAAAAATCACATTCCCACAGACTAGGCAGGCAAGATAAATGCTAAACTGTTTAAAGTTTGACCAATTTACCTTCCCTTGAAAACACTGTCCCAGGTCAAACAAAACCAATAAAGAAAACTCCTTGCCAATAACTTTCAACCTCAGAAAACTGTGATAGCGGAGAGTTCCCTAAAAGTAGGGTTTTCTTCCATGTGTAAATTTAAGACAAATATTACAGACTTATTCATACAAAACAGACATTCATAACGTTATCACAGATCAGTTTATTATTTTTAAAAGAAAAGAAAAACAAGAAGTTATAGTGAACAGAGTATGATATGGAATGGAAAGTAAGAATTTACAAACAGATGGAACTGGCTCTAGCACATGAATTCAAGAATTTTAAATTAACTAACAACAGAAAACAAATTCACCTTCTCTGTGACAATTAGCTAACAATGGCCTTTTTATGTGATAAATATCAACCTAATACTTAATGAATATTATGGAAGAAATAGTTCAAAAAATATTTGGTTAATCACAAACAGGTAAAATATCTCACTATAAAAATTGGACAGCATTCCAGCTGTAATCCCCACCCCAAGTACTTCAGAATGCTACTAAATTTTTATCAGAATTCAGTCCATGTTTCATTTTGATTTTTAGTATTTTAGTTTCTGACAGAACTAAAAAAGCCAGCTATTCAGTAGCCAGATAACCAAGAAAAATGAAGCCACATACAATGCTGAAATGGTCACTCTTCCTTCTTGCGGGTCATTCAGTTTCCACTGTAAAAGTAAGGGCAGTGCCCTTTCGTGCTGTGAGAGGAGGTGAAGACACAGACATGGGTTTAGAGTGCCTGCCTTCCAGACAGCCTGTGATCTACTGTTTTGATCTCTTCAGATACCATTCTGAATGGTATTCAGTTCCAGACTATGTATCAAATTTGGTTCACCAAAACACACACAGGGCACTCGAACTTTCAGTGACCCCCTTCCTTATTCTCTTCTGGGTCCGTATACCCTTGCCACACCACTTCAAAATAGCTTTGACAGAACTTCTGCAAAAGCGGGTTCTGGATGAGTAGAATTAGCGTTACTCATAAAGGGCTAAGTGTCATTCTGCTCCTTTCAGGTGAAGTATGGGAGCAGATTTTGAGCTATTATGAGCTCAAAACAGCAGATGAGGAAGCCCAAACTTTTACTCTCCCCGAAGAGATACCTCAGGCTCTTTTGAAATTCAAACTGATAACTCGCTCCATTATTTTGCATTAATCTGATGATAATCAGTTTTTAAAACATCCTATAAAAATGCTCGAATTATGATCTATAGTTGCAATTGAATGAACATCATATTCATTGTGATTTGATTCAATTCTGTTAAACTTTAATGTGAGTTGCAGTTTTACACAAAGGGAGAGCAGAGTGCCCCACATGGCATTCAGGTTCATTTACCTTCTGAACACTGAGGAATGTCACAGACTTCGTAGCGTACCTCTGGATTGCTTGTGAAACACCAAGGTCCCCCTTCTTCCCCTCGAGGATTTCGACAGTAGTTTTCCTGTAGGTCTTTACCCCGATAGCTCGAAGGCAAAAAGCTAGTTTTAAAATGATAATCATTACAGTATAAGAGCATGCAACTTTTGGGGGGGGGGCCTATTAATTTTACTAACTAGTGGGTATGTTTTCCCAAAAGTGGAGAAATCCTTTATTCTATCTCAGACCTCCATAGATATTAACCTGAATTCTGTCATTTCCATCTATTCTTAAGATACTTAAATTTTATAGATGTTTACCTAACTGAATTCTCGTATTCAGCAGCCTTAAGAATGGGCACCTCTGGATTCACTAAGAGTCAATCATTCTAGAGCCTAATTGACATTGTTTGAACCACAATTTCAAAGTTCCACTCAAAGGCAGCAAATGATTGAGGAAAGCCACTTAGGAGAGAACTGCAGAAATACTGCACTAGACCTGGAAATCTCACTATTACGCTGCTTATCTGAGATAATTATTTGTTTATTGCCTTTCTTATGAATGATAGCCCCCTTTTTTTCTGCACAATTGAGAAATAGAGTGATAAAGTAACAGGAACAAAGGGTCTAGAAACAAACTGAATCTGGACTCAAATTTCAGCTCTGTCTTACTAACTGGAGACCCCAGCGGGCAATTTTAGCCTCTTTCAGCCTACTAGCTTACCTATACACTGAGTATAACCATAACTTATAACATCTTACACCTATGTGGTTGTTTTGAGAAGTTCAAAGAGATGAGAGAGTAATTGACACTTAATAAACTCCATCTATTACTAAGCACACTCCACTTAGTAGTCTTTAGACTGTCATAGTAAAAAACAGAAATGCTTATTCTCTTTAAAAATTTTTAAAGTTTTCACTGTGACTGGGGCTTCGTGCTTTCAGGTTTAATTCATAATAGTTGGCCATTGCGTGCAGACTGCAATATATTACCTTCATTTAAAATGTGTAATGCCCTGGTTATAATTTTGTTACCAGCACACAGTACTTCAACATAAGAGCAGAAGAGTTCAAAGCCCTTTTTATTCTTTTGTACTGCTTGTGACCTTGGCCTCAATGATGCTGCAAGTGTCTGCTAGATTGCACACAAAAAAAGCATAAGTAAACAATATATATCTGTAGGTAACATTAGTGAGCACTTTTTTTTGAAAATCCGGTTACATTTTCAATATTCAGTTCAATTTTTGCTATGAAGCTTAATTTCTACTTTTACTGACCTCTGAGATCTAAATGGTACTTAAATTACAGTGAAGTCCAAAGATTTTAGTCTCTCAGTAAATACCATTCAAATATGTTTCCTACCCATTGAAACCTCTAGTTAAGAAATAATCATTTTTGTTATGCTGTGGCATAAAATAAATATGGACATGCCTTGGGTACCAAGGAACATTTTGCAATGAAATTATTTAATTTGGACAGGAAATACACCAGAGTTAAGTGCTCAGAAAATGTAAATTATTGGTCAAAAATAAAGAGTCCAAGAGACTTACTACTAACCAAACATTTTCAAGATATCTATTATTATAAACATTATGAAATGCCAAAATGTCTTTACATAAAGAGTTTATATCCCTACTTCACTGGCATTTTAAATATTGGGGAACAAAAATTAGACACTAGGTCTTATGACTGACAAAAATTATAATATAATGAAAACTTATCATGACTTTACAGTTCCTAACAGTAATTTTCAAAGGAAAAATAAGTCATCTTTTGTCTTAGTTTTAGCCCCATTATTCCAGAATAATTTAATATAATCTTTGTGCCATTGTGTGAAAATTATTTCCTTTCATTTTGCCAGTTCTCCAATTTTTCATAGTAAATTTATAATGAAATACTCATTTTTCTGATAGAATCAAAACTGACTTTTACTTTATATTTTTTTCATAAAGTACTGCATTAATCAGATTTACCTAAGAAAATCCCCCTATAACTCTATTTTCTGAAAAAGCTTGATATAGTATAGTACTGAGAATAAGTTATTGTTAATCACAAAAATCTACATTGTTGCCCCATATGTATCACTCGACTAGTATATGACACTAGCCCTTAGATAATTTACTTACTCTTTGGGTTTTCAACTTCACTTGCGAGATGAATGGAATGAATTAGATTATTATAAGCTCCTTCATTTTATATCATTTTATGTATTAAGTTTAAAAAACTAAATAATGATTTAACACATGTTAAATGCACACATATAAAATATCTACAGTTTTAGAGATTTTGTTCCACACACACATATACATATACACACATATACCTTTCCAGTGGATTTGTAAAGCAGAGAAGAAGTAGTGAATGGGACTTCCCTGGTGGCTCCGTGGTTAAGGATCCACCTGCCAATGCAGGGTACATGGGTTCGAGCCCCAGTCCGGGAAGATCCCCACATGCTGCGGAGCAACTAAACCCGGGCACCACAACTACTGAGCCTGCGCTCTAGAGCCCGTGAGCCACAACTACTGAGCCCGCACACCTAGAGCCCGTGCTCCGCAACAAGAGAAGCCACTACAAAGCCCGTGCACCGCAATGAAGAGTAGCCCCCGGTCGTCACAACTAGTGAAAACCCACACACAGCAACAAAGACCCAACACAGCCAAAAATTAATTAATTAATTAATTAATTAATTTAAAAAAAAGAAGTAGTGAATGAATAAGTCAACAGTTTAGTAGGAAAAATGCAAGTAGGAAGGGAAAGAGATAAAGTAGAAATCAAAACTAGCTATGGTTAAAAGATGAATAAAGTTTTCCCACTGGAGTTAATAAAAATGAAAAATGAAGAGAAAAATGTGTGCTGCTTTCCACAATTCTATATCAATGCATATCACATGCCTCTTTAGGACATGCAGGGTAAAGAGCAGAATGGGTCATCTCTTCTCTTCAGTCTTTGGTGTATATGACTTTCTACCCCGATTAACTGCTTTTCTTTTGTGTTCTGAAGTTTTCCGTCTGCTTTTCTTTAGTATCCCATACTTGACCAAGCGATGAAGCCTAGCCCTGCTCTTCGCACTCCATGTGTTCATTCAACACACGTTTATGAGAACCTATTGCACACACACCCTGTAATAAACTGTAATAAACTTTTACTCACATATATACTATTTTTGGTTCTCTGTCCTTGTGAGCAAGGCTCTATTTTTAGAGAGATAAGTGAAGGAATATTTAAAATTGAGTTACATCCAAATATACTTTGAAACATAAATTAGATCTTCTGGGTGCTGGCCACCTTTTCTTTTCTTTTAATATGAACTGTGTTCATAGGAAACTTGATCCATTCCATCATCTGCTTCTTTAATGAATGCTGGGTGGCCAGTGAAGGATATAGATGTAGATATCAGGTCACCTGATTTTCTAGTTAAGCTTCTATACTAATTTCATCATCTATCATCATCTTCCCATTAAGCCACTTGTAAAATATTTCAATTTAGGGAGTTGACAATAAATCACTCCTCTAGACAGACATATATAGATATATTTCTCTTTCAATTTTCCATAGAGTTAATCTTTAGTTAACACTTAAAAGTGTTAACCTAGCATGTAGATATTCCAATAAGCTGCTAATTGATGAAAATGTGTTGCTCCCATTGAATAAAATAAAAAAAAAAATGATTAATGTACAAGGTCCTCTCAGCCCTAAAGCTTTATATCACAAGGAAATGTTTGTTGGTAAAATAGCTGATTGGACTGGGAAGCCAGTTCCCAGGGAGATCTATTTCACATGTACTCCTGTAGCAGAGAATCACAATCATAGAGAATTTAGGTTGAAATAAGACCTCTACTGGGTCATCCAGTGTACTCTCCTCAACTAGGGTAGGATTGATTTCAAACGCCATTCCTTTGTTCATGAAAAACTTAGATCCATCTATTTAAGCAAAATGTTTTCCTCACTATGCAGGGAGTGACACCATGCA
Organism: Balaenoptera physalus; assembly: GCF_965194825.1. Taxonomy (NCBI): domain Eukaryota; kingdom Metazoa; phylum Chordata; class Mammalia; order Artiodactyla; family Balaenopteridae; genus Balaenoptera; species Balaenoptera physalus. The sequence goes on from NC_138887.1 coordinate 24,675,094, forward strand.
AATCCTTATGAGAGGACAACACCAATTACATTGTTTGTTTTGTAATGTAAAGATAAAACTATGTTTTGGAGGTATTCATGTAATTCATAAGTAATGAATTTGGAAAAATTAGTTGTTTTCTGTTATTGAAACACTGTAAAGCTGATCTGCTTGGACACTTACTAGCTGTTGTTAACAAGGCCAGAATCACAGGTTTGATCCCAGTGTAGAGCAACCAACTCTTTTTCTTTTTACGTGGGCCAATGAACTCGGTTTCTGTTTATTGAAGTAAAATCATCTTGCATAGTTTTGCCCCCCACCAAATGAATGAAATGGAATAAAAAGTGGATTCATCAAGGCAAGTTACTACCTCTATTGCAAAAACAGGTCACAGCACGTATCCTACTGATTTGCTGGGTGTTTAAGGCCCTGGGGTTGTTAAAACACAGCATACAGAGTGACACTGGCTGGCCTTAGATTCTGGCCATACCACTTGCTAGTTGTGCATGACCTTGAAAAGTTACTAAGGATCTTTGCTCTTCAGTTTCACCATATAAAAAATAGAACTAATAAAATCACCTACTTTGTGGTTCTTGAGAGGATTAAATGAGATAAACCAGGTATACTGCTCAACAAGGTACTTGGCACATGGTAAACTAAATCTTCCAATGCATCTAATAACCAGGGAGAGCTGTTTTAAACTACTTTAGTTCCTGTTAAAATTCTTTGTGAAATAAGTCTTGAAAAACTCTGGCTATATATGGCTCTCTAGTGAGTAGATATCTATGTTTCTCCTCCATGATGATTAAAATTCTCAGACTAATGAGCCTATGGATATTATGTTTACTCATCTTTAAATAGCATTCATCTGTTATAATGAACACAATTCTTCTCTTCACTATAGACATTTAATTTCCAAGGAATAAAGTTTTCTCTAGTCATTAGGCACTAGGTGAAATGGGAAAGTTGGTCAATCTGAGGCATGAATTTTTAGCAGAGGTTCTCAATTTTGACTGTGCTTTAGAATCACCTGGGGAACTTTTAAAAAAAATACTGGGTGCCAAGTGATTCTGATTTAATTGGTCTGTGTTGACACCCAGGTGGTAGGATTTGTTAAGGGCTTGTAGCAGGTGATTTTAATGTGCAGTCAAGTTTGAGAACCACCATGGTTAAAGAACATTTGGCCCCTGGGTAAGATCAGAATCTGTTCCATCTCCAACTTATCACAGGCAACCTCTCCACTCCAGCTGCAGAGTGCTGTGCCTTTTCGCAGGCAAAGAGAGGGAAAAAAATTTTTTTAATTACTTTTTTATTATTTCTTCCCAAACACCAAGATCTATAAATTGAGGTTTCAAGGTGAAAAAATGTTAGGTTACATCTTAATAATAATTTTTTATTCTTTGGCTAAATATCAGTTACAAATTCAGATAAGCTGTGGCCTAATACACTTCCGCAAAGTTGGCTAAATTATTATAGAAGTGTAGGATTATTCTGAAGCACTAACCTGGGATTGGTAACACACCTATAAAAGAGAGGCTCTATCCTCTTTTCTTCATGCTATTCTTACCTGTGTTCGTGTGGTATCATGGAATTCCAGGGCTGGCATTTGATGCCACTTTTAGTGATAGATACCGTTCCCTTATAGCTACCTCCTTTACCGATGATGCAGTTTCTAACGTAGTCTATCAGAAGAAAGCAGAGAAAAATGTTATAATTATGTGTAACATATATGCTGTGTATATTAAAAATAAAAATGATAAAATTCCATTCAAATCTTTAAGTAATGCTTATAAACCATCACAAATCATATTGAAATTTTTTGCCTAAAAATTCTACTAATATTTTCAAAATAATACATTTCAGAGTAATCCAAAACAAACAAAAAACACCATTGAGAAGTTTTAATTTTGTGAGTATATACCTGGATAACTGTAGAGATTAGTCTACCTACTTAACGTAGGTTATTCTTTATACTCAACTGGACAGGCAAACTTTATTTAGCATAATGATTTGCTCAAATTCACAGACCATTTTAAGAACATATTAAAAACAAAAATTTGTAAATCTATATTGAATTCAAAAAGTTACTTTAAGATAATGGAAATAACTGATTTGTCTTTATATCAGTAAAATTGTGTGGGTTTTTGTGTATGTGTGTGTATGTGATAATTACATTATGCTGATTGTTATTTTCCATATTTTTGCTAACAGATCAGCTGCTAAATTATAGAATAATCAAACTGAAACAAGCTGTATATTTCTATCCAATAATAGTATATACAGTTGTTAGCAACCTAGAAGATTAAAGATGGTTTTATACTAGATTATGAATTATGTTTAGGATTTACAGAATTATTGGGGTATATAGAGATCATCTTATTTTCTAACATGAATTAATTTTAATTTCATTTAAACATTTTCCCTATTAACAAAGAAATGTCTGTGTATATTACTAAATACCTAAGTTTAATAAAAAACACAGTATGATTTAAGAAAACATTAAAATTGAAATAAATAGTATTATCATAAACATAATTCATGATTATTATTTTGTGTAATGAGAGATTTATTCTGTAAAATACACATTTAGTAAACATTCTTCAATTATTTTATTATTATAAATCCACTTTTGAACAAAATAAATGCCTTGTGAATATAATATCAAACTACCAAAGTAGGCAAATTAACTAATAATATGGTCTCAATTCTTTCAAAGATTTTTTAAATGTATGTAACTAGGAATAGATCCAACTAATTTTTCAAAACCTCCACGTTTTGTTGTTATCAGAAATCATCACTATAACTTAGATTAATTATCCAAAGTTATGAAAGTTTATAATACTATAGTAAGCTCAAAATTTGCTGTTATATAAAATGTCTTAAACTAATAACTTAAGGTGGCACTTTCTAAAATGACTGTGGAGAATATCAGTTCCAGGAGATGTTACTAGAAATAAACAAAGAGGGGAGGGATAATCTAACTATGGAAAATTTGGGAAAAGGTCTCTTTAAAGTACCATACTGAAAATAGTCAAGGCAGTAGTGTCATCTGTCTTAATAGATGAATTGACTGCATAATAGATCCATGATATAATGGAAAAATCAGTTAGAAAGAGCACTGTGGCAGGCAATTACATATATTTTATACTTTGTTTCATTACGACATATTTAGGGAGAAGCCAGTTACCTTTGTTTTCATAGAGGTCAAATTCATGGCCAAACTCTTTTTTCACTCCACTTGACATGCTATTGAAAGGGAACCAGAGGCATCGCTTTCTTGCTTTGTCAAAAACAAAGGCCCTGAAAAAAATATCTGAATGAAAAGAAGGAATACTACTATTTATACAGTTTTTAAAGAATAGGCACCTGGTTTAAACAAGGAAGGCAATATAAAAACAGACACATTATTACATATACAGAAACATGAGGGATATTTGAACCTACCATTTTGATAGCCAAATAAGACAGAACAAAATTAAATTTTTATAGGTGTAGATTTAAATATCAGATAGAATAAAATTTGAAATGTTCTCATGTTATTCTAAATGACACATAGAAGAATGAGGGCTTCAACAAGCAAAATCAATATATAGCACAACTACTTGGAATATTTCTGAAGACTTTATTTTTTTTGTAAGTACACAGCAAGTTGGAAGATATTTTTGCAGTTATATACAAATTATTATATTTGAAATATCATGATTAACTTCTAAAGGTTGTAATTGTATAAAGCACATTCTAAAGTGACATGTCCTAAAATGTGTTAGACAAATCACCACCCCAGGAGATTCTCCAGAAAAGAAGGATCTAAAATCAAATGTTTGGGAAATTTTGCATATAATATCCCTTCTTGGTGAGTTATAAAGCATTTAAGCTTATTAAAGGCGATGAAAATCCTGCTCTTAGGTAACTTTACATAAGTCAATGTTTCCTAAATGGGTTTGCTTGCATAAGCATTTTTAGTTTAAATAAAAAACTACTAATATCAGAGAGAATATGCTTTTGATATACCATCTTGACAAAAATTGCTGAAATGTGTTAACTCCTAAAATTATCATTCCTATAGCTAAGTATTATATTGGTATTTTCTTGCTCACTAAAAAAAGTATTTCTTAAGCAAAATGATAAATACAAAAATCCCTTAACTGAGAATAGTAAAGTACTTAAAATTTTCAACACATTAAGTGTTACCATTTCTTAAAATACAGAAAATAAAGTTCGAATTCTGAACTATTTTCTTTCGATTAAGAAATAGTATTAAAACTCCTTCTTAACCATGTTCATGCTAATTATAATTTCACCATGTATAAGCATCTAATTAAGAAAAACACATAGATTTTCTAAGAATAAAGATTTTTTGCTTCCAGATTATATATATATATATATATATATATATATATATATATATATATATACATATTATATTTTAACATCTTTATTGGAGTATAATTGCTTTACAATGGTGTGTTACTTTCTGCTATATAACAAAGTGAATCAGCTATATGTACACACATATCCCCATATCCCCTCCCTCTTGTGACTCCCTCCCATCCTCCCTATCCCAACCCGCCAGGTGGTCACAAAGCATCAAGCTGATCTCCCTGTGCTATGTGGCTGCTTCCCACTAGCTATCTATTTGACATTTGGTAGTGTGTATATGTGCATGCCACTCTCTCACTTCGTCCCAGCTTACCCATCTCCCGTGTCCTCAAGTCCATTCTCTATGTCTGCGCCTTTATTCCTGTCCTACCTCTAGGTCCTTCATAAATTTTTTTTTTTTTAAGATTCCATATATATGTGTTAGCATACAGTATCTGTTTTTCTCTTTCTGACTTACTTCACTGTGTATGATAGACCCTAGGTACATCCACCTCACTACAAATAACTCAATTTCGTTTCTTTTTATGGCTGAGTAATATTCCATTGTATATATGTGCCACATCTTCTTTATCCATTCATCTGTTGATGGACACTTAGGTTGCTTCCATGTCCTGGCTATTGTAAATAGAGCTGCAATGAACATTGTGGAACATGACTCTTTTTGAATTATGGTTTTCTCAGGGTATATGCCCAGTAGTGGGATTGCTGGGTCATATGGTAGTTCTATTTTTAGATTTTTAAGGAACCTCCATACTGTTCTCCATAGTGGCTGTATCAATTTACATTACCACTGACAGTGCAAGAGGGTTCCCTTTTCTCCACACCCTCTCCAGCATGTATTGTTTGTAGATTTTTTGATGATGGCCATTCTGACTGGTGTGACGTGATACCTCATTGTAGTTTTGATTTGCATTTCTCTAATGATTAGTGATGTTGAGCATCCTCTCATGTGTTTGTTGGCAATCTGTATATCTTCTTCGGAGAAATGTCTATTTAGGTCTTCTGCCCATTTTTGGATTGGGTTGTTTGTCTTTTTGATATTGAGCTGCATGAGCTGCTTGTAAATTTTGGAGATTAATCCTTTATCAGTTGCTTCATTTGCAAATACTTTCTCCCATTCTGAGGGTTGTCTTTTTGTCTTGTTTATGGTTTCCTTTGCTGTGCAAAAGCTTTTAAGTTTCATTAGGTCTGATTTGTTTATTTTTGTTTTTATTTCCCTTTCTCTAGGAGGTGGGTCAAAAAGGATCTTGCTGTGATTTATGTCATAGAGTGTTCTGCCTATGTTTTCCTCTAAGAGTTTTATAGTGTTTAGCCTTACATTTAGGTCTTTAATCCATTTTGAGTTTATTTTTGTATATGGTGTTAGGGAGTATTCTAATTTCATTATTCTACATATAGCTGTCCAGTTTTCCCAGCACCACTTATTGAAGAGGCTGTCTTTTCTCCACTGTATATTCTTGCCTTCTTTATCAAAGATTAGGTGACCATATGTGCATGGGTTTATCTCAGGCTTTCTATCCTGTTCCATTGATCCATATTTCTGTTATTCTGCCAGTACCATACTGTCTTGATTACTGGAACTTTGTAGTATAGTCTGAAGTCCAGGAGCCTTATTCTTCCAGCTCCGTTTTTCTTTCTCAAGATTGCTTTGGCTATTCAGCATCTTTTGTGTTTCCATACAAATTGTGAATTTTTTTGTTCTAGTTCTATGAAAAATGCCATTGGTAGTTTGATAAGGATTTCAATGAATCTGTAGATTGCTTTGGGTAGTATAGTCATTTTCACAATGTGGATTCTTCCAATCCAAGAACATGGTATATCTCTCCATCTGTTGGTATCATCTTTAATTTCTTTCATCAGTGTCTTATAGTTTTCTGCATACAAGTCTTTTGTCACCATAGGTAGGTTTATTCCTAGGTATTTTATTCTTTTTGTTGCAATGGTAAGTGGGAGTGTTTCCTTAATTTCTCTTTCAGATTTTTCATCATTAGTTTATAGGAATGCAAGAGATTTCTGCGCATTAATTTTGTGTCCTGCTACTTAACCAAATTCATTGATTAGCTCTAGTAGTTTTCTGGTAGCATCTTTAGGGTTCTCTATGTATAGTATCATATCATCTGCAAACAGGGACAGATTTACCTTCTTTTCTGATTTGGATTCCTTTTATTTCCTTTTCTTCTCTGATTGCTGTTGCTAAAACTTCCAAAACTATGCTGAATAAGAGTGGTGAGATTGGGCAACCTTGTCTTTTTCCTGATCTTAGTGGAAATTGTTTCAGGTTTTCACCATTGAGAACAATGTTGGCTGTGGGTTTGTCATACATGGCCTTTATTATGTTGAGCTAAGTTCCCTCTATGCCTACTTTCTGGAGGGTTTTTATCATAAATGGGTGTTGAATTTTGTTGAAAGCTTTTTCTGCATCTATTGAGATGATCATATGGTTTTTCTCCTTCAATTTGTTAATATGGTGTATCACATTGATTGATATGTGTATATTGAAGAATCCTTGCATTCCTGGGATAAACCCCATTTGATCATGGTGTAGGATACTTTTATTGTGCTCTTGGATTCTGTTTGTTATTTTGTTGAGGATTTTTGCATCTATGTTCATCAGTGATATTGGCCTGTAGTTTTCTTTTTTTGTGACATCTTTGTCTGGTTTTGGTATCAGAGTGATGGTGGCCTCATAGAATGAGTTTGGGAGTGTTCCTCTGTCTGCTATATTTTGGAAGAGTTTGAGAAGGATAGGTGTTAGCTCTTCTCTAAATGTTTGATAGATTTCACTTGTGAAGCCATCTGGTCCTGGGCTATTGTTTGCTGGAAGATTTTTAATCACAGTTTCAATTCCAGTGCTTGTGACTGGTCTGTTTATATTTTCTATTTCTTCCTGGTTCAGTCTTGGAGTGTTGTGATTTTCTAAGAATTTTTCCATTTCTTCCAGGTTGTCCATTGTATTGGCATACAGTTGCTTGTAGTAATCCCTCATGATCCTTGTATTTCTGCAGTGTCAGTTGTTACTTCTCCTTTTTCATTTCTAATTCTGTTGGTTTGAGTCATTTCCTTTTTCTTCTTGATGAGTCTGGCTAATGGTTTCTCAATCTTGTTTATCTTCTCAGAGAACCATCTTTTAGTTTTACTGATCTTTGCAATCGTTTCCTTCATTTATTTTTCATTTATTTCTGATGTGATCTTTATGATTTCTTTCCTTCTGCTAACTTTGGGGTTTCTTTTGTTCTTCTTTCTCTAATTGCTTTAGGTGTAAGGGCAGGTTGTTTATTTGAGATTTTTCTTGTTCCTTGAGGTAGGATTGTATTGCTATAAACTTCCCTCTTAGAACTGCTTTTGCTTCATCCCATAGGTTTTGGGTCATAGTATTTTCATTGTCATTTGTTTCTAGGTATTTTCTGATTTCCTCTTTGATTTCTTCAGTGATCTCTTGGTTATTTAGTAGTGTATGGTTTAGCCTACATGTGATTGTATTTTTTACAGTTTTTTTCCTGTAATTGATATCTAGTCTCATAGCGGTATGGTCGGAAAAGATACTGGATACGATTTCAATCTTCTTAAATTTACCAGGGCTTGATTTGTGATCCGAGATGTGATCTATCCTGGAGAATGTTCCATGAGCACTTGAGAAGAAAGTGTATTCTGTTGTTTTTGGATGGAATGTCCTATAAATATCAATTAAGTTCATCATGTTTAATGTGACATTTAAAGCTTGTGTTTTCTTATTTATTTTCATTATGGATGATCTGTCCATTGGTGAAAGTGGGGTGTTAAAGTCCCCTACTATGATAGTGTTACTGTCGATTTCCCCTTTTATGGCTGTTAGCATTTGCCTTATGTATTGACGCACCTATGTTGGGTGCATAAATGTTTACAATTGTTATATCTTCCTCTTGGAGTGATCCCTTGATCATCATGTTGTGTCCTTCTTTGTCTCTTGTAATAGTCTTTTATTTTAAAGTCTGTTTTGTCTGATATGAGAATTGCTACTCCAGCTTTCTTTTGATTTCCATTTGCATCTTTTTCCATCCCCTCACTTTCAGTCTGTATGTGTCCCTAGGTCTGAAGTGGGTCTCTTGTAGACAGCATATATACGGGTCTTGTTTTTGTATCCATTTGGCCAGTCTGTCTTTTGGTTGGAGCATTTAATCCATTTATATTTAAGGTAATTATTGATATGTATGTTCCTATTACAATTTTCTTCATTGTTTTGGGTTTGTTATTGTAGGTCTTCTCCTTCTCTCGTGCTTCCTGCCTAGAGAAGTTCCTTTAGCATGTGTTGTAAAGCCAGTTTGGTGGTGCTGAATTCTCTTAGCTTTTGCTTGTCTGTAAAGGTTTTAATTTCTCCATCATATATGAATGAGATCCTTGCTGGGTAGAGTAATCTTGCTTGTAGGTTTTTCCCTTTCATCACTTTAAATATGTCTTGCCACTCTCTTCTTGCTTGAAGAGTTTCTGCTGAAAGATCAGCTGTTAACCTTATGGGAATGCCCTTGTATGTATTTGTTGCTTTTCCCTTGCTGCTTTTAATATTTTTTCTTTGTATTTAATTTTTGATAGTTTGATTAATATGTGTCCTGGCATGTTTCTCCTTGGGTTTATCCTGTATGGGACTCTCTGCCCTTCCTGGACTTGATTGACTATTTCCTTTCCCATATTAGGGAAGTTTTCAACTATAATCTCTTCAAATATTTTCTCAGACCCTTTCTTTTTTCTCTTCTTTTTCTGGGACCCCTATAATTCGAATGTTGGTGTATTTAATATTGTCCCAGAGGTCTCTGAGACTGTCCTCAATTCTTTTCATTCTTCTCTCTTTATTCTGCTCTGCGGTAGTTATTTCCACTATTTCATCTTCAGGTCACTTATCTGTTCTGCCTCAGTTATTCTGCTGTTGATTCCTTCTAGAGAATTTTTAATTTCATTTATTGTGCTGTTCATCATTGTTTGTTTACTCTTTAGTTCTTCTAGGTCCTTGTTAAATGTTTTTTGTATCTTCTAAATTCTATTTCCAAGATTTTGGATCATCTTTACTATCATTACTCTGAATTCTTTTTCAGGTAGACTGCCTATTTCCTCTTCATTTGTTTGGTCTGGTGGGTTTTTACCTTGCTCCTTCATCTGCTGTGTTTTTCTCTGTCTTCTCATTTTGCTTAACTTACTGTGTTTGGGGTTTCCTTTTCACAGGCTTCAGTTTCGTAGTTCCCATTGTTTTTGGTATCTGCCCCCAGTGGGTAAGTTTGGTTCAGTGGGTTGTGTAGGCTTACTGGTGGAGGGGACTGGTGCCTGTGTTCTGATGGATGAGGCTGGATCTTGTCTTTCTGGTGGGCAGGACCACGTCCGGTGGTGTGTTTTGGGGTGTTTGTGAATTTATTATGATTTTAGGCAGTCTCTCTGATAATGGTTGGTGTGGTGTTCCTGTCTTGCTAGTTGTTTGGCATGGGGTGTCCAGCACTGTAGCTTGCTGGTCGTTGAGTGGAGCTGGATCTTAACATTGAGACAGAGATGTCTGGGAGAGCTCTCACCGAATGATATTACGAGTAGCCGGGAGGTCTCTGATGGACCAATGTCCTGAACTTGGCTCTCCCACCTCAAAGGCTCAGCCCTGACACCCGGCTGGAGCACCAAGACCCTGTCAGCCACATAGCTCAGAAGAAAAGGGAGAAAAAAAAGAAGAAAGAAAGAAAAAAATAAATAAAATAAATAAAGTTATTAAAAAAAAAAATTAAAAATATTATTAAAATAAAAAAGTAATTAAAAAAAAAAAGAGAGCAACCAAACCAATAAATGAATCCACCAGTGATAACAAGCACTAAAAACTATACTAAAACAAATGGACAGACAGAACCCTAGGACAGATGGTAAAAGCAAACCTATACAGACAAAATCACACAAAGAAGCATACACATACACACTCACAAAAAGAGAAAAAGGAAAAAAAAAATATATATATATATATATAAAGGAAGAGAGCAAACAAATCAATAAAAAAAATCTACCAATGATAATAAACTCTAAATACTAAACTAAGATAAGCATAAAACTAGAAACAAATTAGATGCAGAAAGCAAACCCCAAGTCTACAGTTGCTCCCAAAGTTCACCGCCTCAGTTTTGGGGTGATTCATTGTCTATTCAGGTATTCCACAGATGCAGGGTACATCAGGTTGATTGTGGAGATTTAATCCACTGCTCCTGAGGCTGCACAGAGAAATTTCCCTTTCTCTTCTTTGTTCGCACAGCTCCTGGGGTTCAGCTTTGGATTTGGCCCTGCCGCTGCATGTAGGACGCCCTCTGGCATCTGTTCTTCGCCCAGAGAGGAGGGGGTTAAAGGAGCAGCTGATTAGGGGCTTCTGGCTCACCCAGGCTAGGGGGAGGGAGGGGTATGGAATTAGGGTCAAGTCTGTGGTGGCAGAGGCCAGTGTGAAGTTGCAACAGCCTGAAGCGCACCATGTGTTCTCCCAGGGGGAGTTGTCCCTGGATCACAGGACCCTGGCAGTGGCGGGCTGCACAGGTTCCCAGGCAGGGAGGTGTGAATAGTGACCTGTGCTTGCACACAGGCTTCTTGGTGGTTGCAGCAGCAGCCTTAGCATTTCATGCCCATCTCTGGTGTCCACGCTGATAGCCACGGCTCGCACCCATCTCTGGAGCTCATTTAGGCAGTGCTCTGAATCCCCTCTCCTCGTGCACCCTGAAACAATGGTCTCTTGCCTCTTAGGCAGGTCCAGACCTTTCCCTGGACTCCCTCCTGGCTAGCTGTGGCACACTAGCCCCCTTCAGGCTGTGTTCTTGCAGCAAACCCCAGTCCTCTCCCTGTGATCTGACCTCCGAAGCCCGAGCCTCAGCTCCTAGCCCCCACCCATCCTGGCGGGTTAACAGACAAGCCTCTCGGGCTGGTGAGTGCTGGTCGGCTCTGATCCTCTGCACGGGAATCTCTCTTCTTTGCCCTCTGCACCCCTGTTGCTGCGCTCTCCTCCGTGGCTCCAAAACTTCCCCCCCCACCCCCCATCTCCTCCAGTGGAGGGGCTTCCTAATGTGTGGGAACTTTTCCTACTTCACAGCTCCCTCCCCGAGGTGCAGGTCCTGTCCCTATTCTTTTGTCTCTGGTTTTCCTTTTTTCTTTTGCCCTACCCAGGTACGTGGGGAGTTTCCTGCCTTTTGGGAAGTCTGAGGTCTTCTGCCAGCATTCAGTAAGTGTTCTGTAGGAGTTGTTCCACATGTAGATGTATTTTTGATGTATTTTTGGAGAGGACGGTGATCTCCACGTCTTACTCCTCCACCATCTTGAAGGTCCTCCTCCAGATCATATATTTTTGAAAGCACATAATTTTCTTATAATTTTATGTAGTTCAAATTAGTCATTTATTTCTTAACATTGTAACAACTTTTAAGTAATTTTAAATAAGGGGAAATAACTTTTATAAAACAAATATTAAAAAGGTGTTATAAAATTAAAATATTTTAACTATTTTATATTTTTACATAGTGCATTTTATTCTATATCTAAATAATTTCAAAAATTATATGTATAAACTTTGTGCTTTGATTTACTTGTAGACATTTTGAAATGTCCACCTACAAGAACATTTTACAGCTGAAATAGTATTAAAGAACAAACATAAAAGGCTGTTTTTGCAACTGTGGCAGAATAACTTGATAAGAGAAAAACTGGCTAATAATATATTTGAATTTTGATCTAGTAGATAGTAAAATTATGCAATACATGTAAAATTTCCTATTTCCCTATTGTAGGGTGTTGGGGGGAGAGAGTTAAATAACCTTGAAAGCACGGTAATTAGATAAAGAATACATATGAAGATAACAACTAAACGAACACCTAAAAAGAAATTTTAAAATTACAGACTCAAATACCTGCCACTTAACATTAAAATAAAAGTGTACCACACATATATAAACTACTACTTTTTTTTCAGTAATATGGCTTTGACATGAGATTGCCTTGCAAGTGACTCATGAGCCCCATCAGGAACATGTGAGATTTGCTTCTGTGAATACAAAGGTGATTCCATCTGGAAAGTGGGTGACAGGGTTTCCAGTTTGCTGATTTCATTCACCCTTTTCTCTCATTCCATTACAATTCCATATACTCTCAGAAAACTGTATTTGCTTGTATCATTTTACATCTCCATATGGACTGGATCCAAGCTGACAAATTCCATGAGTTGCATATTTTCTTTTAAGTTTGACTTTAGGAGTCTTTCTCTTAGCCTTATTTTAACTATCATCTTCCTTACAATAATTTATTTTGTTGAGTTGTTTATGGCAGAAGGGCAATTCCAGTACCAGTTACTTAGTCATGGTTAGAAATTTTCATCTCTTGAGTCAGTTCATGTGCAGTAATTTTTTGAAACGCTTAGAATCAGGCATTCTGGTCATCTTTCTCATCCAGCAAAACACAACTTCAGTCCCTATAAAGTCAATATTGTTGATACCTTCTCAAGAGGAAAGAAAAGTTGAGACCTCTACCTCATGCCCACTGAATCACAGATGCTTTCATACAGCATTGTTGGTATTTTCCAAACATCTTAGTGTGTTTGCCATTGTTTTTCAATGATTCTAGTTCATGTAACAAGTCCTCAAAAAGATCTTTAATTCATTAAGAACCTACTTCCAGAGTATCACAAGTATGTCCATTCGATTCTGAATAAGGAATGTATTTAGTGATTCCAAATAAGTATGTATATGTATTTAGGATACACAAGTGTGAAGGATGACACCATTTCTGAGCAGAGAACTTTAGCTGTACATTGGTATCACTACATGTGGTTTTCTGCACAGGTTGCCATAAATTTGGAGACTAAATAAAACTCAACCAGAATATGGTTGAAAAGCGTGAAACCTCATATACATGGGATATATAAAGTTTTATTAATCTGGTCACATGTGTTCTCCAATGCAGCAAAATCATTTTAGTTTCTCCTAAATAAAACAAAGGGAAAGCTGTTTTGTTTTGGTTTTTTTTCTAGGCATAAGGCTGACTAATGTGAAAATCGAGGCTTAGCAATACTTTCCTTACTTGTGGATCCAGGAGAGTGTATTTTCAGATTCAAAGTTAAAAATCAACAATGAGATGTGGTTCTCCCATTCCCTTTGCCCTGGCCTTCTAACCCTGAAAAGGGAAAATACAATAAATCCAACCTCCTCAATTGCCAGAAGAACATCTCCATAAATCTACACAGCTGAGATGTTGATTGAGAGTAGTTTTCTCTAATTTATTTTTTTAAATCTCAAGGCTTTTCTAGGAAAGTCAGGGAAAGAAGGAATTATCATAGGAATTACTTGCAAAGTTAATTCCCCACTCCCAGTGCCAGGAAATATCTCCCTGAAAGTGGCAGTTTGGCTATAAAAATACTTCCAGAGGAGATCTAAATGAATAGAAAAGAGATAGTCTCTCCTCCCACTAAATCTATTGAAGACCTCCTCTAACCATGTCCTTTCTCCTCAGGCCCATAACACTTACTTCTCTGAGAAAGGCAAGACGAATTTAGGACCTCTTGCCATGACATTACTAAAATCTGTGTTCACATTATGTGTTAACTACCCAAATGTAATAGAGTAGAATTCAAAAGTGACAGGATGCCATGTGCACTCCTGTTAAAGTGGGATGAAATAGGGAATAAAAAGGTGGAAAGTAAGTGTGGGGAGGGAATATTTATGAAGAACTAGGAAATGCATTTTCTTCTGGCAATTTGGAAAACTATTCAGATGAAATTGTCACCTTCATGGCCCCAAACTCCAAGTTTTATCCTCTGGCATACTGGCAAAGTTGTAAGGAATTTTTCCCTGGGAGGTCACAGAGAAACTTTCAAAAGATAAGAAAACTCTCCATTTGAGTTCGCTCCTGCCTCTTTGAATTGCCCCATCACTTTTCACCTAAAACTTCATCATCACTACCCGCTAACTTCTTTTAAACAGCCTCTGCTGCTGACACCAATCCCTCTAGTTTTTTTATCTGATTATCTCAATGTTTTTTATGTACATCCCTAAAGACAATGATACAAGTTGCAGTAAGTTTTGGTTGTTGGGCAACTTCTATTCTGAAAATTCCTCCACTCCTCTTGTAAGGAAAAAAAAAAAAAGTTTACTCTGAATAGAATATTGTAAAATATTAGAGAGATAAAAAGTTAATGTAATTGAATTTTAGTTCCTAAAGTTCAATTGTTCATAAGATGAGAAAATATAAATTCCATAACTAAAGCCCCTGTGGATTCTAAAAGATCTCAGTTTATGTGTTCTCCCTTACTCATATTTCCATCAAATGAGAGCTAAGTCTTCTGTTGCAATGAGTTAAAACTAAAATCAAGCTTACAATTTTAAGAGTACATTGCATTGAATACAAAAAAGATGATGATAATGAGTCCATGCCATATTTGGAAAATTATTCTAAGAACGAAATGAAGCAACTTACTTGCAAGTGAATGGAAGTCCTTTATTCCTAAAACATCTATTGGCACATTGGTCTGCAGTGTTCATTTTTTTTGTTTTTATCTTCAGTAATGGGTCTTCTTTAATTAGAGTAGTCTTTGCTGACTTTTTGAATTCATGAAGTGTGTTTCTTCTTTTCTTCTGTCCTTCTATTAATAATAATAATTTTTTAAAAACATACGGGAAAAGCTTTTAAGGCTCATATAGAAAAAAATATCCCTAAGAATCATCTACGAGGTAATGATTTTATCTGACAACATACCAGACCTCCAGGGGTTGGGGGGTGGAGTGATGTGGGTAATGATACTCTCAGATACTTAAGAGCAAGAGAGGAATAGTTAATCAGTGAAGAAAAAATAACTTCACATACAGAGTCATTCATCTACATTCTTTCAAATGAAGGATGCTTTTAAAAATTAGGACAGAGTTCACTCTTAAGAAATAAATAACATGGTATTCTCCAAACAGTATGAAACGAAGTGCCAGGACATATCATATCATGCTCTATAATTAAATCTGTCATTTCCTTCTACAATTGGTCGTTATGTAAGTTATAGTACTAATTAGATAAGCCACTTCAATGACAGGTGAGAAACTTCTCACTAAAAATGGTGCACTGGGTAAATTCTTCTGACTTGGTCTTTAAAGTATTTCATACTATTCATATTTTAGCCCTTTCATTTCCTACATAAGTGTTTTCTGTGCTTTTGGGCACTATTTCTCAGTATCACTGAAGTGTTTGTTTTGAAATCAAGCCAAATGTTGTAAATCAAATGTATGTAAAACTTCATCCTTTAATGTAGCAATATCATTTTTCTTCATCAACGTATTCTACCAGGCCCCTAGATAGCATGAAGCCTCCTATTAAAAAGCTGAAGAGCAAAGCTAAAACATGCCAAGAGACTTAATCTTATGGATAACTTTAGAATAGAAAGAACTTGCTTCTTCATTCTTAATTTGCCCAGAGTTACCTGGTTTCTAATGATAATCACCTCTTCACAATGAGGATCAAATTGTCTAAGAGATTGCAGCTGTCGTAGAACAAGGATGGACATAATGGTGCCCCTCCCCTGCCTGTCAAATTATTTGAATACCCTTATAACAAAGGCAGTAATAATACGTACATTTTTAAGATACGGAAACCAAGACACATGGGAAAATTGACGACTTAGAAGATCTGATTGAAAATCCAGCTGTCTGGCTTCAGAGCCCCCACTCTTAAACACGTATGATGCCATCTCTCGCTAAGACTTGCTAAGAAAGCATGTGGAAATAACGGCTTGTAAACAGTTTCTGAAGATTTGGTTAAAGCTATCGGTAGAGAAGTAACTTGGATGGCAGAACAGGAAATCACTTCTTGGCTTTAAACGTGGTGAAATGTGCCAGGAAAAGAGGGTGAAAATTTTTCTGCAGAAAATTTGGAAATATGGCTTAACAGAGTGAGGTACCAAGAATGGCATCATACTCTTAAGTCTGCCAGCAACCACTGGCTCCAGTTGTTTTATTAAACATGCAGATGCTACCCATTAATATCTATCCTAACCTGGAGTCCACAGTAAATAAGAGAAAACATGAATTCCTCTAAATTTCTGGTTCTCTATAAAACTCCAGAACACAATCCCCAAAAAACTGGAACTAATTTCTGTAATAATGCTTTCATTTTCTTTTCTTTTCTTTTCTTCAACTTTTCTTTGCCCTATAAGATGGAATGGCTATGGTAGAACAGATATAATTTAAAAGACATTTTAACATAGAAATTCAGTCAACCAAATAATCCATCAACATGTTATTTATTGAGTGTGGACCAAATGCCTTGCATAACGTTGGCAGACTGATGATAATTCTGGCATTCTTATTGACTTGCCAAGTGACTTTGTTTAATTACCTTAAATGCTAATATCCCATTACTCAATTTACAAAATGAAAGTTATATTATATTTGAACTAAAAGGAGCTATTTAAACTATAATCATTTGGAAATCAATTTGGGTTAAAAATGTTATGAATATGCAAAGTTTTAGTTTTGTTTTTGAAATTTCATCCTTTAATTTCTGGCATAAGAGAAGAAACCGTTATTCTCCCAAGCAAATGGTATTATTCTTTTCAAATTTTGGTTTCTGCCACAGGACCATGTTAATGGGAGATAAGTTTCTCCACTAAGAGTTTCTGCTTCTTTTGACATTAGTGCACAATTTCTTAGGTGCTGTGAAATGTTTCACAGCATAAAAATCATCTGAATTCCTGTATAAATTGGAATGCTTCTCAGAAACAAATAGTGCTTAATGGACGCAGAAAATCTATTCAAAAAACTATCTGCCAAAGTGGAAAAATTGTGGTATATATATATATATATATATATATATATATATATATATATATACACACATATATATGTATGTATATATATACATATATATATACCATATATATAAAATAAATTCAATCAACTAAAAGTATAGAATTAAAATTGGCCTAATGTATTATGTATTTATTACCTATGTTTAAGTGTAAGAGAAGAACATAAAACTAAATTTTAAAAGTCTAAGACAAACATTGAGTTCAGACATGTATTTTACTAATTACCAAATAAAATAGAATACCTGGTCAGTGCTCTGGTTTCTTTTCTCAGAACCATACAACATGAAGGAAGGCACTGAGGATGACTAGAGAAAAGTGGTTTCTGTGGGATCGTTGATTATATTTAATTCTGCAGATCCTCAGCTGTCCTATTGAAATGTGTTAATGCCTGGCTGTACCTCATAAAAATAGTCTACTCTTGCTTGCTGATAAACTTTCGATCACTACCTTTCATCTAAAGATCAAACAGTATCCTGAAAAGCAAATAAATCTATGATTTCCCTTTACTAGATAATAAATAGGAGAGAAAAGCTTGTCTGGGGCTACAAAGCTAATCAGGGGCAATCAGAACCAGATACTAAGATTCCCTTCTCACTCTTTATTTCTCATGACTTAGAAGCTTTCCCTTATAATTCAGTCATATCTACTAGGTCAGTAACTAATTATTCAAAAATGCGAAGTTCAAGCTAGTTGTACGTCATGTAATCCACACATCAATAAAATTAATTCCTTCTTCAATAAAAGAAAAATTCAAAACAGAAGTCATTCAAAAACAGCATCTGAAAATAAAATTCCTTTGCTGAAAATACTTTTAACTTTCTCTTCCATATGTATTAACAACTGATGCTTGTTTTAACAACAGTTAAAAGACAAGCTTAATTTGGGAAGAAACTCAAAAATATCTTTGGATCATATTTTTCCCTACTATTTTTTGTGCATGACTGCTAGTTGAAGTTTATAAACAAAACATTGAAATGAAATCAAAGGGTAAGAGATCACTGCAACTTTGTCATGCTTTCTTATATTTTAAATTGCAACTCCTTTTCCCTCTTCCCTCAGTATGGGAAAACATTCTGTAGCTATATTTCCTGAAGAAACCAAAGTCCCTATTTTAAAACTGAAATCATTAGGCTCTTAGTGAAAAGCTACAAACAGAAAGTAGGGTCAAATGTATCAAGGTGCTTGAAGAAAGACACATTTCTCCCTCTGGTCCCTGGGCCTCACACTCTTTTCTCTCAGTACCTCATATATTTTCTTCTCTGTATGGACTAACCATTGACTTCAAAGAAAAATCATGCAAAGGAAAGGATTTGCAGGGTGTGGAAAGAAGCAGGAATCTGGCTCCACATATTCTGAGAAATCTACCCACATGATTAGTGATTAACAGCTTGAAGTGGCAAGATGTTAAGATGAAAGTACACAAATAATTAATGGAAGGGAATGGTGGTGACTGGAGATTTACTTCCCAAAGGCAAAAGTCATAAATACAAGTCCAAATCTTCATTTCTATTATCTAGGACTTGGGTTTCACAAGTGGACAATTTTCATCCCTGCTTTAGAGAAGGGAACAATATCATAAATAAAGATGTCAAGAAGGGATCAAGTCAGATTTAAATCAAATGTTGGTATTTGAGAAGCAGCATAAGTATCTCTTCCAAAAAGATTTACAAATGAAATGATGTTCAGTGTGAGAATAGGGACCTCCCTAGATATTTCCCTCCTACTTCCATGCCACTGCCTCATTCATCCTCCTCCTGGTCTCTTCCTTCACTGTCTGTTTCTGCCTGCAGCTCTCCTCCACACACCAACTAAAACAACACTAAACAACACTAAACAGCACACCAACTACAACACACTTCAGTCAGGTATCTTGTCAACTCAAAAACTTCCAGCTGTGACCCATAATGTTTAAAATAGTGTAATTTAGCATGATATTCAAGCATACATGCTAGTCTATCTTACTTTTCCAAACCCAGGCCATACTCCTCCTCCTCAGGTACTCAGTACACCAGCCCTACATGATTGCCTGTCCTTATACTCTCTCGCTTCAGTACCTTCAGCCACTTTGTGTTCCCCTGACTTAAGTACTGACCATACTACTACCTGCATTTTCACACTCAACTTGAGTATTGCATACTCCCTAAACCTGGTTTGATCCTCTAAGCTAGAAATGAACTCTCAACCATAACATAATAATACTTCTAACACAGAATTTTTCCTATATTACTTAGCAAAATGGATTTTTTAAAGCGAGTTTCAGTTGATTTCACTGCTGCTGTATTCAATATAAATAAAAGGGAAAATGCACATTGCATATTTCATTCACATAGATTTGGGTAGGAATCTCAGCTCTATCCATTATGTAAGATAATAAGAAAAAAATAATTAAGTTCTTTAACTTCAGTTTCCTCATGTAAGATGAGTCAATTCAATAATGCCAATCTTATTAGAATTAACTAAGTTTTGTTTTAGAACTTGGTCCATAACAGTCGCTCAACAAATGTGGCTTTCATCATCAAAAAATCTACAAACAATAAATGCTGGAGAGGGTGTGGTGAAAAGGGAACCCTCTTGCACTGTTGGTGGGAATGTAAATTGATGCAGCCACTATGGAGAACAGTATGGAGGTTCCTCAAAAAACTAAAAATAGAACCACCGTATGACCCAGCAATCCCACTACTGGGCATATACCCTGAGAAAACCATAATTCAAAAAGAGTCATGTACCACCATGGTCATTGCAGCTCTATTTACAATAGCCAGGACATGGAAGCAACCTAAGTGTCCATTGACAGATGAATGGATAAAGAAGACGTGGCACATATATACAATGGAATATTACTCCACCATAAAAAGAAATGAAATTGAGTTATTTGTAGTGAGGTAGATGGACCTAGAGTCTGCCGTACAGAGTGAAGTAAGTCAGAAAGAGAAAAACAAATACCGTATGCTAACACATATATATGGAATCTAAAAAAAAAAAATGGTCCTGAAGAACCTAGGGGCAGGACAGGAATAAAGACGCAGACGTAGAGAATGGACTTGAGGACACGGGAAGGGGGAAGGGTAAGCTGGGATAAAGTGAGAGAGTGGCATGGACATATATACACTACCAAATATAAAATAGGTAGCTAGTGGGAAGCAGCCGCATAGCACAGGGAGATCAGCTCGGTGCTTTGTGACCACCTAGAAGGGTGGGATAGGTAGGGTGGGAGGGAGACGCAAGAGGGAGGCGATATGGAGATATATGTATATGTATAGCTGATTCACTTTGTTATAAAGCAGAAACTAACACACCATTGTAAAGCAATTATATGCCAATAAAATGTTAAAAAAAAAATGAAGGTATTGGGGTGGAGAGTCAGTAAAAAAAAAAAAAAAAAAAAAAAAAAAACAAATGTAGGTTTCTCTCTCACTTGTTCATCTGTACATCTCCCACAGGCTCCTTGATAGTAGGTGCTCATTTAATGTTGTGTTGTTGTTGTTAGAGGGGATTGGATATTTGTATCCAGTGTAGGTGGGAGTAGATAGAGGATAATCCTATGTAAACCAATTCCTATAAAGATGGCTTGGGTCTATTATATTGAACATTTCTTTCAGTTTTCTGAAACTTTTCTAAAAATATCTCTATAATATATTCTGCTCATAACTGGTTGTCACCTCATTATAGTATCCACTTCTTTTTAAATATTGTCTTATTTCACAATAGGTAAAACAGCAGACTCATAAGCTAAATCAAAAAGTATAACCGAAGCAAGTAACAACAAAATTCTAAATGTTCAATGTTAGATGATATAAAAAAGAACAGACTTTCTTTATATGTTCTAAGAGGGCTATCCATGTTTTCCACTTTGAAGAATGTTATTTTTTTAAAAACTATCAAAATAAAGTTGCCGCCCAGACAAAGGCAGACCCTCTTTTGTTAACAATTTTAGCATTATCCACTTTAGGAATTATTCTATTACTTGTAATTCCCAACTGGCCTCTCCTTGCCTGCAGCATACTCTTGGGCTGCATTCCCCCTATCCTCAGGAAACGCAGTCATTTCAACATTAGCCAAAATGAAATATAATTACAAATGTAAATCTCCTGCCAAAACTTCGCAATGCATGCCAAAAACAAATAGACATTGTCTATGGTTGATCTACTGTTTGGGTTTTCCACACTGTGTTCCCCATGCATAAGCACAGATGATTCCAGGTAACCATATTCTACTTCAGCCCATCAATAGTTTGATCTTTGAAAATGAAAGTCCTCAAAATATTAGCTGTCATTTCAATTTATAGTCAAAATCCCACAAACCAGCAATGTCATATAAGAATCAATTTTAACATGACCCATCTCAAAGGTGATAACCTGCTAGATTGAACTTTTTTTTTTCACCTCTTCAGAAATCTAACATAAATGTTCTCGAACTGACACTTCCCACACAGTGTTGTTTTACAAAAGGGACACATCACAAAATTGAAGAAAGCCAGGTGGGACTGATTTTTCTCATCATTTTGCAAATTCTTGGTGCTTTCAACCTTTGTATTACATTGGAAACTAGATTAGAGGTCTGATAAATGTCATATTTAACTTATCTCAAAAGATATAACTGAGATATATCTCAGTTCTCTGTCTTATATTATTAAAAAAACTATGTCTACTGTCTGGGCATTTATTCCATTCTTTTATTCCCCTGTGCCCACCTATGATGCTCACTACCTTCTCCCGTTGGCATCCCAGCCACGACAATAATACAACCAAATACAGATGTTTCCTCTTGCCCTGATAACAACAGAAAACTTCCCAAAGCAGCAAATGAAACCTCTAAACTTCCAGGCAGTATGAACTCCCAAGCAACTCCTTCCCAACCTGTAAATTCTGGGGAGAAAATGGGAGACTGAAGGGAGCGGTTCTACAGCTATAATCAGAGTCACACAATTTTTGCCTCCTTGGCCCTGCAGTTTCAAAAGGGCAGGCATCCACACCCAGAAAGAATGAGACCCTAGGAGAGAGGCTTTCTCTTTCATTTTTATAACATGCATATGCTCAGAGTTTAATCTGCCTTCTCCAAATGAAAACCTGTATGAAGTCATAATTTGGCCCTGAATGTTGACTGAGTGATGTGGGGTAGTGGATTGTCATGGAAAATTGTCCTCTGGAAAAAAAAAAAAAAAAAACATGTCCCTGCTGTACTGACCATCACTTTCCCCCCCTCTCTTCAGCTTTAAATTTATCCAAACCAGCAAAGTTCAGCCAATGTTAGCATCTCGTTCCCATCCCACCATCCCTGACTATCAGGCTAAGTGAGAGGGGGCTGGATCAATGGGGAGGGGGATGGAAACAACAGAGGGGATGCTAAGTATCTTTTTAAATGCTTTTCAAACAGAAAGAGAATGTCAAAAGAAAGCTAAATGAGAGATTTTAAAAACCCATACCACATACAGAGTTAAGGAAGGATGCTGGGCACAGGGTAAAGAGAGAGCGTTAGGAAAAGGAAATGTTAGCAAGAGAGAGTTAAAGAATAATAATAATAAGGAAGAAAAGAGAAAACTAACCTGCATAGGGGATGGCAGTGGGAAGCAGGAGGAGGTGGAGGAGGACGTGCTGCAGCAGTACGGCTGGCAGAAGTTTGGTCACCCACATGGTGCTGCTGGAGGTGCTGGCGGATCCCACTGGCGATGCCTGGGTGAAAGAATCCTGTTCCGACTCAGTGCCTAGAAGAGCCCGGCGGCTCTGAGCTGCTTTTTATTGCGATGAGCTAAGTTTGTTGTGTGATTAACTGGAAAGATCTAGGTCTGAACTCCCTCTTACGGTAAGAAACTGTTTAACAACAGCCCTTTACTCTCTTCCACCCCCCTCCTTTCCTCACCACCCCCCACCCCCCAGCAGCACCAAACAGATCCCAGCTCCCCACGACCCCACCCCCACTCTGCTGAGGAAAGAAACTTACAAAGAGAAGGTCACCTGGCCTGAGGCCAGCTTCAATTTGGAAGTTGGAGCTCCAGCTCCCAGTGGCTCCTATCCGAGCAGGGAAGGGAGGAGCAAGGCTCAGCCCAATAGCTAAATCAAGGCACAGGCAGAGGACCAATTCGCTCAATTTAAGCAGGAAAATACACGTGTTTACATCTCTATTTGGGAAAAGAGGAAGGGGAAGCAGCATAAGAAGAAAGCACAGCACTGCCTTTCTGTCAAATGTGCGTCAGCTGCTAATCTGTCTAGTTCCACTACTAGAGCAATCCAGGGATTCCAAACACGGACACAGGCTCTCCAGGTGGTCAGAGCCCGGGAAGGAGCGGGTAGGCAGGCCGGCAGGCAGAGCGCAGACAGGTCCAGCCCAGGTAGCGAGAGGTCCGGTGAGAAAAGGGTATGTTATTGTGGGGTAAAAATAAGTAAACAAGCAAAACAAAAGCACCCACGGTGTCAGGCAGGAAAATTGCCCCTGCCCAATGGGCTCAAAGCAGGTAGGTTTTTTCAGAAGCTGAGCTAAGCTACCCCAGTCACCACAAAGGTACCAAAAGCACATAGAAGAAATTTGTCTGGTTTGGGGTCTGTGATAAAATCTGGTCATGTACTCTTCGTAAAATGTCTAAGACATTGGGATTACCCACTGCCTCTCCCTGACAGATAAATGTGGCACGGATTACATGTCCTTGTGCACACACACACACAAACACACTCACTCACACATGTGGGTAACTTCTAAGACTAACTTTCACTGGAAATCTCTCAAGGGGGTTGAATTCATAAATAATTCATACCCCTCTCTTCTCTAGCTCCATCCCACCTGCATGCGCTCAGCAGCCTCTGAAAATCTAAGTGGAGAGAAGGCGAGCTTGCATGGGGGGGGTGGCGGAGATAAGGGACAGACACTTGTTATCTAGAGATTTGTCTTTGAACCTTGAGGTGATGCTTTGATTACTTTAGGTAAGAGCGTGCTTGATTTTTAATGGATTTGGGGGTATAGTTGCCCCTGTGTATCTCTGAAATGGGTACAAGTAGGAACAGTGTCTCTGTCCACAGAAGAAAAGAAAGTGGGCATAATGTGGAATGTCTCTGGAGCAGTGTGCAGCTGTACAGAGATGGTAGTGGGCGAAATTAAAACCATCCACAGAACAGCCTTCCCTGCACAGTTCTCATTCCTCATCCTCCAGTTCGGTCCACCCCCACCTCCAGAAAGAACCTAAGGTTGGGGGAGAGCTAGAGAAGCTAGTGATTAAGAACTAGTTTTGAGGAATCCACTTCATCTTACCTTTTCCTATTGTTAATCCTTCTCTTTGATCATTTTCTCCTTATAGAAACAAAACCAAGCAAACTTAAAAATCATTTGTCAGCCTATTTTACTTTCCTTTTCGCTTTCTATTACAATTCTCAATTTCAGTATATTGCTTGACCATGATTCTGAATTGCCCCATGGTATCTCCTGTGCTTTACTAGGGATTCAGACGCCTTTTAAAGAAGCTAGATTTTTTCTGTAAGTAAATTCTTATAGGTAAAGAATGAAGACCAGTCTTTCTATTTGTTTTCTCTTTCTCAGAGAAAACAGAATCAGGGCCATAAGCATAATTGCAATTATCATTATAGCTTGGGGCAAAATCTATCCTGGATAAGAGATTCAGGGCACTGAAAAGAAATTGAATAAACTTATTTAACAGGTCACACATTTTCACAATTTTTTATTGGCACATTAAATATAATAAATGCTTAACCTTATTTAGAGTTATTTATATTTCTAGTTTGACAGGTTATTTGGTTTATCTATATTGAAATGACAGCTAATATGCATTGAGTTTTTAGTGTATGCTAAGCATTGTACCAAGTACTCTTAAAAAGATTCTTATTTAATCCTTACAATAAACCTACATTAAAAAGAATTATTATAATTCCCAGTTTATAGTTGAGGAAACTTAAGTAAATTATTTTTATTCTTAAATAACTTGTTCAAGATCCCAAAGGAATAAAGATTTAGGTGGGAGAGTTGAACATTGTTGGTCACAACCCATAGGATGGGGTTAACTTCTGTAAACCTCATAAGAACCACATGTCTTTTGTACAAGATTATAATCACTAAAGTTAGCCTAAGACCAAACATAGGAGATGCTTAATAATAATTTACAAAACAAACCAAAATATAAACAATTTAAAATTTCCCAAAACTATGATAAAATACACAAATAAAATAATAAATTGTGCTGTTATTTTACTTTGTCTTGATAATATATTCTCTTTTTCTTTCTAAATTATAATAATGATGTTTTCCCCGTGCTCTGCTCTTAACCTTTATACTCCTTAGGTGTTAAACTGTGTAAATCCCCAAAACTGTTTCTGAAAATTTTTTGATGAAACAGAAAATATAAGGAGAATACTTTAAATGCTACAATTTGTGTAATTACTTAAATACAGGATGGATACTCATTGCCCATATAATATCATTTTAAATCTTTCGTAAGTTTAAGGTCTCTAGTATTCCATGTAAACTGGACTGATTGAATGGAAAAATGTATGCCACTGGAGTTTTTTTAAAGCCTGCACTTGGTTCCCCCCCAAAAAGAAAAAAAAAGGTCCTTGTCGTCAAAAACCTCCTGTTTCTCAAGCACCAGTGATGTTTGCATCTATTTACATCAGAGTGAAACTGATAGGACTTTGTGCTCTGCAGACCACTAATGAGTTCTGCACTCTTGGACTAGTCATTTTATTTATTAAGTGATTGGCACATATGTGGTACCATTCTGTTTGCTACTACTACTCCTGTAGACTCAGTTTAGTCGTACGCCTGGTTTCAAATCCCAGTTACTAATTGAGAAAGTTAATTAATCTCCCTAAAACTCAGTTTCCCTACCACTAAAGTGGGACACTCTGTACCAGGTATTGATACTTGGCTCAACATTTCAAATGTGTTATCTCACTTACCCGCTCACCCCTGAACAGAAGCTATATAAGTATAAGAGGTAAGTATTATTATTGTCTCTGATTTACAGATTAAAAAAAACTGAGATTTACAGATGATAAGGAACTCGCTTTAGGTTAAACTGCCAATAGCATGCGATTCTAAGCCACAGCTATCCAGGTATCAAGTCACTGCTATCAAATACTATGCCACACTGACAGATCCAGATTGAAAGATTTCCAACCTTCTTCCTAGCTTTCAAATTTCATTATTCTTCTTATATGAATTCTTTAGTGGTCACTACACTTTTATGCAATTCTTGCCTTCAACATAAGAAAAACAGTACCTGTGTCATCTTTGAGATGGCTTATCTTTCCCATGCAACCATATCTTCTCATTCTTTCCCTACTTATTTGTTCCACCCTCTAAATGGTAATTTTTCATCTGTAGGCCTCACCACTAAACAATCGTGTTGATTACCTTTAATGTAGGAAATATTGCAAAATTCATTATGATTTGTACTGATTTCCTTTAGATAATACAGCTCATTTCAGAGCATGTATATAAAGTGTTGGTCGACACATTCATTAATTTGCCTTGACTTATATCCAAGGTGCTACCATCTGAATGGTTGTGTCCCACCCAAAATTCAAATATTGAAATCTTAACCCTCAAAGATGATAGTACTAGGAGGTAGAGTCTTTGGGAGGTGCTTTGGGAAAGGGATTAGTGCCTTTATAAAAGAGACTCCAGAGAGATTCCTTGCCTCTTCCACCATGTGAGGACACAGCAAGAAGGCACCATCTGTGAACCAGAAAGTAGGCCTTCACTAGACACCAAATCTGCTGGTGCCCTGATCTTGAAATTCCAGCCTCCAGAACTGTGGGAAATAAATTTCTGCTCTTTATCACCCACCCACTCTGTGGTATTTTGTTGTAGCTGCTCAAAAAGACTAAGACACAGGTACCTTTAACAGTAGCTCCTAGTGAAGGAGTATATGTTCTAGGGATAGAAAATGGTTATTGGGTAATTGCTTTTCAGAAAACAAAATTTAAAAGTGTCTAATGTCTAACACTGAGTACTAGTTCAACTAAAACTTTGGATCAGATAGAAAACATTTATAAATAAGTGAAGCAGAATCAGAAAACAATATGATCAAAGTAGGCATGATAGCATGTTTATTTGAAAATTTCTTCAAGACAGGGTACAATGGCCACGTAAAAACCTCACCCTGTGCTGTCAGCATGTTAACCACAAGCCATATGTGCCTATGTAAAAACTTAAGTAAAATTAAAACTAAACTTTCAAAGTTGCACTATCAATGTTTCAAATACTTAACCATCAAATGTATGTCGCTTCCGTCATGAACAATGCAGATATGGAATATTTCCGTCATTGCAGATAGTTCTATTAGATAATGTTTATCTAGTCTAAGATGTCATTTAAATGTCATTTTAATGTGATTGTAGGCTCAAGCAGAGGGGTAGATCAAAACAATGACTGTTAAAGATGAAAGAAAAAGAGAATACTAAAAATTAATCTGTACGTTGGTGACATTTACTTTGAAATCCCCCAACTTTCTTTCTATTAGTATTTTACATAGTTTGAACAAGTATAACAGGACTCCAAATTACTTTGTCTTTTGAACAGAAGACAGACAGGTCATTGTTTGGAGGATATGTCAGGCACACAGGACAGACACAAGCACAGAAAAATTTGTCATGAGAAAAAGTTTTTAAAATAGGTATTTTTAACAATACACCTGTCTACTAAGGAATGTGATACAACCCATACATTCAAGTATAGGGTCTCTGGGAATGTGGCAGGTCTTTGTCTATTACATTTTTTTAAAAAATGACCTAATTGAAAACCCTTGGCAGGACTCTGGGATGCATTATAGATGTAACATAAGGTTTTTAAAGTTAATTCAACATTGATTTACCACTAAAAAGATTAATGTTTACTCAATCAAATCATAGGCTCAACCCTTAGCCCTGACTTTTGCCACGCTCCCAGGAAATCTGCTGCAGAATCTGTGGTAAGACCACAAGGCAACATCCAGGAAAATGACAGTAAGATCATCACAAGGTAGGAATGGTCAAGTGTGTAAAAAAGCAGGGTTATTTTTTCTGTAGAAATGTATCATACGTACTTAAGCAGAAATCTTCATTTTTTTTCATGCAGTTCATTAATGTCTATAAAGCAATAGCACGGTATGTTAGAAAAAATTCTTCTAAAACCAAAAGGACAGTCATGATTAGAGCTGTTCTTTGCCTTTGGGGAGTAAAGAGAAGATAGGCGTTGAGAACACCAGGAAATCTGAGCTAAAACTAAACTCTATGATGCTGCATTTTCAGTTTTCTTTTTTGAGCCGTGAGGGGCCATTCTTTGAATCTAGGGGGCCTAGTTAACGAACACTCATCACCTTGCGTTTAGAGGCCAGCTTTTATGTATTTCCAGGTGTTGGCTGCTTTGTTAAATCTGGAGTGCCCCCAAACTTATAAAGCCTAAGCATTCCACACCTGGTACGTTGGACACTGGCATATTAGTAAAATGTATGAATTTAGGGAATCGTGTCTTTTTTCTGAGTTTAGAATCCAACAGTGATAAAATCATTAGTGTAAGAAAACAAATATTCACAATAAGGAATTTTTCAAAGCAACTGTTTGATCCATTTATTTTTTACATCTAAAAAGCCACACAATAAAATTGAGGTTTCCTTTTTATTATATGTACATGTTACATGTTTATTGTGGTCTTGGGGATATCTGAGGGCAACTCCGTTTACCAGATGGCACTCAATACCAGGAATTATATTTCAAACTTGAGAGAAAAAGGCTTCACCTGGTTGAGTACTGCTTTCGCATGAATGTGGACATGTGTGTGCTGGGGGGTGCGGGGTGGGGGGAGTGTTTTTTCCTTATAATATTCTATACTGTACATAGCTCATCTGGTCTATTGGCCCTACTTATGAGTTACTTAAAGAGCTATTTAACTAATGCTATGATAGCATGGTCCCATATAACATAATAACCTTGGTAATTTTTTTAAATGACTGAATTTCTATCTAGTTTGTTTGTAAGGCAATGGGGTTTAGGTTGTTAAGCAAGCTTACCCTTAAATTCCTGATCTATGAGCCTGGGACTCCTTACTCTAAATGGTAGGGTCCTTGGCTGACTTCTTACCCCTTTCAAGTTTGGGAGTATTTGTACTCACTGGACCCCTGGAGACTTTATAGAGCCAAGTCCATCAGAAACATCACTTTTTACTGGCAATGCAGCGTTGAATATGAGGAGGCAAATTCATGGTTCCTGAAACTTTTTTTTTTTTTAATTGCTATATTTGTATGCTTTTTCAATTCACAATATTAGGAGAAAATAACAAAATTATGTAAAATGCCAGCCTTAAAGGACAGATGAAGTATGTTGCTGGATGCTTTAATCTAATCCTGAATGAAGGGAGAAAAATAAATAACTCTAGAATGAACCGAATGTTCTCACCCTGAAACTCTAAAACAGAATTCCACCTCATTTATTGAATAGGTGATGACATTTAGCAGGACACCCACAATGGAGAACACTCGATTATAGCTATCTTCAACTTTTATTTTTTATTTTTATGAATAAGAGAGGTTATAACCTCTTTTTAAAAGTAAATAAAATAATTTCTTTAGCTATTCTATCCAACCCCAAAACAATATATTTATCATAACATTTCTTGTGTTTAAAGGTATACTAATATTTTTTCCAGGTTTTAGGTTTTGTTTTGTTTTGTTTTCCCTGACTTTTTTGCTCAGAAACAACTTCCTAACTCTCCAAAGTGCTATTTCATGTTATGTTATTCATCATCTGACAAGTTAATTATCAGAAAAAAAAGTGTCTTGCTTAATTTTTAATTTAGGATTTCTATACAATATATAACCTTAAGGCCCTACAATTTAACATTCCTTATTATGGATTTATTTAATTCTTTCTTAATGTATGCAAAGAGTGCAAAGTCAAGAGTAGCTAGTTCAAGTCCTAATTATTTCACTTACTGAGCAAACCTGGAAAAATTAATTCAATCTACTCATTGGCAAAATGATTATAATTAGGGTTGTAATAATTTTTTTAAGTGAAAGCAAGTTTATTCAGGGAGATACACACTGTATAGATAGTGGGTGGGCCATCTCAGAAGGCAAGAGTCCCCAGAATATGGGGTGGTTAATTTTTACAGGCTGGGTAATTTCATAGGCTAATGAGAGGGAGGATTATTCCAACTGTTTTGGGGAAGGGGAGGAGATTTCCAGGAATTGGGTCATTGCTCAGTTTTATAAGACCCTGAGGTGCTTCATAGGCCTTTAACCCATCTTCCTCTCCACCTCCTTTCTTTTTTTTTGCTTTTAATTTTTTAAATATTTATTTATTTATTTAGGCTGCGCCAGGTCTCACTTGCAGCATGTGGGATCTTTAGTTGCGGCATGTGTGTGGGATCTAGTTCCCCGACCAGGGATGGAACCCGGGCCCTCTGCATTGGCAGCGCAGTCTTACCCACTGGACCACCAGGGAAGTCCCCTCAATTTTTGGCCTTTTATGGTCGGCCTCAGAACTGTCCTGGTGCCTGTTGGTGTGTCATTTAGCATGCTAATATACTACAATGAGCATATAATAATGCTCAAGGTCTACTGGAAGTCAAGTCTTCTGCCATCTTGGGCCTAGTTTGTTCTAACCAGTTTTTGTCTTATCCTCAATGGCTAATAGTTGTGCCTTGCCCCCTTCCCTCCTGTCTCATTCCCCACTCAGAGATTTTACTTCCATAATCTTATGGGAAGCAGAGGGGCAACGGTCCGTCTTCTGTAGCTGTTTCAGGGCTGAGTAGGAACATCGACTCTGCCTGTCAGAGGGTAAAATTCTCTTGATGCCTGATCTGGGGGTCCAGGGAGAGGACAGCTTCTTGTAACAATTATTTATAATTATATTTATTTTATAATTATTAATTATAGTAATTGTTGCTGAATTGGTTGACTGGCCCCCACGCCGAGGCCCTAGCCCCAGCCTAGACCTCCTTGTCTCAGCCAGGGAGGTTCTTTTTCCAATTGGATTTGCACAGCCAATAATGAAACTGATGCTGAGACTAAAACAGCACAAGCTTTATTCGATGGCCAAAGAATTGAAAAGGAAGAACTTAGTTCGCAAATCAACTTCTCAACCCAATTTGGGCAGAGACACCAAATTTATAGGAGGGTTGAGGTAAAGGGGGGGGGGGCGGGAAATTGGAAGGAATAGTCATGACTTATCACATGGGTGTGGTTTGGACCCGGAACTGCTGCAACCCTCCTTTTCAGTCCTTGCTTGGGCTTTTCTGGTTGTTGTCATAGCAATTGTCAACTGTCATGGCACTGGTGGATGTGTCATTTAGCATGCTAATGTGTTACAGTGAGTGTATGAGGCTCAAGGACTACTGGAAATCAAGTCTTCCACCATCTTGGGCCTAGTTGGTTCTAATCAGTTCTTGTTGTTTTCTCTTTGCAGCTTCCTCTTGAAATTTAGGTAAGAGTAATTGGTTTCCATGCAAGCGAGAGGCAGGGGTATGATGCTGGGGCAATAGCCTTGGGAACGTAGTGATTAGCAAATAGTCATACAAAGCACATGGGAAATACTTAGGAATGCAATACAATTTTAATTATTATTGTCCTTTTAGATGCTCTTGTCATTTAATATCTCAAACAGAAAATACCTAAATTAAAATTCAGAGTGAAGACATGTTCTTGGCATGATGATGTTAGGAAAACCCCTAGTATTTAACAGTTATTTAATCCGAAGTGTCTGTTAATATTTTGTGATAAATTTTAAGTGGCACTAAATATGAATTTAAGTTTTCCATATGTATCCATGTATTAACTAATCTAGGGAAGTAGAAGGAGCCACAGAATTCCATATTATAAAGTAATGCTAGTGAAAATTAAATATAAGTAAAATAATTTGATAATTTAAAATGTAAAAAGTTTTGGGCATGCTCAACTTTGCATTGGCATCTTCCTTGGATAAATGTCATTAAAATAAATTCCTTGAAGTTACTTAAAGGAAATACGGCATCAAGAAACTAACAGTATTTGTGTTCTGTTCAATTAAATCAGTAAAAAAGGTATTAAATGCCAGCATGCTTTATCCAAAAGATTCTTACCAACTCCATTTCTCAATGATAAAACGTTCACTGCTTTTTTCCTATTTCCAAGTAACTCAAGCTACCCACTCATTTTACATTCAAGTCTACAGAGGAAATGGTTGAATAGATATTGTCCACCTTGCCAGTTAGAGCCTACAGCAATGTCTGGAATATCTTAGTGACTACCAAAAACTATTTAGATTCTGAATAAGCTTTATGAATTTTCACCTAACATATCCAAAATTTTCGATGTTTGTCTTCAAACAGCATGACAAAATAGTAGTAAATTCACCATTTAATTTTATGCACATAGGCTTACAGATACACACATGAGTGCATAAATAAAATCTATTGGTCAAAACTACCATAAACTCCTCTAAGGAAAGCCAGTTTACTGTTTAGTAGACCGCTAGATTTTTAAGTGACCCAAAGTCTGCTCTTTACAAAAAAGAAATTTAAACTGAAAGCAAAGTTCTACTTTTGTAGAACACTCAAATATCCCCTATTCTCTGACCTACATCTTTAGACATTGATTTAAGACAAAACCCAAGATCTATGTCCGTTGATGCTCTACTGAGATTGATTTCAGCTCTAATAAATACTATCTTAATAGTACATGATTTGTAATAGCAGAACTTAGGAACTATTTACATGCATCAACATTAGATTTATTTTTGATAATTTAACAACATCCAATGACATGTCTACAAGCGTGTGCTTATAATAAATTCTAAATAGATATCTTTGAATCTTTTGACTTGAAATCTTTTCCTTCAAACGACTATATATTTCTGTAGTCATAGCCAGGTCTTGTAAATTTATGTACAAGTGATGTCTGTTTCCAAAACCCAAAACACACTTTCCTTGTATCTTTAATATATTGCTTTATAAATCTTTCCATTCATTGATTCAAAACATTTATGGAGCACTCTGCTAGGTGCTAAAGATGCCACAGTGATTATACGTGTTGTGGTAGGCAGAAGAATTGCTCCCAAAGATGTCTGTGTCCTAATCCCTCAACCCAATGAATATACATAGCAAAAGAAACTTTGCATATGTGATTAAGGTTAAGGATCTTTTGATGGGAGATTATGTTTGGTTATCAAAGTGGGTGCTATCTCATCACAAATGTCCTTTAAATCAGAAAAATTTTCCCAGCTATTTCAGAGAGAGAACCATGATGACTGATGAAGAGTCAGAGAAGTGCAAATTGCTGACTTTGAAGATGAAGGAAAGGGGACACAAGCTAAGGAACTGGGGTAGCCTCTTGAAGCTGAAAAAGGCAAGGAAACAGATTCTCCCCTAGAACCCCCAGAAAGAACACTGCCCTGTTGTTATCTTGATTTTATCCTAGCGAAACCCATGTCAGACTTCTGACTTACACTAACTGAGGTAATTAATTTTATTGTTTAGGCCACCAGGTTTGTAGTAATTGGTTACAACAACAATAAAAACTAATACATATGTGTATGTCTAACCTCCCTGAGTAGTTTGTAAACTCTTTAAAGGTGGGAGTTAAGCCTTACATTTCCTTGTATCTTTCCAAATTAGCTTTGGAAAGGTAATTTGGAAAGATGCTTTCACTTCATATGTGTTTTCACTTAGTAAGTATTCAAGAAGTCTTGATTGAATGATATAATATAGAAGTTAAAAAAAAAAAAACACCGTCTGTACTAACCAGTCTGTGATGGCAATCTTAACCTCATAGTGGTTTCTGCCTTGCCCTGTGCAATAATGCACTAACTGCTCTCTGAGAGAGACATTTTGCAATGTGCTGTCTATTCAAGTAATCAGGAGAAAGCACAAAAAATCACACTTGACAGTGCAGGAAGATTAGCAAACAATACTGCTGTTTTGAAAGACAGAGATCTGTATGTTTGAAAGGGGAAGTTGCAAAACTATCTTTTCCTTTATCTATTCAGATTCCTAAGGAAGGAGGATTTTACAACTAGTATTATCCTTGTTGGAGACTCTTTTATATGTCTGGCACTCCTCCAGTCCAAGTTTATCTGATACCCTAAAACTTCCCAGAGCCTCCTCTGGGATGTAAATCCAAAGTTCTTGTGCAAAAGTAACTGAAAAATTGACGTAGCAGTGCAAAGAAAAAGCCAAATAATTTGTTAAAAAAGAGCAGAAAAATAGTTATAGGAATTACACAAAGTCTGTCAAACACAGATGGATTTTGCTAAAAAGCCTGGCCACATACTCTAGGACCTATGGGTGTAAAGTGGGTAATTGAAAGTATTTTTATCCCCTCCAACCCATTTACTGTTTCTTGGATGACTGTTGTATTTACACATCTTATTACAAACATAAAATCATATGTTAAAACCTACTCCAATTCTTGCACCTGCTGGGAAGTAACATTAATAATCTTTGACTGCCCAATGTACTAATAGATATGAGACCATACAAAGGAAAGGAGACATGATCCCCATCCAAAGGATGAATTATCTTCTACCAATAAGCCTAACAATGATAACCTGAGAGAGCCACTAGAGATATATTACATTATTTCATGTATTTTTACATTTCATTTTGTGTTTCCATTCTTTGTATTACATTTCCTGTGATTTTTAAACTGTTGAGTAAGCAAGTAGAGCTGGGTTTATTCTCTTCCTTTCTTCCTCACTTATCATAGTTTTTGGTCATGATGATGGCTAGTCAGTACTATCCATCCATTTCCAGTTTCTGCAGCCTTAATATTTTCACTGTATTTTCTAATTAAAAAATAACTAGACATGCCATTTTCATTAATTTAAGAAATGTGCATGGGAAATCACCAGGTTATCTCCCTTATTGATTTTGCCGTAAGTAAGTTAAATGCATTAACTCCAGATCATAAATAATAATAAACATGTATGGGAGCACTATTCAAATCACAGCTGATTCACTTTGTTGTACAGCAGAAACTAACACAACATTGTAAAGCAATTATACTCAAATAAAAATGTGAAAAAAATAATATGAGAAAAAATAATTTAAAAAATCATCACAACAGGGGCTTCCCTGGTGGCGCAGTGGTTAAGGATCTACCTGCCAATCCAGGGGACGCGGGTTCGAGCCCTGGTCTGGGACGATCCCACATGCCGCGGAGCAACTAAGCTGAGGTGTCACAACTACTGAGCCTGCGCTCTAGAGCCTGCGAGCCACAACTACTGAAGCCCGCGTGCTTAGAGCCCGTGCTCCGCAACAAGAGAAGCCACCGCAATGAGAAGCCTGCGCACTGCAATGAAGAGTAGCCCCCGCTCGCCAAACCTAGAGAAAGCCTGCCTGCAGCAACGAAGACCCAAGGCAGCCAAAGTAAATTAATTAATTTTTTTTAAAAAGTATGAGGCACAGAGTTATGTGAAATAGTATGTTTGAAAAATATAGAAGATATTTTTTTAAAAAAATCACAACAGACATCTGGATAGGTACTATTATTATCTCCACTTTACAGATGAGGGTCTGAGTTTTACTACGTACAACTAGTATATGGCAAATATAGGATTGGTACCCAAGCATTCTGCTTCTGAAGCCTACATTACTAGCCTCTCTCAAAACAAAACAAAACAAAACAAAAAGAGTAATATACTGCACGGTAGTCTAAGGACAAAGGATAAAGGGTTTCCTCTAATTTGAACTTGAATTAAATGTGGAAAATGGGGAGAAACCTGTCCATTAATATGACTGATTTCTCCATCTGGTAGGTGGCAGTGGGATTAGTCACTTCTCTTAATCATTACTCAGGACTGCCCCATTCCTGTGTACGTCTATATAACTTTCCATTTTTTCTGAACCCTATTAGTGGTTACAGGTTTCTTCGATATTGAAATAAAATATTGATTCCAAAATCCCAGTTACCCATTGTTGCAAACGACACCTTCAACTAGTAGTCATTCATCCCCTCTTACTTCTTCAAAGACAAGAAATCCACCATCATTTTAGGTAGCTCTTTCTGTTGTTGAGCATTTGTACCATTAGATAATTCTCTTTCACCTTGATCTGAAGTCTACCATTTATAACTTTCACGTATTTGGTCCTGATTCTGCCTCCCGGAGCCAAAAAAAAAAAAAACTACTCCCATTCAAACACATAAAGATGTGTACTGCTTCTTTAAGCAGTGCACCTTATTCCAATCCTTTCAAACACTCACTTCAGCTTTTTCTTAAGTTCAACTGCCCTCTTAAATCACCAAGTCCAGAGGAGAAGGTAACACCATAAACATGAACCAATCCACACAGAGTGAAACTCAGATTAACTCTATTCATGAATTAAAAACTAAAGAGCTGTCAATTGGATTCAATTCTTATAATGTAGGCTCTGCCATCTATTGACAAACTATTATGTGCCCAGAACTGGGAAAGAATTTTGTATAACACCATACCATTTAACCCTGCTAACAACCCCAGGAGATAGATACTGTGGGGATCAAAGCATACCAATTCTATCCAGATGCAAATTTTCCTTCTCCACATTTTGCTCACTGTGGTCTCTCAGTGCCCACTCAGTATCACTTCTCCAAGCAGCCTTGTGAATATTCACATACTTCATGGATATTTAGGAACAATAAAATATAAAATGTGCATAAATATATTTTATAGGAGTATTAAAACGACGTAGTAAAACTATTCCCACATAATAAATCCTCATAAATGCAGTAATTTTAAACGGTTATTTTCCCATGTAATCCATTCTCTAACTCATGCTTATAAGGTTATATCAGCTCGTATATTTACATATGATTTATGTAATATTTATAGATAAATATTTGGTGTTAGAATTTCTATCTTTTGTTCAAAATTGAAATCCACCATAATTAGGAAAAGTGCATATCATTAAGTAAATGCTGTTTGGAACACAAAAATTAAAACAACTATGCAAAAAGTATTCATAAATCACAAAGAAAAGCCTTTGAAATATTCACCCACATTTAAAACTAAAGATCCTGTTTTTTAACTGGAATAAAATTTAATTATGATACCATTAGGATCAGGAATAACTGTCCAATAATGTGTTTTAAATTAACAAAATGACACCTTACACTCTTTCACATCTACTCCAGGAACCCCTGATCTTCATAGTTCACAAAAATATAAACAGACTTGTCAGACCTCACTAAATTTATTAAGGTTTGGCAAAATGCCTGTGGGAGAAAAAATCATATTTCAGAATAAAGTTTAAAATGAGTAAGAAAAATAACCTCTTGAAAGTCAAGCAACAGAGCAAAGCAGGTTGCAGCTAACTGGTGAAATAATGAGTTCCTTTAGTATTTATCTATCATATGCTTACCATTCTTTTTTTTTTTTTTTTTTTTGAAACAAAGTTCTAAAGCAGATTTACTGCAACCTGAGTTCTGTTCATTCTGGCAGATGTAATCAAATTCTTACTGAAGTAAATCTGTGTTATGAAAATGAGGAAGAAAGATGAAGGTAAACATCTTAACTAGATGATTCTGTCACATACACTGCTTCTTAAAATTTGTTTTCACCTAAAACTTGAATCTATATAGAACTTGGTGAATCACTCCTGTATTACTGGACTGTAGGCATGGAACATTAGACTGCAGCTGTTTCAAAATAAACAATAAAACAATGGATAAGAAGTTTTTCATAACATTTATAGAAGTAAAATGCATTTAAATCACCATTCTTTATTAATAAATTAAGAAAATATTAATGAAAAATGAATGCACATGTTAAATATTTACTCAAAATGTGTGCAGAGAAATTACTGTGTTGCTTTTATTTACCAAGATTTTGATAACTATTCATTAAAGATTTCTGGAAGTATAATATTTTAAAAAGATAAGTCCATTTTAAAATTTAATGACTCAATATATTTAAGAATGAAAAATAATTGTTTTCAATAGAATAAAAATTACCCAAGGCCTTACTAATGTGGTACATTAATTGTGTTCATGATTAACCTAATTTTCTGCTACTATGGTTAAAAATATGCATAGGATCTACTCATGTAAAGAGAGGATATGAATTTTCTAGATGGATCTATAATTTAAAGTGATTGTTGTTAATGACAGAAAGGAAAATGACTTCTGAAAGAAACAGAATTGTTTTGTAAGTTCTTTATTTTAATTCTTGAAATAAAAACAGAGAAGTCAGTTTTTTACCTCCCATTGAATATATCATAACAACAAAGACATTCAAGATAAAATAGTCAAAACTCAAACAAATTTGGAGACTAAACTAACTATAAAGTACACAGTTACCCCACGAGTTACAAATTGAGTATAACTTTCACTAAAATAAAATTTTAGTGGTAGTAATTAAAATGTAATTTTAATTTTCTGCCAAGAGAAATATTGTTTTCATTCTTGCTAATCTTTTCCAGCTATTGAACTACCACTAATGTTACACTTATCTCCACATAGAGCCACTGATTTCAGAGGAAAATGATAATATGTAACAGGCCAAATAATGTGTTCTGATGTAGAGAAGGATAATTCCACTTAACTGTTCAGATGTAGCATAGATTATTATATTTTTTCTATTGTTATTATATATTTATTATACTATGTAAATATGATCCAAAAAGCACATGCAAATTTGTATTTCACACATTACCATTGAAACATTTCAGGAATGTTAGGGGCCAAAAGCAAAATTACTATAAATTTTTAACGTATTACTTATTTTTGAATAAGAAAGACTAAAGATAGAGTTAATAACTTAGCATCTAACTAGGCCCTACATATTTTTGTTATCTCTGAAATTAATCAGTGAATACAATTTGATTTTTTTATCCTGTATCACAAATGTTCACCACAATGCAATTTTCTCACTTGGTTTTTATATTATTCTATCATACTATGTGCTTTTCTTTTTCTTTTTCATTGCATCAGTTTTGTCCCACACACCATGTCTTTGGCTGCTCCCCAGAGTTTAGTCTTTCATTTTGTTCTTATACCTAAATACCTTCTCACAGAAAACTGCTTTATAGTCATGCCTTAACTCCTTAACGCCAAGTAATAAGCTTCACTAATTTATGAATCCTCAGTATTTAACTCAGAGACGCACATACATTTTGGTTTAATTATTCACATTTATTCCTTCTTTCTTTCACTTATTTTTTCTA
The DNA here is from genome assembly GCF_965194825.1 of Balaenoptera physalus. Taxonomy (NCBI): domain Eukaryota; kingdom Metazoa; phylum Chordata; class Mammalia; order Artiodactyla; family Balaenopteridae; genus Balaenoptera; species Balaenoptera physalus. The sequence continues at coordinate 24,714,350 of NC_138887.1, forward strand.
TAAAAATTTATTGAGTGCCTTTCTTGCAATAATAGTTCTAGGCTCTGAAGATACACTGGTAAACAAGATAAGCAAAGGCCCCTGGTCACCTGGAGATTATATTTTAGTGGGAAAAGACAGCATACAAGTAAATAAATAATGATTAAGGTTATTTCAGAAATAATAAGTGCTAGGAGAACATAAAAACACGGTGATGGGTAGGTAGGAATGGAAAATTTAGATTGGACTAAGGAAGGCTAAGTGGGACAGCTAACAAGAGAGTTAAGACCAGAATATAAAAAGGAAATAACAGGTATAATTTCAAAGCTGTATTTCCAGAATAAGCCTGTCACATGACCTACCCTCTCAATTATCTTTAGTTACCTTCTGGTCATTTAAATATTTGCATATCAACTCAGAGTCAGTTTAACAAATCACCATATTAACTTCCTCTTTAAACTTGCTAACCCTTTTACCTTTAAAATGTTTTTGGTGACGTTACCATTTTTCATATCAGGTTCAGAATCTTGAATTAGCTGACACCCACATCCTTTCTTTTCAGGAAGCATCAGCCAATATTCTTTTGCCATGCTCTCCTATCTCTCTTCTTACTTCAGCCTAGACTAGTTCCATGACTTCCTTAAAACAATTTTTCATCTGTAAAACAGAAGTAATGATTGTATACACTTCTAGAGGAAATAACAAGGGTTTTGGAAAGAGGTAAACAAATTTAAAATGTAGCTCACCACTTATTAGCTATGGCCTCAGAAATGCGACAACTTGTTTTTTATCTTTTTTTTTTGTCTTTTTTTGTGACAACTTATTTTACTTCTTAAAAATTTTTTATTGAAATACAGTTTTTTAAAATAAATTTATTTATTTATTTATGGCTGAGTTGGGTCTTCGTTGCTGTGTGCAGGCTTTCTCTAATTGCGGTGAGCGGGGGCTACTCTTCGTTTTGGTGCGCGGGCTTCTCATTGCGGTGGCTTCTCTTGTTGCGAAGCATGGGCTCTAGGTGCGTGGGCTTCAGTAGTTGTGGCTCAGGGACTCTAGAGCGCAGGCTCAGTAGTTGTGGCGCACGGGCTTAGTTGCTCCGGGGCATGTGGGATCTTCCTGGACCAGGGCTCAAACCTGTGTCACCTGCATTGGCAGGCGGATTCTTAACCACTGTGCCACCAGGGAAGCCCCTATTGAAGTATAGTTGATTTACAATGTTATGTTAGTTTCTGGTGTACAGCAAAGTGATTGAGATATATATAGAATATACATATATTCTTTTTCATATTCTTTTCCATTATGGTTTATCATAAGATATTGAATATAGTTCCCTGTGCTATACAGTAGGACCTTGCTGTTTATCCATTCTATATATAATAGTTTGCATCTGCTAATCCCAAACTCCCAATCCATCCCTCTCCCTCCCCCCATCCCCCTTGGCAACTACAAGTCTGTTTTCCTTTTTTTTTTTTTTTTTATTTGGGGTATAGTTGATTTACAATGTTGTGTTAGTTTCAGGTATACAGAAAAGTGAATCTGTTATACATATACATATATCCACTCTTTTTTAGATTCTTTTCACATATAGGCTATTACAGAGTACTGAGGAGATTTCCTTGTGCTATACAGTAGGTCCTTATTAGTTATCTCTTATATATATAGTAGTGTGTATGTGTCAATCACAATCTTTCAATTTATCCCCCACCATGTAACCATAAGTTTATTTTCTACATCTGTAACTCTATTTCTGTTTTGTAGATAAGTTCATTTGCAGCCTTTTTTTAAGTTCCACATATAAGCAATATCATATTTGTCTTTTTCCATCTGACTTACTTCACTCGGTAGGACAGTCTCTAGGTTCACCCATGTTGCTGCAAATGGCATTATTTCGTCCTTTTTATGGCTGAGTAATATTCCATTGTATGTATGTACCACATCTTCTTTATCCATTCCTCTGTTGATGGACATTTAGGTTGCTTCCATGTCCTGGCTATTGTAAATAGTGCTGCAATGAACATTGAAGTGCATGTATTTTTTCTAATTATGGTTTTCTCTGAATATATGCCCAGGAGTGGGATTGCTGGGTCATATGGTAGCTCTATTTTTAACAGATTTTTTAAGGATCCTCCATACTGTTCTCCATAGTGGCTGTACCAATTTACATTCCCACCAACAGTGTAGGAGGGTTCCCTTTTCTCCACACCCTCTCTATGTGACAACTTATTTTAATCTCAGTGTCCTTATCTTATAAAAAGAGAATTCATAAAATAGAAATGGTGTACTTGCTTCACAAGAGTTTTATAAAGAATAAGGGGAAGGGGGCTTCCCTGGTGGCACAGTGGTTGAGAGTCTGCCTGCCAATGCAGGGGACATGGGTTCGAGCCCTGGTCTGGGAAGATCCCACATGCCGCGGAGCAACTAAGCCCGTGCGCCGCAACTACTGAGCCTGCGCGTCTGGAGCCTGTGCTCCGCAACAAGAGAGGCCGCGATAGTGAGAGGCCCGCGCACTGTGATGAAGAGTGGCCCCCGCTCGCTGCAACTGGAGAAAGCCCTCACACAGAAACGAAGACCCAATACAGTCAATAAATAAATAAATAAATAAATAATTTAAAAAAAAAAAAAAGAATAAGGGGAAGATATTACACCAAAAATCCTGACAAACAGTTAATGAGTGTTAAGCAACCTTCCTTGTCCTTTTGATTGTGGAACTGAAGGAATTAATATAGAAACTACTTTCCTGATGATGTAAAATATTTTGTCAGGTTTTTTCGTTTTGTTTTGTTTTGTTTTGCTCTTATCTTCCCAATGTCACCATCTGATTCAAATCCTCATCTCTTCTTACTTGAATTTTTCTCTAATTTTTGGCTGTTAAGTGAAAAATTCAGAATCCTTCTGCCTTTAGCTCTCTTACATCAAGCAAATGGAAATTGGGACACTGGAGCATACAGCCTGGAGATTTTGACTGGAATTGGTTCTAGGAGACAGAAACTGTCATTGAGAAGAGTTGTGGCAGTTCAAGTATCATTTGATTTTGCTCCACCAGTAACAGTCCCTTGGGAATGAAGGCCTAAGCCCATTGCAAGTTAGAAGGAGGATTCCAATCTCCATTAGAAGGAGAAACTTCTCCATTTAACTGTGATCTCCTGAAGGTCAAAGCCAGATCTCATTCACCTCAGTATCACCAGTGCCTAGCATAGTTCCTAGAACATGGTAGGTGCTTAATAAATGTATTTATTTTCAAGTGATGCTGATATAGTCACGAGTAAGTTTTCAAATAAGAGGAGGATGTATTACTGAATCTGAAACTTCATCATACTTCCCATGATTGAGTTTCTAAGGGTGCAGAGGTTCACATGGGGAAGTCTGTGACCCCTGGCACTGTGTGGTTTGAGTGACTGGTTATTCTGAAAGGACTGCAGTCACTGAGCCAATTGGGAAGGGAGTCCTCGCCGAGTCCTGTAAACCCCACACCACCCCCTGTGATCAGGAGCCTGGCAGCTTCCTCTGCAGATTTTGCCAGCAGAGTGACTATAATATCATAGAGCAGGTCATAGCCCTCAAAGATCAAGAGAGAATCTCTTTTTGAAGCTATCATTCCTTGCACTGGGAGGTCCAGCAAAGAGGGTCTTTTGCTCTGGTCGCTTTATTTGTTTTTGGTTTTGTTTTGTTTTGTTTTTGCTTTTTTTTAAAAAACCAAATTCAAGGCCAGAGAAGTGTATTGCCCATAAAGTTACCCCAGAACTTCATGCCAGAGGAATTTCTGACAAAATGAATGGTTTCAAATGCAACAGCTTGCTACCAAGTTCCCAGCTTGTGATCTCCCTGGAATCTGCAGTTTCAGATTAACCCTCAGCTAAAAGCCCCTCATTCTGATGCCTCTGCCATCCCAATAGTCTGCTCCAATCCTAGGGACCCTCCAGGCTGGGTAAGCTAATTTGGACAACTAGATGTGTGATCATACTGAAAAGCCATCTTGTTGTATTCCTTCCAAATATACTTTGTAAAGAATGTAAGGAAAAAGTAGCAAAGCCTCTTTAAATACCCAAATTCAAAAAACAGCAGAAGGAACACAAGAAGTTTTACTGAGTAACTGAAGTGATTACATGCAAAGCACTTTCCCATAATCAAGGAGTTTCAAAGGAGGGTAGAGGTGATTGACAGTGTTGGCCACCCTTGAAACTACATCCTGATTGGAGGAAATAATTACAAGCAGGGAGAAAGAGACCCAGTACTCTACATTTCTTTATTTTCAGATCTAATCTGGCAGAAGAGAGACAATTGTGGAAAATAAACTTTCCAAAGTTTAAAATCTTGTTCTTGGGGAACAAGAAAGTAGGAGTCCCTGATATATCAACGACAGATTTCCTTTTCCTTTTTTCTTTTTTAATTCATTTACTGAACACCTACTATGCTCCAGATTGTAAGAAAGATTAAAGGATATCATGTCATGAAACCCATTCATGTGAACTGTAAACCTAAAAAAAGACATAAGCTGTCATTGTGGATATTAACTTTTCAGGAAAAGTGATTAGGGCAAAGAAACAAGCCATGAGGCTGGATTAAGCTTGCTGTGTGTCTGCCAGAATGTACATCTGTATCCCCATATGTGCAGATAGATGCAGAGCAATTTCAGTTGAAGGAGGCATGGTGTCACTTGACTCCAAGAATTTTAGAGTTCAGGAGAGCACTTGGAAGCCACTGGGCTTGAGGAGTGTTCATGCATCTTTGTCTGCTGTTGGTGCTTTGGCCTTTCAGAAGGAGCCAGGCTGTCTTCTTGACGTCTTTGAAATGCTTCCTCCTTTTTACCCTCTAACTTGTTTTTACACTCCAGTGCTCCTACCTTCAATTCTTGATTTTTTCTTTTCTTCTTTTTTTTTCTAAAAAAGCAAAAAACCTGACCATCTTCCCTGAAGATTCCCAGATTCACATTTATCTTTTGATTTCCCTCGGTCGTCTGTGGTAACTACTAAAAGTACAGTATTTAGTTGTATACATTTTTATTACTTACTCAATGTATGAGTTTCTCATAAGTCCCAAGAAGCTCATGAGATAATTATCTACATCTTTTAAAAAACTTATCATGAGTTCCCAGTCTTTGGAGTCAGCTTGAGAAGACTAGAATCCTGGCTCTACCACTTTTTCCATGGCCTATAAGTAAGCTACTTACCATCCCTATGCTTCATTTTCTTCATCTATAAAATGGTGATAATACTAGCATTTACTTTTTATGGCTGTTTTAAGTGTTAAATAAAATAATAAATGTACAGTGTTTAGCACAGTGCCTGGCATGTATTACATACTCAGTACATTTCAGCTATTATTGTTATTGTCAGTACTATAATTATTTTCTCAGGAAAATCATACTAAATGAAACTCTGTTGAATAAAAATTAGAATAGGTCTATGTTCCACATTCTTTCCCAAAGAGAAAAATGGAAACTTTTCAGAATGTCACCCATTCACAAGAATGCATTGCCACAGCCAAATGGGAAGGAACTAGAAAATCCTGAATGGAACTGGCTAAGCAGAAAGTATATTAGACTAAACAACGAGCCTGGTGATGTAGGGGAATAAGGCATTAATAAAAAGAGCATTGGCTTTGAAAACCCTGGTAACCCATGGTCAACTTGGATGAGCAGAAAGTGATGCAGCCCAGCTGCCTTCCTCACCACGGCTTTGTCCATGTTGCAAGCATTTTCTTTTGATAGATATGATATCAACAGTATTTAATCCTACCTCTAAGTATTCCATTCCATTTTATGATTAATCATTCTCTAAGGTCCTTAGTGGATTTTGTAAATTAATTATAGTTGGCAGAATTTAATTGGTCTAGAAACAAATGTGGAACTTGGATGTTTTTAGAGACACAGATAACCAACTACTCTTGGTGTAGGAGCTGGTCCGCCAGTTCTATTTAATCTTGTACATTTTTCTAATTTGGTTGACATTCTCTCAGCAATCTTGTTAAGTAAATATCTTGGCTATTGGTCCAACACCATCTTATGTGTAAAAAGAAGCTACTTTATAAATAACTGAAATTTTAACTATTTCATCCCATATGTGACATACAAGATAAAAGCAAAATACTAAACCCCCTTTTTAAGAATATAAACTGTATAAATTGCATAATCCACTAAATACATTTGTGATCACAAAAGTAAGTAAATTTCCCCAGGCTCAATATATCATGGACATTATTGGGGGCAGAATAGAAGAGAGAATATTTTTAATTATTATTTTTAATAATTTCAGTTATTCTCCCTATTTTTAGAAGCCGAAGAATCATAGGACAGAATTCAGCCACTCATTTAACATATATTTGTTGAATTCTCTCTATGGCCCTAACAGTTATAATCCTCTGGTATGCAAAAAATTATTTATGTTTTATTATATGTATCTATATAGTAGATGTATGCATATATGATCTATAGGATATGATATTTATATATAATAAATGTATATGATATATAATAAATATATATATAAATATACATATCAGCCAGCAACTACAGAGATCATTTTACATGCTGGAAATTGCTCAAAGCACTTTACCTATTTAATATTTCCAACAACTGATGAAATATGTATTATCTCCCATTTTGTAGATGAGTAAACTGAGACAGAGATGTTAAACAAATGTCCTATACTCATACAGCTATTAATGGTTATAAATCTAGGTCATCTCTATCCACAGAAGATGGATGAATACAAGAATATTAACCATGAACAGAACTTTTAACCAGGAAAAGAAGAATAGAATACTGCATTTGTTTTTGCAAAGTTCTTAGCTGTTGATGGCAACAATTTCCTTTCTTCTGAATTTGAACAATAGGAGTTAATGTTCAAGAGAAACATTTTAATCATTACTGATAAAGCTGATTTCTCTCCAGTCCTTAAATCATTCTTGCGTTGGTAGTACAGTAGAGAGAGGTCTTGATCATAACACTTGGCATTTATATGTAGTTTATTAAAGATTATTTAATGGTTGTTGCATTCCAAAAAAGAAACTTTTGAAAAAGATTCTTCAGCTCCAGTTTGAAATTTTACTTGCCTTTTTTTTTTTTTAATTACACCAAATTACTTCCCAAGCAGCAAGGCAAATGTTATTTTGCCCATTTAAAAGATCAGAAAACTGTAGTATAAAGAGGTCAAGGAACTAACCACTTCCCACTACATTGGACTGAGATGAGTCTAAAGGCCAGATCTCTTCATTCCTACTCCAACTTTCCAGCCACTTCGTGCTTCCTTCCCACATCAAAGAGTGCCTAATATTCTAAAAACAAATTATAATTAACCACTGGGTTTAGATAGTGGTGGATGATGTTGTCCTCCCACCCAGTGTGTGCCCGTCCCATACACCCATCCACTGTGTGATTTCACTTTCAAAATCCAGCACCTGTGCCTCTTCCTCTGAGGGTGACTGCAAGGGCTTAGGAATTTTATCTCTAAATGGTAAGCAATCCTGAGGGTTCCCAAGCTCCCTTTTGCCTGAGGCAGTAACCCTGAGGCACATCCTAAACTTCTGAGTCCCTCTAGAGCATCATGCTGAAGCTACACTCTGGAGGATTTTGCCTGAGATGCTTCTTGGTTTGGCTTATTTCCCTACCTTGTCCTGCTTCTCCTCTCCTTTCCCACTTTATCTGAGGTTCCTCCTTAATAAATCACTCATACCTGTATCCTTGTCTCAGAGTTTGCCTCTCTGGAACTTAATCTAAGACAGATGGTATTTGTTTATTAATATTAATAATATTATTGTTCTCATAATAATTAACTTTTTGCTTTCTGTACAGTCCCATGACTACAATACTATTACATCACATCTCTCCCTCTTCCTGAGATCTAGATTTGAGTTGCTAACTACTGAGCACCATCTATGTGGATATTTTGAAAGTCCTAAAGTCCAAAAGTGACTGTATCTTCTCCATACACCCTCACTGCCTTTCCTCCTTATCTCTGTTAGTGGGAATTTCTTAAGGAAGAAACAGCAGTCATTTTAACTTTTTCTTCTTTTTTTACCTTTTTATATTAAATCTGTCCCCAATATCTACCTGTTCATGCATTTCTTTTCAAATAACCTCTATTACTCTTCTTTACTACTTAGTTTACATTCTCATCACTTCTTTCTTGTACTACTCTAATAATGTTCTACATTTCTCCATTGTCTCCATTATCTATCCTCAAATTTATTCTACACCAGAATGATCTCAAAATATGATCATGTTATTTCTTTGCCTGAGGAACTGATGTGAATGTTGATATTTTAGTTTTAGCAGGTATAACTTGGTTTGGTTCAGACCACAAGTTCTGATCAGCCTTCAGTGAGTAAGCCTTCAATGTCAGTTTCTTTTTTTTCAAAGACTTTACCGGTGATATTTGTATCAACCCCATGTGTGTATCACCAGTGGCCAGTCTGCAATCTTGCTGGTGGTCTGTCTCTTAATTCAGTTCTCAAAGTCTAGTCGGCTGTTAGATCCACATGTACACAGCTTGGTGGTGAACCCAACCCAGTTCTAATCAAAATCTCCAGTTTCATCTCACGGCAAATTCCTCCACTCAAGGAAATGCTCATCAGAACTACTGGGAAACTATAAATGTCCCATGCACTTAACTCAGAAGTGTCCATGGAGTGTCCCCTCTACCTGGAACACACTTTTCCCAGTTTATTTACCTCCTGGCTCTTTCTTCATCATTCTATCTTATAATCCAACACCTTCACTGAATTATCTTCTCTGTCTTCACCAGACAAAAGTAGTTCCTCCCTCCTCATTTGTGCAATGAACTGGTTACAATATTTGTCATGTGGCTGTCTCTCTCACTTTAGGCTCTTAGCTCCTTGAGGGCAAGGACTTTATTAATGTCATGTATTTTCAGTTTGAGGCACATACTAGAGGAACAAAACATGAATGTTGAAAAAACAAATGCTAAATATTTTGTGACTAAAGAATACATTTTTTTAAAAGTTTTCTACTAATTCTGAGGTGTAGATTGATAGAACTGCTAGGTTACTTTCTTGAATTCAGAAGTTTGTTCAACCCCCATCCCAATTCCAGGAAGCCCATTAACCAATGTCCCTAGTACGAATGGTTCATCCACAGTCTGCTTGGACACAATATTTTGGGTTTCATTTCCTTGTTTGCAAATGGGGATAATTATATCTATCTCACATATAATATGTAAAACAAACAAACAACAACAACAAAACTCAAGGCATTAATCAGCTTTTACAAATTCAGATGTTACTGTTGGCACTAAAGAGTAACAGAAAGAGACGCAATGACCAGGGACTTCCCTGGTGGCGCAGTGGTTAAGTATCCGCCTGCCAATGCAGGGGACACAGGTTTGATCCCTGGTCCAGGAAGATCCCACATGCTGCGGAGCAACAAAGCCCATGCGCCACAACTACTGAGCCTGCGCTCTAGACCCCGAGAGCCAGAACTACTGAAGCCCGCGCGCCTAGAGCCCGTGCTCTACAACAAGAGAAGCCACCGCAATGAGAAGCCCGCACACCGCAACGAAGAGTAGCCCCCGCTCACCGCAACTAGAGAAAAGCCTGCACACAGCAGTGAAGACCCAATGCAGCCATAAATTAATTAATTAATTAATTAAATTTAAAAAAAAAAAAAGGAAGAAGAAGCAATGACCATTGAGGGGCTTCCCTGGTGGCGCAGTGGTTGAGACTCTGCCTGCTAATGCAGGGGACACGGGCTCGAGCCCTGGTCTGGGAAGATCCCACATGCTGCGGACCCGTGCGCCACAACTATTGAGCCTGCGTGTCTGGAGCCTGTGCTCCGCAACAAGAGAGGCCGCGATAATGAGAGGCCCGTGCACCGCGATGAAGAGTGACCCCCGCTTGCCGCAACTAGAGAAAGCCCTCGCACAGAAACGAAGACCCAACACAGCCAAAAATAAAATAAATAAATAAAAATAAATTAAAAACCAGTTGGTTAAAAAAAAAAAAAGAAGCAATGACCGTTGAGAGAGTGCCTATTGGAAAGCCATTCTCAGGAGGAAAGATTTGTCAATTATCTTTGAACAAACCCATTCTTTTCTGGGAAAGCTTTAAGTCCACATTTCAGTACACAGTGCCGATCCACTTAAAATGCTACTGGAGATGCCAAATGGTACTCTTTCAAAGGATAAAAAGGAATACTTACACCTCCAGAATCTTTAGGGGCTAATAATTACATCAGATTGATCATTCAAGAGATTCCTTTAGGTGACCAACAGGGTTACTATAGATTTGGCTGGTTCTAGATTTATTGTAAATAATTCTAGATTAAATACCTCATCTTCTAAAATAATATCTTTTCGTTAAGAAACAGGTTAAACATTATAGATTATGTGTTCTGAAATGTCTAAGAGAATGATATCATTAGCTTCTAAATATTCTTTGGCTTCATATAATTCTTTGATCCCATATAAGATAGAGATAGATATACAAATTGTTCTATAAATATTGATTGCAAGTATATATATGCTTTACTAAATCAAAATGCATGAGAACATGTAAAATTTCTAGATTTAAATGCCGACATATTTAGTCACGCCTGTAAGATTCTTTCTATAACCCCTACTTCTGATTTAAAAGATCTTTAAAATATACATATTCACAAATACATAGATACTTTAATAAAATTCCCTGATTGATCTTGATCTCTCAAAATAATACCTTAAGGAATTGTGTTTCTTTGTTACATAAAATGCAAATATTTTCAGGTGAACTGTATAATGCACATTGTTCAGTGAAGTTCATGAGATGGTATAAATGATACGAACTTTTATTTAAATTACTCCTGATGTAAATGTAGATGTAGGGTAGAAAATAGTCAAGGCTCAATAGGAAATATGCTTACCTTAAAACATAGTGTGTATATTTCTCTATGTTTGGGAAAAGTAAGTGGTAGTGATTTTCTTCATTGTGTTATAACCCTATGTTGAAAATGTTACTAACAGACTATAACTAATTAGATAGTAGCTAAAAAGAATATTTGTATAGAATGTTAAATCCATTTAACCAGTGCTGGTTAGAAAATCTCCACCACCAGGACCAAAACATGAAATCAAAATGTAAATAAAGATCAAAGGCTTTGCACAGCTGGCAACGGTGGCCACTCAGTTCACACCAGACCTCATTGAGCAGTTAACAAAGTCATGTTTAATAGCTATGCTGAGTGTCAGTGTCACCCTGAAAGCAGTGTATGGCTGGAGATCAAGGAAGGAAAATGGAGACGGGGTTATAAGAGAAGCTGAAAATATCGGGAAAATTCCCAGGAAAGCCTTGCCCTGCAGAGAAGAAAAATGATTTGGGCTTTAACACTTATTTCACCTTTAATAAGCAGCTTCATTTTGTAGACTTTTGTTTGAAACAGTTTCTTGAATTAGTAAACATTTTGATTTTCAAACAAAACCACATGACACTGGCAAGTAACCTTAAGACTTGACACACTGTACATCATCAATTCCTCTCTTTAAATCAGGCATGCAAATTCCAAGTCACTTGCTAGGGATCAGTAGTGAATTCTGTCTTGCTTATATGAGGTTGCTTTATGCACAGAGTCTTCATTCATGGAATCATTTCAAAGAACATGGTGACGAATATGAATTGAATTCTTCTGGAATGAGATTATTACACAGAGCAACAATGGGTGGATCCCACTGTTTGAGAAATAGACCATTCCCCCAACCGCCACCCGCTTTTGTTTATAATGCCCTTTAAAGTCTGTCTATAATACATCTGGTGTTTGTTCTCCTAGACTGAAAATAACTAGTAGACCACCAGTAATTTAAATTGTACCCTGTTCCAAGGATATTTGACATGTGGTCCCTTTGGAAGAACTAATGCAAAAAACTGGCTCTAACCCTGGAAATAAGGTTACCATAGACTCACAGAAGGTTGCAATTAACTAATATCAAGAAGGTTAACCTGCAAATTTCTCTCTCAAATACATACTAATCTCATTTGTAGACCATTTTATGCAGTTACAGAGAATGAAATAATAAGGGTTATAATGTTTAATTTTAAATTTGATTTCTTTTCTCTGAAAAGAAAAATAAGAAGGAAATGTCACATTAAGTTAATAGTTGCCAGTCTACCAAAGAACACACACACAGTGAATTTATTCAATGCCTAAAATTTATAGATAGCTCTGAGAGAGAGAGATTTCTTCTGAAGACCATGACGTCTGTTTTATTTGTGTTTAAACACGTTTAAAGGAAATAAATAAAACTTTATGAAGTCTCTCTCATCATTCTCCATCATTGTGATTTTCTACTGAGGTGGGGAGAAAGAATAGACTCATTAGAATATTGGAGCGTAAAGAGTTAGAAATTATGTAATTTAACCACTGCACTTCAGGGATTAGGAAACTAAAGCCCAGATCACTGAAGTGACTTGCTGCAGTGCGCACAGACAGTTACTTGCGAACACAAGCTAGAGATCTGTTTTCTTGATTCAAAGTCCAGAACACTTTTTTACAGTTCCATAGTGTCTCTCATAAAATATTCTGCATGTATCTCTGCAACTGACAAAACGTGGGTGTACTTAACTAGAGGTTTAAATGGAAGCATATAAAACTAGGTAACAAATTTAAATAAATTCCTGTATAAAAAGTTTCCATTTTAAAGATTTTTTTTTAATAAAGTGGGTCAAGAGCATGAATTTTCTAATAAAAGGGAATAAATTATTTGATGCTTTTTAAATAAAAGAATCTGATCATGAAACATTTAAGACTTACCTGTAGTTTAAAGAATTATTTTAGTTTCATGCTAATTGGAACAAAGTCCATAAGCTGAAATAGGGAGGAACATATTACTGTGTTTCCTGTGAATTATGATGCTATCCATCCACACATAATAAGATCAGTAGAAATCCCTGTGTTATTTTCTTTTTTACTTCTGTTGCTTAAGAAAGCATGTTACAGAACCACACACCAAGCTAAAAAAAGCAAAATAAAATAAAAATTGAAATGGACACAGAATATTAATTTATATGACAAAATAGATTTGTCTATAAAACTATGGAAATTATTATATAGTCATCCTGAGAATAAGTAAGTTATTGATTATTTTAGTCATTTACATTTTCCCTGTAGCCCTGCAGCACCCTCTTCCCAGTGACCACCCTCTCATGCCCTCCAGCTCTCTTTTTCCTTGGCTGGTTTATCTATGGCAAAGTGGATCATTCATTTATTTCCTCCATGTGAATATTAAATACTGAAACATAAGTCATAACACCATTAAATCCTAAAACTTTAAATACCATTGCACTAACATCGCTCTTGTTTTTTATAATATCTTCAAAATATACAAACTTGAACAACAGAATTGACACTAAAAATGTCAACAATTTGGCTGAAGTGCAGATCTTCAACATGGGGAAGGAAATGAGCATTTGAAAGAGTTGAAACAATGTCACTGATAATAAGGTTAATAATACAAATAAACTCGGCAATACCTACAGTTGATATTTTTACAGAGTGAAATAAAAAGGAAAAATAAACATTATTTTACAAAGTAAAAATGTTAGAAAATGTTACCTTCTGATCATGAAATTGTGACACACTCTTGACAAATTTTACTCCTGGAGATTTGATCTTGAAAAGTATCAGAAAGTCAAGAAAGAAATCAAATATGAATAAAAACAATATTCAGCAACTCCTCTAAGTATGATCGAATTAATTTCCAGAATAGGTCTAGGCTACTTTAATTTTTGGTACAAAGTCACCATTAAGAGAATATATCAAATTTTATCTTGAGTTTCCTTTCAAAGACTGGAAAGAAAGTCTTCCAGAAGGTGAAGTGATAAAGTAGCTATGAAACTGTAGAGATTATTGGTGTGACTCGCTTCAGTTTCCTGAACCACACTTTTCTCATCTGAAAAATATGGAAACTAATAAATGTCTTGCAGAGTTGTGTTGAGTTTCACAAATAACACATGTAAAATGCCTGGTGCAGAAGAGGAGTTTAATAAATGATAGCCAGTGTTACTGATGTGATTGGAGGACATAGGTTCAGCAAAGCATGGGAGAAACTTCAGACAGAGGAAAGGAATAGAAAACGCCAGTTTTGCTAGGCTTGGCTCTATTAAACATCATCTTGGCAAGAGCAAATAATTTGTACAATGCAGCATTTTTTTATGCAGGTGCAAATGCATGATTTATGCACTTATAAGTAAATCTGGCTTTACACATGGTTGACTGTGTAAAATGGGGTTTTTTTCCCAGGGGATTTGTGGTCATGGTATTTGTGCATAGAAGAAAGTGGAATTACTGAGAACCCATAACAGTAGGAATTACGGAAATGATGACTTTTCTTTCAGGAAAAGATTGAAATACTAGAAAATAATTCTTTTAAATGCCATTATACCCAAGCCCGTGGTCATGGTTTACTTTGTAGAAAATAATACCGAAAAGAAGTTCAAAATTAAATCATAGGCAGTGTGCTGTCCATAAAGATCTATATGGAGGGGATCATTAAGCAAGAGATAAAATTTCAGTTATTCATTTGCTATCTGTGGGACCATAGTTAAAACACTGGGCACATTGTTTTATTAACAATAATCTAGGTCAGTGTGTCACTGGCTTTTTATAATTTTATTCTATTTATTTAAAAAATTTTTTGATTAGTCATGAAATCCTTACTTCAAAAGATAGCTTACTCATATGCCTCCTGTTTAAGATAGATAAAAACTCCATCTTCTCTGACTGAAGCAGAGATGGTACCCTGGCATTCTTCCAGAGTGGCCTACATACCCTCGTCCCAACCATCTTACCATCTTAGTGCAACGTGCGCAGTTTGAAACAATCTTTTCAGGAGTCTTTTGACAGTTAAAAAAAAATGTTTGGTCCAATGGTTCATTAAGAACAATGACTACACTTTCCTTAAGAATATATCTCCCTTTTTGATTATTCAAAGAAAAATAATTATCTCTTCCATTTATTTATAAAAATATTTGACATGAGTCATCCACAGTTCTTCTGAAAAGACATATGGTATGAAATAACAGTGGGTTTTGAGCAACAAAATCTGGTTTGGTTCTGCTTGCCTCCATTATCAACCTGGGTGACCTTGGCCAAATCTAACTTCTCTGAGCCTCCATGTTCTGAAATACCTAATGCACGTGATGATCTCTACTTATCTCAAAGGATTGTTTTGAGCTTCCAATAAGATAAATATATAAAAGTGCTTGCAATATTTATAACATTCGCATTCTGTACTATGACACTAATTTCCACAGATTCAGGTTATGAGTTTTTGTTCAATATTCAAATTGATTGCTGATTTATTTCTCAGTTTAACTCTTTGAAAATAACTGCTTTTCTCACAAAAATGCAAATTTGTAGAGTCATCATGTAAATAATACAGAATTTTACATTTGCAATAATAAATACATATTTATACTTCAAATACTAATAGAATTCAACATATGAAACACCCAAGAATCTTTTACTCCAAAGGAAGTAAATATTCAGATATGAAAAATAAATCTGAATGGCATGGTCTGTTTCTTTTACTGTCATTGATAAGGCAATTAGAGTTCCTGGGAACCCAATTACAGGCTGAAGGAAAACTTTGGTTCAGCTTTAAATGTATTTAAACTTCCTGAGTTATTTCTTGTTTTCTACTTGTTTTTTTCTTTATTTTGTCTTATTCTTGGTTTGTGGAAATGATTATCATTTCAAGTCTCTCTGAGGGTAACCCATAAAGATTTATTCAAGTTTGCTCTGTGTTCTAAACAGGGAAGGGCTGCTTCATGGGTGTGCAATCGTGCAGTCTCACAGGGCTCTCTGCTTAGAAGATCTCTCTTGGCTTCATGCTCTGCTGTAGCCATCTTGGAATATTTAATAATTTTTGAACAAGGGACCCAACTGTTTTTCACTGGGCGCCACAAATTATAGGGCTGTCCCAGGTCCTAAGTCTGCTCTTTCTTCTTCTCTTTCTTCTTCTCATTGTTTGCCTCATTCTGCTTCTTTTCTACAACTCTTTAGTCATCTTTGGTTGCCTATGCATTTTTTAAGGTGAGGTGATTAAAAATGCTCTTGGGATTTCTGTGTATACAGACAGGGCTTTGCCTTAAAGTGCTCAGACAAGGAGCCTTCCCCTTCCTGCAGGGACTTAAAGCTTGTTCTTGGGACATTGTTTCTTCACGGAACAAATTTCTAATTAAATGTAACATTGATGCAATCACCTTTCACATTAGGGTCACTCCAAGGTACAAATGAAAACAGACCCCTCTTTATCCTCGCCACATGTAGTAGAATACATCTATATAAATTATTTTCCTAGAAAAATCCACCTTCTGTGATGATCTTCTCATAATCTTATCATCAAACATCTAACAAATGACTCATTTCAAGAGTTAAGCCATAGAAAATGATAAGGTTGATTTAATGGAAGAAATGCTGTTTAAGTAGCTAAAGGAGCCTCTTTATAAGAAAGTTGGTTTAAGTATAGAAGATACTGAGGGAACTTCACGGTAAGATTCTTCAATGTTTACTGTGGACATGAGAAAATGTTAAACCCTGTGTGTCCCATACACACATACGTGGTGCCTCATTCTGCATATTTTTAATTATAGAAAGAGCTGGTGCATTGAGGAGGGTTAGAAATGTTCAGAAAAGCCTGGGAATGCTGAGAAAAATTAATAAACTCAAGTTTCATTTTAACCTGCCTTATTCTCACCCATTTCATATTCAAAGTGTTGCTAATTTTAAAATTTGAAAAATACCCCAAAAGTGCAATTTTCTAGTAGTTAATAATATTTCTCAGAATATACTCAAAATTATAGAAATTCACTATAACATGTCAATCTATGTGATAGAAACACAATTTAAATTTGTAGCAAAATAATATATAACTTTTATTATTTATATCATATATAACATAGTATATATGTATAATCTATATTATAGCATATTATATCATGTATAATATATATGGACATCATTGCATATAAAAGTCATATTTCCTGGTTTAACCTCTCAGTACACATTTCCATAAGTTGATTCTCAAATGAAAGAATACTAAATTAAAATGAGAGGTCTCACCATAAAACTATTGTCACTTGAATGACTTTATTGTGCAATGAACCCCCCCCCTAAATCATTTATAGACTTGTGGGAAGTACATATGTCTGTATGGGTGTGTATATATATATATATACATATATAAACATGTATATACATATATATATATATATATTTTTTTTTTTTTTTTCTCCTAAAAGAAGGAGACGGAGTAGATTCAGAGTTATGAAATTCTCCCATGGATCTTAACATTGACAAAGTTAAAAAAAAACACTCCTTTTTTTTGAAACTAAGACTACAGAGCAGTGACAGAAGTTGGGATATAGTAGAAGATAATATTTCTTAAATTTCTTACCTTGCCACTCAAATAATTTGATTATCATTTTCTTGGAGAAAAATATGAGACATATAAGATTTGGTGACATAAAATTTCAGTTAATAGCTTTCTCTATTATTTGGCTCTAATTCTGGGAGAGAAATATCCCACAGCCATCAAGGAGTCTGCCTGTTTTTTGTGAACAGGGGTGTTTTAAAAAATGACACCTCACACTATTTTCATGTAGGGAATGGGACTGGCAGAGGATATGGGCATCAGTGACAGGGAACTTTTCCTTTGAAATTGGGGAATATCTGAATTTTTATAAAATTATTGGCATTATTCCTTACTGTTTTTGTTTTTTAAAATATACAAGTAGAAAAAAAAATTAAAATACCTTGTCTAGAATAGAAAGATACATTTTCAGAGAAAGCAATTTTAAATTCTGTACCATTAGAAAAAAAAAACTTCTTATTTTTTCTAAAATAATATTGACCTTCATCTACGACCTCATTTATTTAGCCTTATTTTTGGTATGAACTTGATACTAGAGGGTTTTTTTAAATAATATATTTGACATACATTTTTCTGAGTATATTTGATTATACACTCAGTGCTTTCAAGGAGCTCTGACTTTGCATTTATTTTTGTGAGAAGAAGCTGTATGAAAGCAGTTTCTGCATCTATTTTAAAACAGCTATTGAAGGTGTCCGTAGGGATTAAGAACATGAGTCCAGAGGTCGGGTTTGAATCCTAGAACCATCCCTGATCATCTGAGTGTCTTTGGCAACTTATTTATTAAAATTACAGTTATAAATTAGTACCCCATCTTCATAGGGAGGTTGTGAGGATGAACAAATGTAAAGTACTTCAAACAGTGCCTGGCAGATAACACAGGCACTCACTAAGTGTCGGGTGAGGTACTTACTGTTGGTTGCTGTTCTTGCCTCTGCCACCCTTACTGGCCGGTGATCCTTTTGAATTGATTGCCCAGCAATCCATTCCCCCTTTTTTAAGATAACACTGATCTCCTGTTGAGGAATTGCCACTCCCCTGCTTTGTGTAGCTTGGGGGGATTGTAAATTCAGAGCCTCCTTTACCACTAGGGAAGCCAGTGAGGTCGCTGGAGCCTCCTTACATCAGATCCTTCCTCACCCTGCTCCATACAGCAGTTGTATGGGCTTGTGTGTCACCCAAGGTGACAGCCACCCAAGGTGACAGCTGACAAGGTGTCAGCCAACCACCCCCTCACGGGACTTGATCCCGAGCACCTTACCGATACGAGGCCATTTTTTAAAATATCTGATATACCTTTTGCTTTTCTAGGTGTGGCTCTTTATCTCTCCCTCCCTGAGGGTGATAGGTTTACTCCCTCCCCCTTCTATTTCCTCCTGCCCTCTGGCCTGAGGGTAAGGGTGAGGAGGAGGGAAGACTAAGATTCCCATTTAAAGTGTTTCATTTTCTCCGGAAAACTTCTGTCTCTGGGTGTAATGATCTGTAGTCTTATCAGATTATTAAATTTCACTCTCAATTTCAGCTCAGTATTCCCTCTCCCTTCAGAATAATTTGCTTAACCATATTTATCTTGACCTGACAAGGGCTACTAGCTGATGGCACAGTGGGAAGGGGTGGAGGTTGATAACGGTGGCAAGAAAAGGAAAGCAGTTCCAGATCTCAAGTGACTTCCACAAGTAAATACTTGTTATAGAAGCAAGGGCAATGGAAAAATTGGACTAATTCATTAGCATGATAGTGCCTGGGAGAAACTGTCAAATTCTTTCTACTATTGAGACGCGAGTCACCTTGTTATGGTACTAGACACAGGGACAGCAAGGAAGTGGGACTTACTGAAATGCTATTGCCTGGGAGAGGCTGTCAGATTGTTCCAGCTGTTGAGACTCTTAAAAAGCTTGCTTCCTCTTGGGTCCAAGCTTGGGATTTCAACCATCCCTTTGATTCTGGGAGCTCCCTCATATCTTTTCAGTGAGTTTCCTCAAGTTACTCAGAGGTGGTTTCTGCTGTTTGAAACTGAAGACTAACTGAATCAAAGCTGTACAGTGTCACTTATGAGATAAAATTCTGAAAATTAGTGCTAGGGGAAAATTTGTTTTCCTGGCATTCTATTATGCTTCCCATGAGATAATTTATTCTATTCCTCTTTTTGCTTAGTCACTAGAAAATTTAGGGCCAGAAATAGTTCGTGACTACAGTAGCTATCTTTAAGTTAGGATTTGGGGGGAAAATAATAATGCCTTTTTTTCCTATTAGTACTTCTTTACCTTATTTTTGAAGTTTTTTACCTAATTTTATTTTTTAACAAAGATTTGCCTTGTATTCCAGGTTGCTCCCTTTATGCTTAAATGGATTAATAAATAAAAAACAGAACTTAAAAAAAATAAATCAAATCAAAAATAGAGATGGTATATTTTTATTTCATGCTATCAAACCATTGCCCCGTTTTCATCTACTCTGCTGCTCTCCTATACATAGCCCCAAAGAATCAACTGTGAAGACATAAACTTTTATTCAATGTAACAAATTAGTCTTTATGTTTACTTTATCAGATTTCTTTTAAACCTGATATTTGCAGATACGTATAGGTATGGAACTTTAGTGTCAGTAAGCTAGATTATCATGAAAATTTGCAAGATTCGTTTTTCCTCCGATATTTAATGTCATTGGACCCTTTTCTTTATATTTAAACTCTTCAGTGACACTCACTAATGATTAATGACCCACTGGCTCGTGCTGCCTTATAACATGAAAGTCACCGAAATACCTTTTCCCCAGAGAGCAATTATTCTATGGAACAATATCCCCTACCTGGTGCATTGAAGTCCCAAAGGCTGGCTGTTAAACTTGCAGTTGTAATTTGTGAAAAAGTCCAGAAAGCCAAGTTTTGAACGGCTGGGGATTTTATGCACAGTTGTTTCATTTTACTAGAGCAACTTGTTTCTTTTCTGCCTTTTCTTGCGAAGATTTTGAATAAGTGGCAAGAATGGCAAAGACTTGATTTAGAGGTTTTTCTATTTAAGTCCAAGGATAGCTACCTGGGAGCTATGTATCTTCTAGTTTTTTGGTTTGTGACACTATACTGCTGACATGAAAAAATGCGGAAATTCAGCCCATGTGTACGTGTTCAGATGCTCATCCATTCTGATATCTCAATAGAGTAAGACAGTTAGAAAGAGGATGCAGCTCAGACATCAGAGTTACATACTGAAATAGTGAAGAATGTCAATATGTAATTCTGCATGTAAATCTCTGGTCCATGAAGTAGAGGATGCATCCTACTCCGATACTTCCCTTGCCACCAGAATATTCAGAATATTTGGCTCAGGATAAGTATATAAATAAAGCCAAAATTATTAGACTTGTAAAATCTAAAGAAGTCACTAACCTCCTTGAGATATTTGATACTGATGGATACCTTCCCGCTTTTCCTATCTGCTTATAAAAAATAATAATGCATGTTTAGTGAATTAGTCAATTAGCAAAATATTACTTTTATGTGACTTCAACTGTTTTGGTGCTATGAAAAGTGCAATTAATATTAGTTCTACACAATAAGTATTTATATTCTCTTTGGTAAAATAAATACACCATATCCGTTAGAGCACAGTGAAGGACCAGAGCATATGATACTGATGAGAATCATGTGAATTCAGAAAATGGAGACATCATTACAAACTTCCTTAATCATAGAAGATGGAGGACAATGGTTTTGAGGTGGGCCTCCAAGTGTGGTTACAGTTTGAATAAAAGAAGAGAGGTAAGAAGGAAGGAAGAGAAAATTATTCAAGACAAAGTTTTGAAGCAGAAATAAGGATACTTTGTGTAGGAGGATGGAGGGAAAATGGCTTCCCCTGAGCTGAGAGTAAAGGTTAAGACTGTCCTAAAAAATTGACTTAGATTAGAAAGACTCAAAATCCCAGAAGAAGTGTTTGGACTAGCTAGTGGCTGTGAATATTGACGGGCCACTGATCTGAGGCCAGGGTGGCAGATGATGGAGTATAGGCAAGGGAGTCATCCTGAAGCCTCTTTCGGTAATTTAAGCCTGAGGTGATGAAAGCCCTGAGCAGTGAGGTAGCTGTGGGAATCCAGCAGGGGAGGCAAAGATGAAGGGATGATAACTCTTGGGGACAGATGGTAATTAGATGATGAAGGAGCGGATGAATAAAAGATGACTCCAAAATTTCTAGTCTCATTCAGATGACTAGAAGAATAATAGTATCTGTGAGAGATATGATGCAGTTAGGACTTGATAAATTAATTGTAGTGGCAGACAGTTCAGTGGTAATGCCCTGCCAGTAGTTGGAAACGTGACTCAGGAGAACTGCTGAAAGATCGGATATATATCTCCTGAGATATAAATGTTTATATATCTCTTGAGATATAAGTGTTTCTATGACACTATGACACTTGGATGCATGCCATAGAAATTAGTAAACAGGAAACTGGGAAACCTAAACTAATTTCAATTTTGATATAAGTAAAAACAAATTGCCATATTAAGAAATCTCATTTATTCAAACTTAATATCTATTCACCCTGGATAAGTGCCTCAGCCACTTTGCACATCATTCTCCTTATCTGTAAGCTGCGGATAATAACCTTGGCCTTTCCCAGCTCAAAAGAAAGTATCCAAATTTTTATCCTAATTATGCTTTATATCTATTTTTAAAAATCCCTGGTTAGTCAATTAGCCAATAGGTAAAAATCTTTTTTTTTTTTTTTGTATTTGTATTTTGTTCTTATCTCTTAGTGATATAAAGATACATACATAAGATATAAACTATATACGGCAGTTTCTGACTACTCTGC
The DNA here is from genome assembly GCF_965194825.1 of Balaenoptera physalus. Taxonomy (NCBI): domain Eukaryota; kingdom Metazoa; phylum Chordata; class Mammalia; order Artiodactyla; family Balaenopteridae; genus Balaenoptera; species Balaenoptera physalus. The sequence continues at coordinate 24,736,489 of NC_138887.1, forward strand.
ACGTCTGTGCTGGTTACTTCCTGATAGCTACCTCAACTAGCCAGCTGAGGGGCTTACACTCTGGGTTATTGTAAAGTATACCACTTCCCTTACCCAACTGATGGGGAACATGATCCAGCTGCTGTCTAACAAGTCCACTGCAACCCCCCACAGCTGCCTACCACCGTTTGCTTCTGCTTCTCCCATTGTAGAGGCCCATGGGGGGCAGTGGGTCATGGCTGCCCTGACAGCTGAGTGAGGAGAGGAGAGGTCTGAACAGAGTGCCCTGTGCCCCAGGCGCCATCAGGGTGTTAGCAACCAGAGCATTCCACAGTTCTCCTGCTGCAACAGACAGGAAGTAGAAAGGAAAGAGGAGAAGGAAGAAGCAAAGAGTAAAGTTGAGAAGGAGAATAAATCATGGGAAAAGGAGAAAACAAAGTTAAGTCCTTTTCAATCATCAGCGAGTGTTCTAGAGCCCCTCTTTATCACGTTAACACTTCACTGCTATTTCTCAGCCTCTAACCCCTGATACTTGAATTCTTCTGTGTCTCCTCTACCCACTACCTGGAGTCCTTGCTTTCCAGAATCTTTAGGTCCAGAGTATTGAAAACAGTGCCGCTAGTCTAGAGTTGAGGTGAGTCTTGTTTATCATCATCTATCAACATCTAGCAGGACATAAAAGGGATGGAACGGTAAGAAATGAGAGAGTTTTCTGCCTTTGCACTGTTGTGCCATCACAATAGTGATCTTGTTGACCTCAAAATTCACTATTATAAAAAGAAATTGATGTCACTGAAAACGTAAAGATTTTATTGTCCTTTTCCTCTCCTTTCACTATACATAATACATTTTCAAAGATTTCTTAGCATTTACGCCTTGAGAATTCTAATTTCCATTGTTCTGTTCATAATGTGTTTATCATATTTTTTAACCTCTAGGTGAGATCCAGTCATTGGTATTTTCTGATTTCTTGATTTCTTGAATGAAATATTTTAGAACTTCCCTACAATTTCATATGAAAGAAAGCACTGAACAAAATTTAAAAAAAAAATTCTTATCCCAACTTTGCCTCAGGAGCCTTGGGCACATCACATTGATTTCAGTCTTTTTAAGTGTATGTCATCACTGAAATTCAGTTCCCTCAGTGTAAACTTGAGATGATAATATTTATCTCACTGGGGTCTTGTGACCTTTACATTAGGTAATGTAATTAGAGCATTTGGTAAATATTAGTATTTGGTGATAGCTTTAAGTACTATCTTTTATTAGTCTTTAATGAGAATCACAAATGTTTTGCAATATGGGATGACGTCAGTAATAGTTTGCATAATGAAATTAAGAAACCAACTCATATTGTGAATTAAACATTTTTGAATTCAGAAACTATTGATTTTATAAAGATTTAAACATCTTTTTCAAATAGAGAAAAAGGTTGCATTTTAAGGCAAAGGAAAGTTGGATAAAAATAATGTTAACAGATGTCTAGAACTTCAAACAAGTAGATAGACACCCCTACCCCTGTGTTCTTGGAAGATAAGGCAGTCCTGATCCACTGACAGTTTGCCACTGGCAGAATTTTCCTTTCCCAGTTGCCATCTGCTTGGTATTTAAGTAGCATTTTAGTCCCATCATCAAGACAGTGTCAGGAAAACAGGTATGTAGAGAATCATCCAGGTGCCTACTTTCACAGGTAAAACAGAAAACAAGCATTGAAGATGGTCTTAATCTATTGCAAATAAACTTGTAAATATATTTTTAATTTAGCTTTAGTTTTTATTGATTATTAGAATCATGAAGATTAAAATAGAAATTTTAAAATTTTAATTATAACAAAAATAATCCAATAGTTTTAAGGATTTACAACTTGCATATTATAAACACATCTCTTTTCTTTCACTATATATTAATGCGTTTAGGCGCTAAGTTCATTTTATGCATAGCAAAATTATAAAATGCATTTGTATTCAACGAAAATTTAAGTAAATATTTTAATAATGGGGCAATATAATATATGTATATTTTCCATTTTAAGAAATTTTGCCTCAGTTTTGCTAAACCTCTGAACTTCCTACAGGCATTTCCATATTTAATCAGTGAAATGTACAATTGTATGTTTACTCATCTGAAAATTAGTGATATTTTTCTCTATTCATTCACATTCTGAGGGAAACAATCATGTTTCGTGTTGTGATTCCTATCATAAATACTGTACAAATCGTTCACAAACATTCTGCTATATTCTCTGGCACCAGCAGCCTTCAATGGAAAAGGTTAAGTTTCCTCTATTCCAGAGTTTGGCACATAGAATTCTTTTTATAAAATACTTTTTAATTTCAGAGGCTTGGTCTTTACCACATTTAGAGATAACATCAAAAGTATCTAAACACTGGAGTAAGGCTGAGTTAGTCAAAAATCAGCTTGGCTTCCAGGGCAAGTCATTTCATTTCCCTTTGCCTTTTCTGTGAAATAGGGGCTAATCAGGCCTTTCTTTCTAGGCTCTTAGGAGCAATCAGTGAAGCAACCCACTGAAGGCAACGCAAGACCTAGTAAAACTGTTAAGCACCCCCATCATGCTTGGCACTGGCCCGGGAGCAGGAGGTTAAAGGCATGAGCGTGTGTACATGCAGCACACACACACACACACACACACACACACACACACACACGCCCCACTCTTTCCTTCTTAGGGCTGAAAGATGCAATGGCACTGTTCTGAAAAGCCTCTATTTATTGTCTTCTAATGAAACCACAGTTTATAAATACAAGCTGGGTGTGTACTCACACAAAATGCAATACAGTTAAGTTCATACTCTCTTTGGACCTCGGGTGTGTTTCTCTGCCAGTCACAACTTTAACTGCAGATGCTCAAGAGAGTGCGGCAGGGACAAGGTTTACTCTCTACCCTGGACTGCACAGCTGCAAAGGGGCATCCTCTCAGCCTCCTATCAGCTGGTTTATAACAATCTCCACTCGGGGCTCACTTAGAAGAGCGCAGATCCAAGGGAAAGTCATTCTGTTTGGGACACTTCCGAAAGCATTAAACTGAACGTTAGAGAAAGTTTTAAAGGGAAAAGAAATCTTAGAAGCACAGCTTGAATGCATCTTTGCTATGCTGCTTTGGGATTATTGGCAGCCTGCCGGGAAACACCTTACATGCTCATAAGAGAGGCCTTCTTAGACTTTTTAAAAATAGTTTCATCTATAAATGGAATAAGACAATACGGGACTGACACTTTGATCCCTTCAGAGATGAGCACCGAGTGGGGGAAGCTGAGCTTAGTATGTGGTCACACCAGAAATACCAAAGTTAATTTAGGGAACTTAGTGAGAGTTTATGACAAAAATATATTTATAGTGGTATAATCTTTACATTTTGGTACTTTCTGGCATTGGTTTTGCCATGCTGAAAAGAGTCTGGTTTTAACGAAACACCAGAGCAATGGTCCTTTACAGATGAAAAGAGAAGCAAGTGATACTGTCTTCAGAAGAAACCTTAGTCTCTCAGGGATTCAGAAATGAAGATATACTACAAGACTTGCTTACAGCGGTCAGTGCAAGGCTCTGAACTTACCCCACCAATCTATATGGTCATGTGGTCCACCAGAGCCTGGCGCTGACAACACAGGGATTGCTTGCTGAGGCAGCAAGATTATTTTTAAGCATTATTTAATGGTCTTGAGTCCGTTGTTGAAAAAAAAAGCAAGCAAATGAGAGAAAATTCCTCTTTTCTTTCCTAAGTAAGGCAATATATATGTGGAGGCTCTGACCAGATCACCAAGACCTGATGCAGCACAGCTAAGCCTCTGGAATAAAGTTCCACTTCTCAGCTGACTGCTCTGGCACCACACAAAGGCTACTCTAGGGAGAAAGAGAAGGCAGCAAATTCTGTAATATCCATCCAAGTGTCTTAATTTCTGAAAGTCCTGTACAATACTTGGTGAAGAAAATCAGTCACTGAATGAATAGGTCAGCCCAGTAGTCCCTACTATTCAGTGACCCCTAACAACACTAACTGAAAGCACAACGTGTACGTAAGCGCAGGACATATGGAGTCACTATGGCCAGCACTGTGGGTCTTTGAGAAGAAGGCCGCTAGGGTGAGACTGGACTCTGCCACCTATGTGACTTTCTAAGAGGCTTCACAATTGGACAGCTCCCTAAGGGAGTTACCTGATCTTCATAACTGAGAAGTGTAGAAAGTTTATTTAGTCATCACACCAGAAGTGGTGTAAAGCAAATGTATTAATCTGGTTCACAGTAACCTCTGGATAAGCCAGAATGACAATTACCTACTTACAGCAAGAAATACAGTTATATTGGAAATTGAAAACCTTGCCCATGTGACCGTTTTCTGTATTTGGGAGACTGGCATGGGGATCCCAACCAAAACTTGAAGATACAAGCACAATATCAGAACAGAGAGAATTACATAGGCAGCATATCTTGGTCATAAGCTCAGAAGCTTGCTAAAAATATAGATTATCTAGCCATACTCTGGAGATTATGAGTGGGGCATGGGAATTGTACTTTAAAAGCAACTCAGACAATTCTTTGGCACCGCTGTGCATGTTGAGTGATGTAGAGATCATCCAGTATGCACTGGAATCAGTCTAGGACAATCAAATGAGTTGACCTCCACATCAAACATATAACAGCCTCCTGGCTAAACAGTTCATGCCCTTATCTCCTGTCCCTTGGATGTAGGTAAATGAGCACTGCCCGTGTGAAGTTCCTTCTCAAAATGCCTATGGCTGAATAACTGCTTTTTTAACCAACACCTTCTTTGTTTACATACATTGCTATGGTCATTTGATTTTGTTATCAACTGGGATCTATTCTGTTTCCTCAAAGGCAGATTTCTCAGATAATAGTTATATTCATGGAACACTGATTTATTATTTACAAGATCTAATGCAAAGTAGTTTATAAACATTTTCTCATTTAATTTTCACAACTGCCTTGATAACTTACTCCTATTTTAGAGATAAAGAAAATTAATTTCAGCAAATTTAAGTTACTTACCCAAAGTAAAACTAGTAAAAAAATATGGTGAAGCTGGAAATCAAATATATTTTGGGTTAACTTAAATTCCAATGCCATAACCACTAGGCATATTTCCTTGTGCACTGGTTTTTATAGTTCAACTCACAAAGGATATTGTTAATTCCAAGCACTTGTTGTCCTGTTTTCTTTCTCTTCATGTATTACCTCTCATAGACTTGATACCTGATTGTCTAACAATGTATTTGTCTGGTCCAGACAAAGGATTCTGGAATTTTATGTATTTATTTATTTTGTTCATTTCTTCATTCTATTCATAGGCTCAATGAGAAAATATTTCAGTTTTATCAAGTGCACACTAATTTTAATAGAATATTGGAAAATGTCTAATATCAGGGGAAAACTTTTAAATGATTGGTTTTAGAATGGAGATTAAATAATACATGATAATTTTTGTTAGGAGAATATATATACATATGATGGAATAGGAAATGGCTAATAAATATTGAAGAAAATATGTTCTTAATTCACCATAGGGTTCTTTAAAAGCATATAAATTTCTTAATTTTGAAATTCTGGAGGTCAGGATACCTCCCTTCTCATTTTTGTTCCTTCCCTTCTTCACCCACGGTAGTAAGATAAGATTAGGGCAGGGGATATCTTTGGTAAAAGAGATGGACAACACCAGGCCAGGCAAAGTTTATTTGGCTTTTGTGATGCTTCAACGGGAAATATATGAAATATTTTAAATCTCTTCTAGCAATGAAAAGTAAGTCACTCCTACATCGCTTCAGGGAGCATAACCTAGAGTCTCCATTATTGGAAGGACATTTCTCCTAAGTCATGAGCTAGGGGACTTGACAGAGAATTGCAAAATGTTGAGAAAATAGTGAGGAGAAGAGAGAAGACAGTAGGAGACTATGGTCACAAGATTTCAGAACATTGGAAAAATCCTAATTGGGCTAAAAATTAACTCAATAGGGAAAGGAAATAAATGTTTGGCACCATTGGACAGCCTCTAGACTTCAGTAGCATTCTGTGTCATCTAAAATGACTGTTCTCTTTCAAGGAGAGGACTATACCTAAATGTCCTGCTGGATGATGAAGATACAATGAAGAAATTAGCTTATTCACATTTTCTTCTAACAATTTGTCCAGCAATTAATGTCCCTAAACCTCAAATTCTGCCAAGTCCTCACCTTTTCTTTTGCAAAAAGCATCAATGTAATTGGCGAATGTTCATTCATCTCCTGCCTAATTTCACACTTGATTCTTCTTCCCAATTTGATTTGAAAATTGTTCAACTTTTATTCACTCAACAAACTTTTATTGAATAACTACTATCATCTAGACACAGTTACATAGTGATCAATCTGCCTGTGGATTAAAGCTTTACCAGTTTTTGTGTTTTTTTTTAGTTCATAACAAATAAGTTCCCAGGCTGTTTAATATTTCTATACTTTCACTCAGGGTCTCTCTTCTTGCTGTCATGTCTTACTACATTGGTACAAAAATTAAACATCTTCTTTATATTTTAAAATTCAGGCCAAAGTTTACCTAATCTCTTAAGCCTTCCTTGACCCTTCCCATCGCTCTAGAATACTGGACACCAATTCCTTTGTGCTCTGATTAAGCCCTTCTCTATTTCTATAATACCTAGTTTATATATCTTTAAAATATTCGTAACAGACATCATATTTTATCTTCCTAGTTATTTTTTGGAAAATTATTTCTCTTCATTTTGGTCCCTATGGTTCGGGTTGAACTGACTCCACCTTCCTGCTCATAGGATAGATACACAAGCTAATCATAATACAAAATGCCTCTGGCCACAATGAATAACTGAGGAAGAACAAATGACCCAAGTGGTAAAAGCCAGATTCCACTTTAAAATTGACATTGACACTTGAAAAGAAAGGGTCTCTTTTCTGAGATTGAAGTTCCTAAGCATCATGTAAATTTGCAGGTCATATTTGCCCCCATTTATTGGAAGCACGCCTGAGAGTGAAGTTATCAAAAAGTAAAGAACAATCAAGAAGTCAAGAGGAAGAGAATGAACAGTAAAATATTATTTTAGTGCCAGGATTTAGTGCTGAAGCCATTTGTACCCCTTGGATATTCCAGCTGTTCTTGCTAATGGACATTACTCTCAGCTAGTTTGGGTGGGGTTTTCATCATTTGCAACCAGAAGAGTCTGCATTATTACATCATGTCTGTGTCTGTCACTACAACTGCAATATAGAAGTTGCCTGTTCTATTCTATGACAGGACTTGGAACAAAGTGAATACTCTTGTTTACTGATTAAAGAAGAAATGAATGGATGAATGGAAATAAATAAATAAATGAAGTATAGCCTACAAATATGAGAAAAATATATATATATTTCGTGCTGTAGACCCAGGACATCAACAATTTGGTGCCCTTCTCTCAAGTAAAAAAAAAGAATTTCCCAAGTAAAAATTAATTATTTTCAAACTATTGTACTGCATGGTGCTGGGTCATAGTGGTTTGTGATTCCGAAAAATATCCTTAAGGTGGCTTACTCAGGTTGGATGGATTTAGTAAATATCTCAGGATAATTAAGCCCTTTATTTACTTCTTAACACCAAATGATATCCTCCAGGTCCTAAAGTTATTTTAAATGGCACATGAGATAGTGTCTCTGTCAGTTCCCTTCGGATTGAATTTCATGGTTTAATCAGACTCACCATTAACAATCTTCCCCTGGACAGGAACAGAGCTAATATAGTGTGATGAGAGAGTGTTGGCCAGTGGCTCAACTAGCTCTGCAAGTCTGCACATGTGGATTCTATTTTCAAACCTATGATTGATTTACTTTCTGACCATGGCAAACCACTCCATTCTCCCATATGATGCTTATCAACAAATGGTGTCTGCTCAACTCATTTATTGAGAAAATATAACCGCATTTTAAAAATTGGAAATTATTTCCCATGAACAATTTTTGGTTTTTTACCACACTGCTTTTCTGCATGTGTGATTTACTACCTGATCAAAATAAAGTTACTTTGGGACAGGGATTTAACATTTTAGAAATTCATTATTTTCTCTTTATAAAGATACTGACCTCTTTAGATAATTTGATATTTCTCTTATCTCAATTCATATGTCATTTATAATCTCTACTGTAAAAAATCCATTTTGAGGATGCATTGGTTTTAAATGTTCTCCAGTTGGTTCCTTACAGATTGTAAACTACTTAGACAAGGAGGAAAAGGGATTGAACAAATATTTGATTTGACTTACTGACTTTTGAACTTGATGCAGTAATCATCAGTTTCACATATTCATATGCAGTGATGTGTGTGTGTGTGTGTGTGTGTGTGTGTGTGTATGTGCGTGTATAATCTCCAAATGCAAACCACTAGAAGGAAGGAGTACTCACTTGGGATTCATTTTTCTTTTCTTGTTATACAAATTTGATCTGGTTTGTGATGGGAAGAAATGGCATGGGCTGTGAGAAGTAATTACAGCTCCTAAACTACTGCTGTACCTTAAAGTCAAGAGTTAGGACAGATGACTTTAACGGATATTTTAGGAGTGATTTTGTGTTGGACAACAGGAGAAATTATATAACACACTGTCATATATAAATTTTCTTTAAATTTTAAAAAATCTGTTTGTATATGTATTTATGGTCAGAGTTATGCTGATGTACTTGTCTCCATGTTATGGAACACACTAAATAAGATCAGCATTGTCTGTTCCATCAAGGATGGAAAAAGAAAAGTTACCTGGGAAATTAAGACTGACACCAGAAAGAGTATTAACTTCCATGGCGATTTGTTTCCATGGTTAATGGTTTGTTCAGTGTATTTCTCTTTTCTAGGAACACTTCGGTGTTGTTATTTTTGTTTTTTTGTTTTTTTAGTTATTTATGTACTTCGGTTTTTATTGTAGAAAATCTTCCATTTCTTCTAAGTTTCTGCATTTATTCACATGTACTTTTGCAAAATAGGGCACTAAAAGTTATTTACCTCTGTGTCTGTGCCTTTCGGGTTTTTTTATGATTGTGTAGCTAAGTTTTTTTATTTCATTTCTTTGTTCAAAATTATTTTATCTAAAATATTTTGTTCTTTATTTTTTTCTATTCATCAATTTATTACTGCTTTTAACTGTATTTGTATCCTTCATTATTCTTAGGTCTATTTTGTGCTCTATCTCTATCTTGTTCTATTAAATGCTTAATTTAATCTTTTACATTATTATATATCAAATTAAGTAGCATTAATGTCTAAGCCTCTAAATTTTTCATCTCAGCCTAAATTTAGCTCTATCTTATATATTTTGTGCATGTGGAGGTTTCATTTTGGATATTTTCTACCTACTCTGAATATTAAATATATTTACAAACATTCATATATTCCCATACGTATTTTGGAATGTGTTGTCCAAAATATACTATTTTTTGGAAATGCTATAAAATAACTTGAGAAGTTTTACCCTAATGCCATGATATTTATTGACACATATATTTGGATCAACCTTATTAATAACTATATACATTTATAACTTTTTGTTTGTCTACCTGATTTTTGGGGGAATGTAAGATTTCTTGACTTACTCTCTTATTCCTATTGTTTCTATAGATTTATTTTTGAAAATCTGCCGTTCTTGTTTAATATATAGTTGACCCTTGAACAATGTGGGGGTTAGGAGCACTGACCCTCTGCACAGAAAATCTGTGTATAACTTAGTAGGCCCTCTGTGTCCACGGTCCCTTATCTGAGGATTCAACCAACTGCAGATCACATAGTACTATAGTGTTTACTACTGAAAAAAAATCTGTGAAAAAGTGGATCTGTGCAGTTGAAATCTGTGTTGTCAAGGGTCAACTGTATTTGACTATTTACTACATAATGAGTCATTCTCTAGTTCAGGAACATTAGGAACGTCTCCTAGAAGCTTAGTGTTAATTCTGTACCCAGTCTAAACCACCTTTTCTCTAACTACTTTTCTGTGTCTTTTTTATGTCATTATTTTAGTTTTTATATATGCATATTTATTCTTTCCTAATAGTCACTTATTTATTCATTCTGTAAAGATATGGTTTTGATTCTCAATTTGTTTCCTCGTTCCACCGTCTCTAATTTATGTAACTCTGTTGTTTCATTATCTCATCCTTGATTTATTTTTTGTTTCATTGATTTCATCTTTCTTAGTATTTCATCTGAATTTGAAAGTATTTTTTAAGAAAATCTTTTTCAGTATTTGTGTGAATTCCATAAGAAGTGTTTTTAAGCCTGCAGTGCATTTTATGTTCTTAAAATTGTGGTGGCATATTTTTCCACAGTAGTCCGAGGTTTTCTTTCCATCTTTCTCGTATTTAATGTGGGTAGTTATATCTGAATATTTTTCCCCAGGTATAGTTTATATGAATTCCCTGTGATTCTTTTACTCACTTATCTGAGTTCTTTTGGTGTTCACCCCAGATTATCATGAAGTCTGAGGGCTGATTATTGTTGGTTTGTGTTCTGTCTGTATTTTTGTGCACTTATTTTAGATAGGAGGCATGGATTCGTCGGTAGTCTGTGTATTGACGTGACTGGTGGATTTGGTCTCTGATCTTTTTTTACTAAACGTTTTATACCACCTAGTTACAGTCTCTCCTAACCCAATAGGAGATATATTCGAATTTAATATCGAAGTCAAATTGTGAAGGCTTCATCTCTCAAGGACTCAATCAGAGGGGTTGAGCTCTGCATTTTTGCCAACATTTCCCCAGCAGCTCTCCACCTCCTCTCTTAGCCAGAGGAGAGAAAACTAGACGAAGTTTGTAGAGCTCAAATAGAGCTTCCTGGGAGGCCCTTGCCTTGGGCACTTACACAACCTCAGAGATCCTTGTGGAACTCACTTTCTCTTTTGTGTTTCTGTCTGGACAATTCCATCTTTATTGTTGTTGCCTCCCTGCCCTTCTACCTGCAAGAAGACAAACTCATTCATCTTCAGTGAATAATTCTTATGATGATGATGACATTTGCCTTTTCTTCCCTTTAGCAATCTGTCTGCAGATAAAATTAATTATTCTAGAAATGAAGTTTGCTGATTATTTAACCTGAAGTAATCCATTTTCCACAGCTCAATCAAAATTCTGAGAGGTAGGTAAAACTTCTGAAACAAATGTTCTTCACATTTACAATGATCGATCTACCAGAATACTCATTTTCTTCTGAAAATATTCATTTTACTTTTCTTAGTTCCATAATGATGATGAGACATGCAAATCATAAAAAATTTTATTTTTTTTTTAATTTTAAAATTTCTATAGGCTATGATTTCTACAGGGCTAAAGGAAATGCTATTTCTTTAGCTTTGCCACACTAATTTGTCCGGGTCAAGCCAAAATATCATTTTAGTTCATGTGGTATTTAATTGTGAACAGCAATGGCTGGAGGATTTTAAGGGTCACTAGGTCCAGATGTTTGGTCATTAGTCACCACCATATAACCCACCTTCAATATAATAAATATGGATAAAATAAGGAAACACTTCACCTGTCAACAAGATTAGTGTTCAAGACTAATAGGAGCCTGATTTCTGCTTTTTAACTTTGTTAACATTTAACCCTTTGAGGGCAGAGGATTTCACTTGAAGTAAATCTCTCCTTACACACTCTGCTCTTATTTACTGAAGTTTATATACCTTCATTAATGGCACGTCTATTCACCAAAAAAGTGCAGGCATGCTTTTAAGTATTTTAATACTTAACATCACACTTCATATCTTTTTCTTAACAACATGTTGGAATGTTTAAAAAGGTGGTTTTGTTGGACAGTCACATAATTGTCTGATAAAGGACCTATGTCTGTGGCTATGAAGCAGCCTATTTAAAAGAATTTATTGGACATATTGGGCTGATCTGGACTCCCCCAAACAATAGAGATTCTTTCAAAACCTCTTTGTATGTTTACTTTCCTTTTTTTTTTTTTTTTTGTATTTGTATAGAATGAAAAGCAAATATACTAAAATCTTTTTATCTCTAATGTAGTATTTCTCACCTGCTGCAATGGAAATAAAAACGTGCAACAATATGGTGCAGGCCTTGGAATCTAGCTGCACTGGAAGCCATTTCTGTAGGTTCCCCTGAAGAAAATTGAGAATAATAATACTAACCAGGTAGAGTTGTTGTTTGGATTTAATTTTACGTAAGTAGGCCTTCAATTAATGTTAATTCTGTTTTCCTTATTTGCATAGATGTAGTACAATATTCTGACACATGTGTTTGCAAATCAAATATCTACTTGAAAAAGTGGATGAGAAGATTGACTACAAGGTACAAAGTATCCAGTTTGGATACTTTCACTGATATTTTGCTGGTATTTTGGCATTATGTAATGCTTATAATGTCTATTATTTTACATCTACCCCTTTCATGAAAATTCTTATGTTATATTATCAGATTAGGTATCTCCTTGATTCCATATTGGGGGAACTTTTTCTTCCTGTCAAAGCAGTCCTCATTCTTTACTATTAATAAGTTGCTTAAATTCTAGCTTTATGTTAAAAAAAATCTTTATTAAAAAAAGAAAACAAAGAAAAATATATATCTCTGGCTAGTTGATTCAGTTTATTAGGGTGTATTTTTTAATAAAGACAAGATGGCAACTCTGACCCCCCCTTGAGTACAGATTATTTTTGCCCCGTTTCATTGCTCCAGAACCTTACGGCTGGCCCTGTTAAATCATAGCTTGCCTCCTCCAGGACTTTGAGTCCCTCCTTGACCTGTCACAGGAGCCAGGTGGCAATGATCCAGGTAAAAAGAATTGTTCAACTGAAGGAAAACAGTGGGGAAAAAATGGATCACCCAGTCTAACCAAGAAGTGGGAGTCCATTGATTAAATCTCAAAACAGCCTCAGAAATTCTTCCTTTTTTTATGAATTGTATGGTTTTCTTGTTTCCTGCTCTCCCTACTCCTGCTTCCTCTTCTCTTTCTCTTTCTATAATTTATTCATTCCTCTATTCCAAACATTAAAAAGATTAATCTCACTCCACATGGTCTAGTCTCATATTCCATTTTTATGAAAATAAAACACAAGCAATTTATTTCCATGCCAATTTTATGATCATAAAAAGCCAACTTTTTATAACCATCTATATAATAACTAGCTGAATTATTCATTTTCTATTGAAATATTTCATTTTTTTGAAAACTCAATCAGCTTTTGGTTTTATTTAAGTACTGAATTAAATATCAACTGTTTACTTACCCGTAACCTTTATTTTTCAAGACCACTTCTCAATCAAAATATATTAAATGGCTACATTTAGTATGTATGTGTAGCATATACATGAATAAGTATATATTGTTCACACCAATATATACATATATGCACCTAAATATGCAAATTAATATCCATTTGTATTCATTTGGTCCTGTAAATCTAGAAATAAGCTTTCCAATGCTTATTTGCCTTATTTTTATTTCAATCTATCCCTATTGAATCTGGGAACATTGTCACAATTTATGTCATACACTGCTATAAAGCTCTGCAGAAAATATCCAATTTCTTTTTCAAATGTCGACCAAACACTTTATAGGTCTTTTTTCTCCATCCCCTTCTTTACCCCTTTTACTTAAATTAGCAGAGCTGTCTAAAAAGTCAGATTTAAAGGCTTCAAACGTTTTCTTGGTCTTAGAACAGATGCCTCAGGAGACTTTCCACCAGGAAAGTACATTGGATTAGCACAGCCTGTTTTCCTACTACATTCTTTAAACATAACAGACAGCCCCAAAATAAGGAGGACAATTTACTTGTTAGGACGTGTATGGAATTTAAAGAGAGGGCATATTTTCACCATACCAGTGTGACGGAGACCAGAATAGGTTGTTTAGGAAACAATTTCATACCATTTCAATGAACAATAGGAGGTCAAATAAAATACTTAAACGTGGCAGGTTTCTATCAATGAAATGGATACTTGCAAAATGAGAAGAAAGGTTTGATGGTGAAGAAAATTAGTGTATCAGCTTAGTAGAGCTATCACTCCAGGCATAATTCTGTGCTAAGGATACTTGACATATAATAGCATTACTGAGTGCACACACTATGGTCTGGTTTTATTGGAACACACACATCGATAGAAGCCATGTTTATTGATTAGACAGAAATGAGACATTATGAGATCTGAGACAGAATCTGCTACTCCTCAAGAGAAAAATGGGTTTAGCAAAGAATGCAGCACCTGCGGCTTTTTACCAAGGGAGATTTTTCTTTTTTTTCTTTTTCTTTTTTTTTTTTTTCTTTTAAAATTTTCATTTTATTAACATTTTTTTAAAATTTTTATACAATTTTTAAAGGTTACTTTCCATTTAAATTTATTATAAAATATTGGCTATTTTCCCTGGGTTGTACAATACATCTCTGAGCCTATCTTACACCCAATAGTTTGTATCTCCCACTCCCCCACCCCTATAGTGCCCCTCCCACCTCCCCACTGGTCACCACTAGTTTGTTCTCTGTATCTGTAAGTTTGCTTCTTTTTTGTTATATTCATTCATTTGTTGTATTTTTTAGATTCCACATATAAGTGATATCATACAGTACTTGCCTTTCTCTGTCTGACTTATTTCACTTAGCATAATGTCCTCCAAGTCTATCCACGTTGCTGCGAATATCAAAATTTCATTTTTTCATGGTTGAGTAGTAGTGCGTTGTACATATACACCACATCTTCTTTATCCATTCATCTGCTGATGAGCACTTAGTTTGCTTCTATATCTTGGCAATTGCAAATAGTGCTGCTATGAATATTGGGGTGCATGTATATTTTTGAAATAGTGTTTTGGGTTTTTCTTGGATATACATCCAGGAGTGGAATCGCTGGGTCATATGGTAGTTCTATATTTAGTTTTTTGAATCTTATAGTGTATCCCAATAATTGTTTTAACTCTGAACTGAGAAAGTAGACTTTGGATAATACCTCAGAATTAGAAAACACAACTCCAAGATGAAAGGTAAAGGTATGTCACAAATTATAGAGAGATGACTCATGAAAAATGAATAGGAAATATAAGCAAAACATAAATAATTCTGTTGCACTCTTCCAATTATGTGAGGGGGGAAATGTGTCTGAGTATAAACTTGTGTTTTGGGCTGCAATGCTCTTCCTTTTTGGCCAAGGAATTTTCCGTCATGAAATAGTAGCTTTTGTATACTGGATTCTAGCTTCTGACTTACTTTATGCAGGCACTGGTTATGCTAATAGTGTTATTCAAATAATGAGACATGTTTCTACACAGTGAAGACCAAGAATCCCCACACAAACAACCTGTACATACATTTTCACTTTTTTACTTTAATAACAAAATACACATTTTAATACATGTGAGGCAAAAATACATCTAATTATGACTTGTTAGCATATCTAAATTTTATTTTTTACAAAGCTATGACAAATAGAAGAATTTTATTTAAAGCAACAAAACGCTAGACTTTCAACAACAAAATAACTATAAGTATGGTAAAGGTAAAAAGAAAAAAAGTCATAAAATAAAGAAGAGACAAAATACTTGTTGAGTATTTAATATGGGCCAGTTGACTTCTGATTTCTGATCCAACATGTAAAGAGCTTGCAAGTCATCACTCCCATCCAGATATGAGAAATCCTGAACAAGTCGCAAATCAACAAATCTTCTTAGATACAGCAGAGAATTGAGGTCTCAGCTCTAACTGCCATCCTGAAAACTGGAAAGACAGACAGGCAGATACAGAGAATCACTGCTTACCTGAAGCAGAAGCACAGGAGCAGAACCCTGCAATGGATCTAGTATCAGTAGGAAGACTTTAAGCTATGACTGATGAATTGCTGGAGGCACAGTCAGAGTTAAAAACTCAGAGGTGGCCCATTCTTGTTTGGGGAGGGGACCACTTTCATGATTCTTACTTCCAGTTGCCCTATCAGATTATGTGAAGGTTTGAGAAAATTACCTCATGTTTCCAGCAGAGGGAGGGAAAAAGTAATCTTTTTGATATATTTTCAGATCTCTCTGTTCCTGGCCCCAGGGAAACGATTTACCAAAGTCTAACTGATTGGGGTTTTACCAGAGGCTATCCAACCTGGAGAAGGGAAATACCCAACTCAAGCCTCCTCTAGCCTTTGACACCGGGGAAGGGAAATACCCAACTCAGACTCACTAAAATAAATGAGACCTAATCATGGTACTAGAGATCACTTTCCCTCTCCCACACCTTACCACCATATCAATAGAGTTCCAGTATAATAGCAAGAATACAGCTAAAAGAAGTTCAAACCTCAGACCCTATTAAGAGGTCTCTAGAAAAACCCAAAATCACAGGAGAGGCAAAAACATGGACAGTAAATGAAATGTTAGCCTCTGAAACTATAGCTACAGCAAACATACACACAGCCTATGCCCTGGACAGAGAGATATAAACCTCACACTGAAAGTCTATCTACCTCATTCCTTTTACCTGATAGTCATGTCTGGCTTTCAACAAGAAAATCACAAGGCATGGCAAAGACAAAAAATATACTCTGAGAGGTAAAGTAAGTGTCAGAACCAAAGCCAGATATAATGGAGATTTTGAAATTATCACACTGGAAATTTTAAATAACTATGGTTAATATGCTAAGGGCTCTACTGGAAAAAGTGGACAACATACAAGACCAGATAGGTACTGTAAGCCAAGAGATAAAAATTCTAAGAAAGAATCAAAAGGAAATAGTAGTAATTACAAGACTGTAAGAGAAATTAAGAATGCCTTTGCTGGGCTGGGCATCAGTAGACTGTACACAGCTGTGGAAAGAATCAGTGAGCTTGAAGATATGTCAACACAAACCTCCAAAACTGACACACAAAGAAAAAAAAGAAAAAAAAGATGGAACAGACTATCCAATAACTGATGGATGGTTATAAAAGGTGTAATATATGTATAATGGGAATACCAAAAGAAGAAAAAAAGACAAAAAGTAGAAGAAATTTTTGAAAAAAATATAGTGGCCGAGAATTTTCCAAAATTAGTGACAGATACCAAATCACAGATACAGGAAGCTCAAAAAACACCAAGCAGGATAAATACCAAAAAATTCTATACCTAAGCTCATATATTCAAACTTTAAAAAATCAAAGACAAAGATTAAATCTTGAAAGAAGTCAGAGGAAAAAAAAAAAAACTACATTACCTACAGAGAAACAGGGATAAAAATTACATTGGACTTCTCTTCAGAAACCATAGAAACTATGCAAGCAAGAAGAGAATGGAGTGGAATATTTAAAGTGTTAAGAGGAAGACAAACAAACAAAAAAACCGCCGACCTAAACTTCTGTATCCAACAAAATTATCCTTCACAGAAAAGGAGAGTACGTTGATGATTATGATGTGTCAATGTAGGCTCACCAGTTGTAACAAGTGTCCCACTCTGGTGAGAGATACTGATAATGGGGGAGGCTATGTATGTGTGGGGACAGGGGGTATTTGGGAAATCTCTGTATCTTCACCTCAATTTTGCTCTGAACCTAAAACTGCTAAAAAATAAAGTCTTTGAAAAAATTGCATTTTTAGGTTAAAAAGAAAAAGAGTGAAGCAGGAATACTTTCTCAAACAAAAATTCAGAGAGTTTTCTGCCAGTAGATTTGCCTTGCAAGAAATATTAAAAGTTCTTCAAAGAGAAGGCAAATTATACAGGTCAGAAACTCAGATCTACATGAAGAAAGGAAGACTATGAGAGAAGGAGTAAGTGAAGGTAAAATATCTTATTTTTCTATTCCTAATTGATCTAATAGATAACAATTTGTTCAAAATAATAACAACAATGTATTTGGTGATTATAGCTTGTGGTTAAGTGAAATGAATGATAGCCGTGGCTTAAGGGAAGAGAGGGAGGAAATGGGAATACTCCGTTATAGGTACTTGCATTGCCCATTAAGCAATATAGCATTTTAATGTGAATTGGGATTATTTGTAAATATGTATTGCAAACTCTAGGGCAAATATGGGTCAGTCATTTTACATGGTTTAGCTCCATAATTCCTTCAACCCTGTAGTAAATACTTATATTCTATTATAGATGTGAAAACTAAATATAGTTTACAAAAACAAAGTAAATATTTTGTAAATGAGAGAACTAAGGCTCATAGAAATTAGATAAATCACATAAGAAGGACTCATGATTTTAACACATTTCCGTCAGGCTTCAAATACTGTAATTTCCACCACAGGTCCAAATGAGATCCTTCTCATTTGTGAGCAATGTTTAAAAGATCAAGGAGCAAACTCATAACTAAATGATCAAAGCAAAGCAAAAAAAAAAAAAAAAAAAAAATTAGGTAATATTTTTCTTAAAAAGTGATATCAATATAAGAAATATGTTTAGAAGTAGCTAATCTGTTTGCCACAGCTACATTAAATAAAAGGTAATGATGGAGAATACATATCCAAAAAAGTTCAATTCCTTACATTCCTGGGACAGTACTGTTGTCAATCAACTTAAAGGTACATATATTGTCAAAGGATGGAAAACCGATGTCCTCCAGTGTCCTAGAGAGGCATCCAAATCTTACCTCCCAACCCAGTTCAAAGTTTCATTCATTCCTTCAATAAATATTTATCCACCTAGTACAGCATGCCCTGAAGGAGAAGATGCTCTGATATTTCTGTGCCAGAACAGCTCTAATACAATTATATTGTACTAAAAGCTGCTTCATTAGTCCTAATCCTGCTTTTCAAATAAAAACCAGTACATTTTCCACATGGTAGTCTTGGACATATTTGAAGTATGTCTCATGACTTGTCTGGGCTAAGCATTCCTATGCTTGTCCTTTGTGGGGGAAAAGTCATGACTTGCATTTTTCTAGCTGCTACCCTGAGGAATAGTTCCAGATTAGGGGCCCATGTTTGCAGAATATTTTTCTTGACCCATACATAGTGTAAAAAAATCAATTGCCAAGATTAAAAATCAGAAGATATCACATAATAATAAATATATCTCACATTTTGGTAAATACTTCAAGGTCCCAAGATCAAAGGCCCCTGGAGTAGCAGCCCCTTAACCATGTCATGCACTACCCAGTTCACCACACTCTTCACCTGTTCTTATTGGCTGAGGGAAGCCAAGTGGCAGTTGCCATTTAACATCTTGCTCTTTCTTTCTCTTTCTCCCACCCCACCCCCTTTCCTCCCTCCTTCTTCCCTCCTTTTTTCCCTTCCTTCCTACCTTCCTTTCTTCCTTCTTTCCTTCTTTCAGTTCTGGGTCAACTTCATTTCTTTACATTACACGCCTGGTATCTTAAGCAATTAAATTTGCTCCTAAACCAGACATCACTATCCCTCATAAAACTTTATGTCCAGAATTAAGCACAATACAGCACTTTTTAGACCACTCTCTTTGATCATGATGCTATACTCTTATATGAAATAACAACTGCATTATATTCCTAAGTATCCAAAATATTCAATTCACAGTCAAGTAAAATTCTCCAGGCTGAAGCAGCCCTTTCTACAAAGCTGGAATTCCTTGAAAACCACCTGCAGACTCAGCACTTCCTTACATCCTAGAGGAATACTTGGAGCTCTAGCTAACTGTGAGACTAAACATAAGTCACCCCCGAAACAACACATAGCTATGTTCTAATAACTCAGCTTTTACCTTATTCTCACTTGAATCTTTATTCTGATAACTGAATCACTGCTTATTTACCTGTGCAGCAGCTCATGCTTGGAACCTTGCCATTCCAGAACATGTGCCTGGTCCCTAAACCCTAGCACAGTAACTGATGCTGTTATTGACTTCAGATGAATGGTACGTTGCTTGTATCTCAAAATGAATCTGGCTGTTGTATGTCTCTGTTATCCCAGCATCCTCATTTGTAATTGTTCCTGTTCTGCCTGTTGGATTGATTTGCCCCCTTCTGCATAGGCTCTGGATCCCTCAGTGTCAACCCTATGAGCAGGCAAGCCCAGATCCAGGTGCCACTCCTACTGATCTACATGATCTGCTAAGTAAATCATACCAACTTTTATCTTCTTAAATGCAAATAGTAGATAACTGAGTCTTTGTAGTGTAACAGTTTGAATTTTTTAGTCTTAATTAATAACAATATTTACCAGCAGTATAATTAATGATGTAAGTACGTGACTACTTTTAAATTAGCATAGAGTTACAGTCCCAAAATATTCACAAAGGACCTTTACAGTGTCCATGTTTTCCAATTGCTCTTTCCTTTTGGTTACCATCAACCTCCATGTTGCTTGTTTTAGCAATAAGCTACAAGTTAGAGTTTACTTTTTGAACCTTGATGTAGAACTTTATAGATGTCCCTACTACATTTACCTAGTTAGCTATAGCCTTTCATTTCACTTTTAAACACCTTTTCAACCTTAAGTTATACAATATATTACATATGCATTCTAGTTTTAAAGATTCTGAAAAAAATGATAATTATCCCCTTATTATCTGCAAAGTAACTAAAGCAAATTTTGAACAGGCCAAGTGTGGAGACTTGCAGCTCTTTTCTATAGACAATTCTCTGAGTTAATATATTTCTTGATTTACTGTGCCATTAGGCCTTGAGTTTTAGCCTTTTCCTTTCTTCTTACTGTAACATTGATGTTTTTAGTAGTTGGAAAACATTCAGTAAATAAATATGGATTCTGGCATTTAAAATTCATAGTTAAAATTTCTTCTTCACCAGTAAAATACAAACAGTCCAGGTAGAAGTGGTAGGTATCTGGTATAAGTGATATAAGTAAATATTTGAGCGTAGAATCCATAGAACTTGGGCTAATTCAAAGTGAGGTTACAAAAAAGAAAGGCAGAATCTAGTCTGACTTCTAAGTCTGCGATGTGTGTGATGTGTGATGGAGTGTATGGGTACCACAGCCAACAGAGGATGGGCCTTAGGAAGAGGTAAGGCAATAAACTATATTGTAGATGTGTGGTGTGTCAGGGTCCTGTGGGATATCCAGGCATGGATACATAAAACACAGATAGATATATTAATCTGAAACTATAGAAGTCTATAGAGGAGAAAAAGATCTGGAATTCATTAGCAAAACAGGTACGGTGTGAAGCCATAGGAAATGATGAACTTGCTCAAGAAAAACATGCAGATGAGAAAGAGGAGCATGCAGAAGAAAGAACGTTGAGGGACATAACAGGACTTGGTTAAATTGTGACATTAACTACCCCACTGGAAAAATAATATTTTAAAAAATTGGATAGGCTGCCAAAAACTCCATACCACTGCACATAAGGCACCAAGGTCAAATGGTTTCATGGGGAAGTTTCACAAACATTAAACTTTTCCAAAGCATACACCAGTGGATTTCAACCGGAGAGGATTTTTTTGTTTGCCAGGGGACATTCATCAATGTCTGGAGATATTTTTGTCCCAACTGGGAAAGGTGGTGGTGGTGATGGGGAGGGTGCTCTATTGGCCTCCAGTAGGAATAGGCCAGAATGCTGCTGAACACCCTGCAATACACGGGGCAGCCCCCGCAGCAGAGAATTACTGGCGCAAAATGTCAAGAGTGCCAAAGTTGAGAAATTCTAGCACGGAAGAAAAACCTGTAAAATGCAAAAAGTTTATTCTTGGTTTCTATTAGAAGGCAAATGAAATTCCAAAACTAAAGACTATCAAAGGTGGCTGGGATAAAATTATGAATAAAGCTTACTTACAGTTGTTGCTGCAGTTATATCAATAAAATATGAGCAAATCCAAAGTTCTTATTAAAATAATACACATGACAGAGAAGGCTTTACTTCAAGAGTGCATGGATGATTCAACAAAAGCAAATCTGACAATATTTAGTATCAAAAATAATGGAGAAAAACTGCATTTCAACGTATCCCAAACTGTATTCAAGAAATTCAGTATCCAACCCTAATTAAAATTTATAATCCTAGCCTAGTGAATGAAAGAACCTTTCTAACACAGTAAAAAGCATATATTAAAATTTTAAAGCTCTTATTCAATAGTGAACTACTGTAGATATTTCCATCAGAAGTAGGAAAAAGAAAAGTGTGACATTCATCACTGTGTTGGGTAATACTCTGTATTATAATAAGACAAGAAAAGGTCTAATAATATAAATTTTAGAACGGAAGAGACAAAATAATCATTATCTATATATATTTTGAATGCTTAGAGAATTCAAGAAAAAAGATAGAAAAATATTCAAATTATTGAAAGAATACAGAAAATTTTATTAAAGCAAAATTTAAAAATTAATTTAATTCTAGAAATAATCAGCTAATCATCGAGTTAAAATTGTTATTCTATTCACTTTAATAATAATGATAATAAGCTTAAAATAGAGCCTATCTTTTGTTTTTGGCTACCCACCATCTCTTCTTCCTTTTCTGTATAGCAACCTCCTCGTTCTATGGTGGGGAATTGGAGATGTCCATTACATGCTGCTACCTCGATCCCCAGAGCTACTCTGGCCATCTTTTTCTGAACCCATTATTTTTCTTTGTTTGTAGAGATACCCTCTAAAGATTCAATTGATTTGAAATTGTTTGTTAAGAGTAGTTTTATTGCTTTCACACAAAGAACTAAAAAACTGATATACAGAGGACAAAAAGAAAGTAAAGTTCAATCACAAAAGCAAAAGAACACATGGGCAATTAGATGTCTGTTGCTCCTGAGTGGAGAGACTCAATCAGTAAAGATGTAAGTTTTCTCCCAAATTAATGATTATAATTCTCTGCAATCACAATTCCACTGTAAGGGTGTGACTCAACTAATTAATACTACATTTTATTTGAAAAACAAATGCAAGAAAATAGGACAACTTTACAAGTATCATGCAGTGGATCTTCCCATCAGATAATAAAAACAGAACAAATAAGCCCTGTTTATTGTAGGAAGGAACAAGAATAAACACATAGATGAACAAACATAAAAGAAATTCGGGCAATAACTTCACAAGTAATAAAATTCTAATTGAAAACTAGTAAAAAATTATTCAAACAAGTTATACCCTCTCCCCCTATATTACACACACATTCACACATGCTCCAGTTTGATTAAAAGTTTAGATTTAAAGTATCGAACCATAAAACTTTAAGAGAATATTTTCATCACCTTGGTGCAGGGAGGGTCTAAATTTAGAAAAAAGAAACCTTGACCAAACATCGTAAAGGAAAAAACGGGTATATCTGTTTACATAAAATATAAAAATAAAAGTCGCTACACAACAAAAGTCACCATAAACGAAGTCTGAAAATTCATTTGACAAGTGAAAACATACTTTACCTCATTAGTAATCCAAGAACTGCAATTTTAAACAGCCAGTCAAATTGAGAATGATTGAAAGACCTATTGGGAAGGAGGCTCCAAACACTGTGGACGGAGATCAGTACATTTCTGACAGGCAGTTTCGTAGAAGGACTGTACATTCTAAGTGCCCAACAATTTCTACTCAGCAAATTTACTTCTAGGAATTGATTAAATGGGAATAATTTGACAAGTACAAAAAGCAGATATATGTTTGGTTCTTTGAACATAATAATGCTAATTTGGAAACAGCCTGAACGACCATCAGTGGTGGATTATTCATGAAAAAAGTACAGCACAACCATGCAGGAAAATATTTATTATACAGTCATTAAATATTCTGATGAATAGAGGTAATAAACAGATGTCCACAACACATGAAGTAAAATAAAGCAGGTTGCTATTCAGTTTGTCTCTATGCTATGGAGTATAATCCCCAATTAGTAAGACAAAGTCTTGAAGAAGATACATCAAATAGTTAGAATGATTACTGGGGGGGTAAAAAATGTTAAATCTTAGGTTTTTACTTCATATATTTTCTTACTGCTTGAATTTTTCACACGCATCAAATATTATTTTTGTAATTGCAACACATTAATGTCAGTTCACTTTCGAAAGAAAAGTTGGATCAGAAAAGAAATCATACATTTGGACCCAATAATCTCACTTACTATAGTTAATCCAAAGAAAAATAATTCAAAATAAGAAAAATCTACAGAACTATTTCATTGGATCATAATTTATAATTGTAACGTATTAAAACCAGCATATGTGTCCAACAATAAGAGAATATGTTATCTGATGTAAAATTGTACAGCCATTAAAATGCAATTACGAAGTTTTGTAGGAACTTGATACAACATATTTGACAAAAATAACAAGTGAGAAAGCAGGATATAAATTGTATGTATTTAATAAATATCCAAGTGTGTGCAATGGATGACAGATTTTAATGGGCATTAAGTTAGATAGGATTCTTCTTAGTCTGTATATATGTTTAAATTTTAAACTCTTAGTAATATTATTTAATTTTATTCCATGAAAATACTTTTAAAAATGAGGCATCCTTTGTTTCTTTCCATTAAGTCTGCTTGGCTGTTCAGTGAACTCCTGGGAGGCAATCAATTCATTTTACCATTGACTCTTCACTGTGATTTCACATTACTTATCACAGTTTGTGATCATTTGTTTATTTGTATATTAACTGATTTTCAGTCCTTTCAAACTTAATCATCCATTCATAAGTTCTATTTTTTTCCCCATTTTACTCACTAAATTCTAAGGAACATGAGGGCAACCACCACACCTGTTTACTTATACTCTTTTCTAGTAAAGTTATTGTAATAGTTCCACATTTACATCGTTTAATACTGTTTAATAAACTGTTTAATACCGTTTAAGAAACGGTATTAATCTGTCAGAAAATAAAAACTGCCCAGATAGGAGAAATATATTTATAAAAAAAATAAAGGGGGAGAGGACAACACACAACACTTATACAGTCCTTTATTAGGTTCTAGGAACTGTTATAAGCACTTTACAAACATCAACCCCTTCAATCCTCCTAATGAGCCTGTGAAGTAAGTACTACTGATAAACTATTTTACAGATGAAAAAAGCTGAATTATAAGAAGTTAAGGACTAGATGAATCCTGGTATGAACCCAGGCAGTCTGGACATTCTGGCTCCAGAGTCTGCCACTCTTTACCACTGGTGTTATCTAACATGGCTCTTTCGTACTGTTATTAAACAAGTACATCAATTAATATTATGTGATATACACATAGAATAACTAATTTAAAGAAAATTGTTGAAGATATGCATACATAGTGCACATAGTATTGAAATATTAGGAGGTTTTTTTCTGAAGATTTTATGTACTTACAGGAGTTGGTCATAGGGAACCCACTAAAATCTATCTAAACTTTATTTTTGGTCTAATTAATAAAAAGATCTCTCTGAAAAACTATCAGATAACATTCCTTTTCTCTAATTCCAAAGTGTCATTTAAAATTAAGAAATGAAATTGCGTATATTTAACTTACACAGAATCTAGATTACTTGGAAAGTTCATCTGTCCTCACTGGTTTTTTGAGATAGACCGAGTAAGTAAGACTAGCAATTATAAAATATGGTTCATCAAATTTTCTCTGAATCATCTTAATGGATTGCTGGCAATGAAATAGGAATTTCCATTATATAGAAAGGAGCGGTCACTAATTCTACTTAAAGCCAATGGCCTGAAAGATTTTGGCCCAAAAATGTTGTAAACTCATTTGCAATGCAGCACTAAAAGTATTTGCAGGGAGACAAAATGATTATTTTTAGCAGGTAGGGTCTTCCACATGTTAAAAATGTGTTCTTCACTGGTACTTCCTAAGCTCTTGGTAAACTGAATTTTACAGATTAGCCTTTTACCTACTATCAATGCAGTACAAAGTCAGGCTATTTAAACTGTAAAAGTGACTAAATTGTACACCTTAGAGAGAATGCTTTACAAACGTAATCATAAATTCATAGTTCCTTTTTTTTTCCTATTTCAAAATGGGCTGTTGATGGCTATAGCTAGGATGGTCCTATCTCGTCTGATGTTATTTTATTGTTTCGGTACATTTGACAGTAAGGAATGTAATTATCTTTTCTACAGACTTAGCAATGGTACTATGAGACATTAGCAATCAACAAAAGCAAAATACTTAAAAATTTCACACCTCTTTTAGGCCAAGCAGAAGGACAATAATGCTCTACTGTTTTGTGATGTATGGCAATGTTTGTTTTTTCTTATTTTGAAGTGTTCCATGTCTTTATAGAGAGTGGATCGTACTCTTCAAACTGTGAGTGTAAAACAAGATAATATAAGTAAAAGCACTATGGAAAGTGTAAACTAAGCAAGGTATTCTTCATCATTCTTATGTCTTAATTCTTATGTCTTTTTTATTATATTATCTCCCTTTCGCTATGCTTCAGCCTAAATATCAAGCTGCCCTCCCTTCATTCCACATAGGGTAGATTCCCCACTAGTCATTAATCAATGAAGCCATTCTGTGGGGTATGGCCAGGAAATTTACCTCATCTTCCAAATTTTAAATTTGCTGTGTTTAAACAATGGGAAGAGATGAGTTGTCAACTCACCATATTGTCATTTTAAAAATCCAACATTTCTAGTCAAACATTTGTGATTTTGATACCTCCTTTTTGGTCTTTAGATTCCTATCTCCACCTCCCTCAAATAGGTCCTAGTTAGGTTCACAGTAGGAAACACCAGCTGAAATAAAACACGTGAACTTTGGAATCAGACAGAATTGGGTCCCCATTCTTAATTTGGTATTTTGTGTTTGTGGGTTTACCATTGAACTACGTAATCTCACCATTGAACTACATAATCTTTCTCAACATCAGCGTTCATAGCTGTCAAGCGAGCACAGTAATAAAACCTCTTAAGTTGTTATAAAGCTTAATATCCAACCACTACATTTAGTAAACTCTCTATGTGTGATATTTAGTGCATTTTCTTCTTTCTATAACAATTAAGGTCAACTCTTCTTTGGAGAGCTATTTTTTTAAAGTCCTAAATAATCTTCTGTAATGTTGCCTATGTAATAGGAGCTATAAACTCTTTGCCTCTCTGTCTTAACAGGAATGACCAAATTATATGTAAACAAATGTTCTAAAAAGTTCAAAATGATATGGTATTTGTTTGAGAATTAGATGTATCTTACAGACTAATTTGGGTTCTTGATGTTTAGTTTCCTCTTTCATTCTGCTCACAACCCAGATGATAACTGAAAAGAGATATAAGAAATGTTTACAGTTTAGTTTATCCTCTCGTGTTCTTCATTAACTTACTGTGGGTGTTGTTCTTTTAAAAGGCCAAGGTTCATGGTTCTGTTTTTTAATTGCAATTCACTCTTTCCCACTTCTTCCAGGAGCTTCAGCTTTATCATTGCTGTGAGATTTACAGTGCTTCCTTCCATCGTCATCTTGCTAATAGGCAGTGGTTGAACTCCCCAGAGCCTAAACTAGGAAATATGAGCAGTATGTAATTGCTATGGCTGGAATCGCATTCCACTTCAGAAGCTTCTTAACAGCATTCTCAGATGTGTGACTATCCATTAGTGACCCAAGGGGATTACTCCCTGGCACCAAGTTTACCTTTATGAGGGGCCTGCATGATGAGCCCTTCCCTCCCATAAGCAGAAGGTGAGGAGAGGCAGGGGGCTCAGAGGTTGGTGAATTCAAAAAGAAAATATGCGGGAAAAGAGAGTGCTTTTAAAAGAAAGGAATCCAAAAGGGAAACTATAAAATTTGGCCTTGGGGGTATGTAAGTTTAGTATTTATACTGAGTAAATAGCTAACATATTTATCAAAACATCCAAGGGCAGTAAGGCTAAGTAACATGACTTGATCTTCCTGTGTCTGTTTATGTGGATGGTAACTGAGAGTAAGCAACACTGAACTTTCACTTCCTGTTCACTGGATCTAGGACAGACAACACTGGGACGATGACTCAGTTGCTCCAGCAGCAACTGCCCTTTGAGGAGAAAGCTTCCTGATTTCACCATGTCTCTGTTTAAATATTTCTACCCTTCCTGCCCACCCCCAACAGCCCTTCAGCTTCTCTTTTTGCAACATCTCTAACCACTGTCCCCTAGATGTTATAGCAATCACAAAGGCTCCTTTTCACAGTTTTTAGATCAAAGCAGAAATATTTTTGCATGGATGTGCTTATTTTACAGAAGAGGTTCACGGGTTTTCTTGCATAAACAATGTCTGCCTTATCACATATGCACAATCAGTGTGAAAGGCTACTGCGTATTCAAGTACTATGTACAGTGAGAAGATAAACAAAGAGAAAATTCTAAGGTTAAATTTATGGTTTAAACGCATGATATGAGCAAAGTGAGGAAAGGGTTCATTCAAAAATATCAGAATCTGGAAAGTATCTAGCCACACTGTATAGCCTTTCACAACTCCTAGTAGAAACCTTTGCTTCTAGTAATAAATACACTATTTAATGTTAGTGCAACAAATAGAGGATTTAATAACATACAGTTTAAAATTATAAGTTTTGAAGGCTTATATGAATAAATTAATGAATATAAGGATAATTTAATTAGAATTAGAAATTTCCTAGGCCAAAAATAATGGCTTATATGGTTCATGAACAGATGGGTATTCAGATTTCATCCATTAGAGTGGGTTTCACAACCCTGGCTATACGTTAGAATCACCTAGGGAGCTTTTAGAAAATGCTGCCTGAGACCCATCTCCAGAAATGCTGTTTTAATTGGTCTGTGGTGGGCCTCGGCATGGGTATTTATTGAAAGCTCCCCAGGTGATTCTAATATGCAGCCAGGGTTAAGAATCACTACATTACAGTCTCATAGGTAGGCTTTTAGAATTCCTTGCAGATTATAGGAATGAACATCTCTCACTGATCTATTAGGGAGAGAGAACTGTGAAAGAGATAGAGAAAGACAAAAAGATGTGGAGAAGGAGAAAGAGAGGGAGAAGAAAAGGAAAGAGAAAAAGAAAGAAAGAAGGAAAGAAAGAAAGAAAGGAAAGAAAGAAAGAAAGAAAGAAAGAAAGAGAAAGAAAAAGAAAGAAAAAGAAAGGAAAGAAAGAAAGAGAAAGAAAGAAAGAAAGAAAGAAAAGGAAGGAAGGAAGGGAAAGAAGGAAAGAAAGAAAGAAAGAAAAGGAAAGAAAGAAAGAAAGAGAAAGAAAAAGAAAAAGAAAGGAAGCAAAAGAAAGAAAGGAGAGAGAAGGAAGGAAAAGAGAAAAGTAAATAAGTGAGTTCTGGCTGTTCCACATTAATATTGAGTTCTTACTGGATAGCTGTTAAATATTGACACCTATAGTAGTGACTATAAACACACTATGGTGAAGCTTATAGTCTATTGAGAGGAAACAGACATTAATCAAATAAAACAGAAATGCCTATGAAATTATAAATGACAAAAGCGTTGAAACCAAAAGTACACAGTGCTATAGGAAAAAGGTTCTTCTGTACTGTTTGGGAGGCAGGGGTTTCCCAATGAAGTAATTTTGAATTGAGATCCGAATTACAAGAAAAGATGAAGAAGTGAAGTGATAAGAGACAGAGGGAACTGCATGTGCAAAGTCCGTGAGCCTCCAGGGACTGTATATTGAAAGGAAAACAGTAAGGTTCCCATATAGAGATCAATAAAGAGTTTTTTCATAAGCGATACAAATTTAGGAGTCATTTCCAAAGTGAGTTAATGAATACTATTGGATGAAATTTCCTTTGGAGAAAGTATAAAGAGAAGTTTGAAGAGAAGAGAGTCTAGGGCCTGATCTTTAAGAACATTCTCTTCAGAAGAAAACCAAGAAAATGTGGTCTACGTTTATTTCAAATTTTCTTTCTTTTATTTTCCTGCGTCTATGCGTCATGATAGAGAAGTTTCCATGAAGTTCGAATCAGTTTAAATGAAATATGGTCATTAATGTCTTTGCTCCCAACCAACTGACTTCTCTAAGTCCTAGATTCATAATATTTTTTATAATATAGACTTTTTTTAGAAAACATCTTTATTAGAGTATAAGTGCTTTACAATGGTGTGTCAGTTTCTGCTTTATAACAAAGTGAATCAGTTATACATATACATATATCCCCATATCTCTTCCCTCTTGCATCTCCCTCCCTCCCACCCTCCCTATCCCACCCCTCTCGGTGGTCACAAAGCACTGAGCTGATCTCCCTGTGCTATGCAGCTGCTTCCCACTAGCTATCTATTTTACGTTTGGTAGTGTATATATGTCCATGCCACTCTCTCACTTTGTCCCAGCTTACCCTTCCCCCTCCCCATATCCTCAAGTCCATTCTCTAGTAGCTCTGCATTTTTATTCCTGTCTTGCCCTAGATAGACTGAGAAAAAGCAATCTGATGCTCAGAGAAAAACAGATGATTCAAAAGAGAGTGAGAAGTTTCAAAATTATTAGAGCATCCAAAATCTTATGGAAATTAATATAAATCTAATCAATGATGTGCTGGTAACTATTTCACAATTGGTTCTTCAAAATTGAAAAAAGAAGCTGATTTGGAACAATTGTCCATTTTCATAGTGTAAGTACTCCCACTCTGGCTGATTTCCAGCTTCAAGGACGTCACTGAACCCAGCGTTTAGAAGAGATTCACAAAATTGATCCTTGCAAGCCAGTTCAAGCCAGCTCAAGATGAAAACACGAAATCACAAGAGACTACCCCAATTCCATAATCTCATAGTTCTAGCATATGAAACATCTGAAAGAGAGCTCAGAACATCTCACAAGTCTAGTGGTTTTTCTACTCACCATGCTAATAATAGTGATATAGACTAGTAGTTCTCCAAATATGATCCCAGAGCCAGCAACCTAAGTAGTATCTGTGAAATTCTTAGAAATGCAAACTCACAGGTCTCTTCCCAGACCTACTGAACCAGAAAATCTAGGACACAGCAATGGGAGTTGTAATAAGCCCTCCAGGTGACTCTGATGCATCTTAAATTTTGAGAACCACAGATCTAGACAATAATAATCCCTTGATTTTTAGGTAAGAGATGCTTTCCAGAGAATTATTATCCTCTCATCCATGTTTCCTATAGCCCTAATTCTAATAACAATGTAAAACTGCTCTTTAGGAAGATCAATCTGGAAGCTTTGTTAGATTCAACAAAGAGAAATTGAAAATTTACAAAGAAGTTAAGGTCTTGATTTATTGTGCTGATTGTGAATGGAGAAAGGAACAGTCCCAAGGCAGAATCGGTAGCAACAACATCTTTTTGGAAGTGAAGGCTAACATACAGAGAAATTTAAATTGCCTTCAAGGTTTTCAGCTTGGTTAGCTGGAGGAACAAGTGTTTCACACAGAAATGAATAAAAAAAAAATCCTGTCTACAAACCTATCCTGGTTTCTCCCCAGTTTGTCTCTATGGTCTTTCTTCTTTTTAACACACTCAGAACTTTATAAATATATCTCCTATAACACATAGTCTCCTGAATAGTATTATATTTTCAATCTCTGCACTGGAGGATGCAGAGCTGTATTCACCCTTACATCCATTGCAAAGCTTGGCAGAATGTCTTCCACATAGTAGATTACCCTAATAACTGAAATAAGGAATCCAGATGTAGGAATCATTTCACAAAGGTGACTAATTTCATCAATATTTATATACTTTGACGTCTAAGGACAATGGGAAGCATGAGGTGAAAATATAAGGAACAGTTGGAGTCAAATTTCCAGGAGTGCTCACAACCACATGTAAACCTTCAAACAAGGTTCAGTCACAGTTTAGTTCAAGCCAATACATTTTTAAGTGAGTTTCCTTTGCTGCAGCCAGCACTCATTTTGTGTATGCCAAGTCCCTGATTTTAGCATTTTCCCTGATTTTATAGTTCCTATAGTTTTGGGGTCCTAAAACTGTTAAGCCTTTCATTTTACATTAATGTAGAAGTCAATATCAATTATGGAACCTATTTTTAAATTGAAAATGTAGAATTACATGTCAAAATATATTTTAAATATTAATTCTCTAATACTCTTGCTGTCTGAAATATTTTAGCTAGATGGAAAAAACATTTATCTTTACACTTATACGCCAAGGCATGCATAAACTATTTTACAGAAAATAAAACAGAAGCTTCTAGTAAATTCATTATTAAGAATATAGAATATTATTATAGAATATAGAATAGGCATTTCTGAGTTATGAGCAAAACCCAAGTATGTTTACTATCAACTGGAAAGGAAAAAGGAAAGAAAAGAAAGAAAAATTTATTTGTAGGCTATAAGAAAGAAAAGTATGTTTTTGTACATATTCAAATACATGTGGAATTTTAGAAAAAAGTGATGTATATATTTGGGTGTAATTCGACTCATATTCTTCTACTCTGAAATAAACTAAATTATATGGATCTAGGTAAGAAAGAGTATAGGTAGTGGAACAAGATGCCAGGAATTGAACCTGTTCTGCCACTGTGACCTGGGGAAATTCATTTCATGTAGGTTTCAATCTGAAAAAAATGAGATAATAATAATACCTACTACAAAGTGTTGTTCAGAAGACTGAATTCTGTTTCAAATAGAGAAGTTAGCATAGCACCTGAATCAATAGCAGCCCAAGCATCTAAAACCTAGACAAGAATATTCTGTGGGGTAAGAATTTAATTATTTGAAAGTTTAATCCCATGAAGGAATTATTATTCACTTTTAGTTGTCATAATCATATTGTGGTTATGTTTTTGTTTAAAGAGTATTTGTCTTTTAGAGATTTATTGGTGTACGTATAGATGAAATAATGTCTCAGATTTGCATGAAAATAATCTGGAGGGAAGCAGTAGATAAAACAATTAGACATATTGTTGAAATTAGAATATATATACATGGGTTTCATTTTACTATTCCATTCACTTTGCATGAATTTGAAAAAATCCATAATAAAAAGTAGCTAATAAGATTAACTGCTTGAACTACACTCTCTTGTGCTTTAATTCTTGTTGCTGCTAGTCTCTGGAAAGCTTGACTGTCAAGTAGGAAGCTGCCTTGCCTGTATGCCCA
This sequence comes from Balaenoptera physalus, assembly GCF_965194825.1. NCBI lineage: Eukaryota > Metazoa > Chordata > Mammalia > Artiodactyla > Balaenopteridae > Balaenoptera > Balaenoptera physalus. The sequence continues at coordinate 24,769,289 of NC_138887.1, forward strand.
TGGCGTCAGTGACTGCCAAAATATACAAAGTTCACTGAAAGAGGAGGAAAATGCTTGCTTCTGGAACTCTTTCCTAATAGCAAATAGGTTCATTCCTCCTCCCTGCCCATACGTACAAATAAAGGAGACTTTTATGCAAATAGAGGATGTTATATATTAATGAGGTAATTTTTCAGTAAATATGAGTAAGAACAATACTTTTTTTGTGGCTCAAAAGCCTAGTATTCTAGTGGATTTAGAAAACTCTATAGTTGGATGAGGCGTATCTATATATGATAAGACAGCAAGGAATAAGGCAATTTCAATATAAAGATATATCAGAGTAATGAAACTATGCTAAGTGTTGGCCATATGACAAATTTTCCATGACTATAAAAATGTGACTACTTTTCCAAACTTTTGCAAATTCACCCTTATGGAAAACCTTTCCAAGTAACAAGATATGCTCTATGAGAATTAAAGGGAAAATGCATGGTTAACCTTGAACTTCATTTAACCTAACCAAATCCCACATAATTGATGGAAGGCAGTTTTCAAATCATCTCAAAATAAATAAATTTATCTCAAGATAAAAAAAAAAAAATACATGTATTTGTTCCACTTAAATCTAATTTTGGCAATCTTCCTTATTGGTTAGGTTTTCATTATAACTATCAGAATAAGATTGTTCTTAATCTTAGTAAATTTTTCATGTAATTCATTGTTAGGTCATTGTGGTGAAGGTGAATGTTTGACTCCCAATGAATTTTTATGATAAGGAGGTATTATACTTCAAAGTCACTTCTTAAAGTGACTTTGGTAATTGATATGTTTTAATTAGACCTACTCTTACAAACATCCAAAAGGAGCCTAAATTTTTTGGTTTCATCCTGTCCAAATATATGACTTTCTGACAACCATGTACTGGTAATTAAATATAGATCTGGTGTAAACATGAGAAGCCATAAATCATAGTATCTTTTCAAAACTAGCTTAGTTCATGCAGGCATTTCAGAAAACCTGGAGCACCTTAAGCTTGCTCAAAGCTCAAAACAAAGTAAAGAAAGCCCCCTGTATTGCATTTGAGTTTTATTGTTATTGTGGTTGTTGTTTAGTGATTAAGACAAGCAATGTCGACAAACTTCTAATTCATGAAAACTGGGGAAAAAAATCTCTGTTTAACCTCAGAAGAACTTGTTCTGACTTATCATCTAATCCTGATAATCAGACTATTGAAAAGGAGTCACCTTCTGTAAAAAAGGAAAAGGTTAAACTGGACAATGTTATTTTTATAAGTAATATTACAGAGCATGCTCTTTCAGCTGAATTTATTGATACGCATGGACAGAATTCATGGCATTTTTCTACTTAAGTGATTATTTGCATACAGTTTGATTTATATGCAAAGAATACATTTAGAAACCGCATGGGTTATCACTTTTTTTAACCTTACATTCTTAGTTTAAGGCAAAGATAAAATACGTCCAGATTAAGTCTCCAGAAGATGCTTCGAGTTTTACAATTTGGGATACATTTGCTTTTTTTGGGGAACGTACAGAAGTCCCTCCTTAGCTCACATGGAATTATTATAGAATGTTACTCACCACTGGTGATAACCCTTGACTTGTGTTGTGCTGTCAAGTGGTAGGATGAAAAAACAAGCAGCCTTAGATTGTGATACAATCGCATACTCTTTTCAGCTGGATTTAGACAGTATTAGTGTTAAGTTACATTGCATTCATCATGATGACATGAATACGATGATGTGGTATAGGAACAGACACCTGACCCAAACTCCTGAACTCAGAGTCATTCTCCTTCGCGTGGTTGCGTCTCGATCTGTACTCTGAATAACAGAACAGCCCTTCAGTTTGTCTGACCTGCTAATCAAACCTCAGCATACTATAAATCCATCAGGTGTCTCCAAGGACACTCCAGACTTTTTGTATTTTATATTTTGAATTGTATTTTATTTTGTATTTCATTAAGTTGCATGGATTTTTTTCATTTTTTTTTCTTTGTGCACACATCTCCTAGTATGAATTGCTCTTTGGAGTAGCCCCTGAAATTAAAGTATGCTCTTATAATAGAAGGAGGAATTGGCCAAAAAAAAATGTATCCTGTGTTTGTCATATGCATATTTTAAGGGATATGGAAAGGGAGAGGGAATGTAATGCAATAAAAAAGACACAAGAATTGACATAACATTTAGGTCCATGTGAGTCTTGAAGAAAATATGTTATCACTGATGTGAGATAAAATGTTATTACTCTTTGTTTTTTCTCTTATAATAGGTGAAGTATGTTTTCTAAATTTTATGCAGCTCTCAATACAGGAAGAAAATATGTAATACATTCTTCATGTTTTAAAACTCAGATTTAGGAATAGTATTTTAAGGAAATTATGCAAAGAAATTGAACAGAAGTACCATAAGGACTGTGTAAGCCTGTGATTACTAGATTACACAAGCAGACAGAAGTTTTAAGGTGTATGTTTAGTTAACCAGCTGTCATCACTATAGCCCAAAGGATTATTGCACAGTTTTGCAAAACAATTAGCGTATTTAGTTTTGGCTGCTAAAGCAGTGTGACAGAGGAATATATTTAATAGACATTAACAACATGAGGCTACTAATGGTATGATTACTGATTAGAGGCTGGTTTTTTGTTTTTTACATTTTAACCCTATAATTCTTTCTCACTCTCCCTCCAAGGTATGAATAATTTTTCAGTTTTGATATCTAGTGTGGGTGATAAAGGCAATACGTATATCAAACAGTTTTTTTCATAAACTCCGGAATACTTTTCCTATCTACAACATGGATATTTGGTAAGCTCTTTCCTCAGAGGATATGTTTTTTAGTCTAACCCTGGTGGAGAATGACTCTCTAGAATGATGAATTTCTTATTAGGGGTCAAAAGATCATGAATGAAACTTGAAATGAATCAAATTTAAAATAAAGCAGGGAACCACTTTCTTGCTTTAAACACTTAAAATTGTTTTGGGGGAAATTTCCATTTGTTACTTAGGTATTTTAACAACAAAGTGGTATAAGGAGTCAGGTAATTCTAAAGAAAATATATTATTATCATTTCTATGTTGTGAATTCTAGATTACAATTACAGTGGGTTGCATGGTGGCAGTCAAAAGGTATGTCTGTATCCTAATCCCAGAACCAGAGAGTATGATCTTATTTGAAATAAAAAGTCTTTGCAGATGCTACTAAATTACGGATCTCAAAATGAGATGATCATGCATTATCAGGATGAGTCCTAAATCCAGTGACAAGTGTTCTTAGAAGAGACACACAGAGGAAAGACATATGGGGAGAAGTAGAAAAGTCAAGTGCAGCCAGAGTCAGAAATTGGAGCTCTGCAGCCACAAACCCAGGAATGCCAACAACATTCAGAAGCTGGAAGAGGCATGGAAAGATTGTCTCCTAGAGCCTTTGGAGGGAGCTTGGTTCTGCTGACACCTTAATTTCAGACTTCTGGCCTCCAAAACTGTGAGAATATAAATTCTGTTGTTACAAACCACCCGCTTTATGGTAATTTATTTTGGCAGCCCTAGGAAACTAATATGGTATCCAAGAGTATAAATTAAAGAAAACACACCCTTCAGTTTTAATTACAGACCATTAAATAGGCACAGGCACCACCAGATGCAGAGAGCCAGGCACCCAGTATGTGCTCAATAAATATGCATGCTAAATGGCATCTCTCTTTTCTTTTAATACCACAATTCATGTAATGTAAAAAAATGTAAAAGACAAAAAGTAAAGCAAAGATTTCATATGGGTTTTTAAAATTTAATTATATGTGATAGGGAAGCAAATTTTCAGTGTTTCTAATGTTAGTGTGGAATCAACAGGAATCAAAAAACCTGAATGAGAACCTCACTCCTGTCCTTTGTGAAAATACATCGTGCAATATGTGTTTTTTCTGAAGGGAAAGTTTCACTTGAAAATATTAGTAATTTACTATAAGTTGCTTCTGCCACAAAACCATGAATGAAACAGCACAAGAGGTTTAAACTGTTTCCATGTAATATGAGATACATACAAGAGAAACAGGTATTAAATATTTCATATATGTTATGAAGCACAGTAAAAGAGCAACCATGAACCCCCTTCCCCCCTTCACGTAAGAATTAGAACATTAGAAATAAGATACTTTTTACCTTTGTGCTTCTTCCTTGGTTTCATGACCCTTCCTCTTCCACCCACCCCACCTGTTTTAGCTATTTTTTGCTGCAGAAAACAATTAACCAACTTAATGTCTTAAAACAACACCTACGTATTATCTCAGAATTTGAGTTCTCTGCCTCATGAAAAGATTTAAGACACATGGAGCTCTGCTTATTAAGCATGGCATCATATTAATAAAAAGCTGCTGTGTCTCTATACAATTAGACCCAAGATGCTAGTTCTTAAGTCTGTTTCTCAAGGTTTCTGGCGCAGCATACCCATTGTATGCTGAACCAATCAAGAAATAGATACAAGATCAGATGGAACTCCAAATTTTCTCTTTACTTCCAGTAGAGCTAGATTAGAAAATGAAATTCAATTACCAGAACAAACTCAGACGTCATACTATTCCTTGTGCAACTGAATTACCACCCAGCCAGAAGGAGCAAATGATAAACAGCAGTTTACAACATAAGCATACCAGGGAGAATAGAAAGCATTATGAAAGCACACACCCCATGAAAGACAATTTATTGATTCACACAGGAGCATAGTCTTTCAGCTTACTATCTTTCCTAAACAATGGGCAGCTTCTTGCAAGTCCCTGGCTCCTTCCCACTGCCCATCCACACACTGGTGTCTGCACCAGCTGTTGCCCCATCTCAGCCTTCCCCTCCTCCAAACAAGTTTACTGTACTGTCACCATCCTCCAGCACCTCATTCACCCAACAGGTCCTGTCCCTCAGTAGATCATAGGAAACTTCAGCTAGAACATTTAGACTCTGAGTATGGTTGGAAACTGAAAGCCATGTTGAGATGTGGGGAAAATATAATGGCCACAAATGAAGAAGCACTTCCAAGAGTCCTAGTAAAGGGGGAAGAAGATATTGAAATATTCATTAATTTGACATATTCCTTAATATTTGATTGCTTTTATTCCTTGACAGATTATCAGTACTTTGTTCAAATAGTCATTGTAGCAATTATAATGTATTATATATATATATGTTTACATATCTATTACTCTGATTAGACTATGCATATCTCAAAATAAGACTTCATTCTTACTCTTGTTTCTGTCTACAGTACTCAGTGCTATTGCTGTCTCTATAGATACTCAAAGAGTTTGAGAAATGAAGATGTATTATCAGATACGAAACTTTATAAGTGAACTTGAGGAAAGAAGAAAATCTTAGCCAGAATGATTAAGAAAAGATGATGCCAGTTTTGTTGGAACTTTGTATCAAACCAGTTTGGAGGACTGACCTAGAGAACCTCTTTGATCAAGGAAGATGACCAGGAGACCCAATTCTGTGATCCAAAGGGATATGATCAACATAGGTTTGATTTTGACTGGCTTCTATATTGAAGGTTGCCTCATTTGGTGGAGGCAAAACCAGCAGCTAAAAATCGTCAGGGAATCATATTACATTGGGTAGGGGGCAATGTTATTGATCAGGATATCAGTTCATTTTAAAATAGTATCCCAATCAGCAAATGAAAGCACAAAGAGAGTATAGGATTCATCCCTATGAGATATGAACTTAGTCTGATTTTCAATGAAGGTGTGAGCTCTGAGTAAGCTTTCAATCTAACAAGGAAATTGCAGTGCTAATGAGGAATTGGAATAAGCTTAGTTGGAGGGAATGACTAAGAGGATAAGAGAAAACTCTGGCCTAGTGGGTTTTCTAGTATCCAGAGTTCAGTCACAGAAACTTCTGTATATGAAAGTTTCAATATTAAGTAATAGTAAGCATTTTATAAAGCTAGCCTTGGCCAGGAGGCTTTGCTTTCAGGTTAAAAGCAGGTGTATATAAATTTGAAAGATACTTTAAAAGATGAGAGCTGAATACAACACTAAAAGCTTTAGAAGAGGAAACAACATCAATAACTTGCAGCAATGTAACATTTAGCTCCCTTAAGAAATGGCTATATAGAATTACGCTAGTTGTCCATTGTTTTATAAACCTATTGTTATATAACTGAATATAACAGAATTATGAGAATTATGTTTTTTCCACCATCTTAGTTTTCCTTTCAACAAGGCAGGATCCAAAATATTTGGTGGTGGTTTATTTCTGAACATATACCATTTGTGAACTCAATTTCTTGCATTCCTCTCAGTGCAGGGATTTAAGGAACTTTACTATATTTGACTATCCCTATCTTAGGGAAACTGTAAACGTAATGACATAGACGTTTTATTAGCAACTCCTGGGAATCTTCCTCACTTCACCTAGTGGGACACAGCCTGGTTACTCATATCTACTTCTCTTCCTAGGAATCCAGGAAGAAGACATTTCCAGGATCCCTTCAAATTAAGCTTGGACCATGTGACTGACTTCTCGTGCTTCGGATGTGGCCTCTTTTTGGCCTGTGTGTTCATTCTCACTCTGGTCTATTTCAGTAGGGATCTTGGAGGTCATATGATCAAGACAGCAGGGTCACAAGTTGAAAGAGCCTGGGCCCCTGAGTTACCACTTGCTCAACCTATTATCTTTTTTATTATATGAGCAAGAAATAAACCCTTATCATGTTAAGCCATTGAATTTGGGTGGTTATACGTTACAAACACATGCATTAGTTTATTTGACTAATACTTCTAGCCTGAGTTAAACATCTTCCATTTCACTATAGTAACACCATATTTACAGGTCTCATAACTTTTGCCTCAATAACTTTACTCTCTCCCTCTCTTTCCCTCTCTCTCTCTCTCTCTCTCGCTCTCTTTGTTGCTTGAGATATAAACACTAGCCAAACTAGCTAAAAGCATTAACAAGTAGTAACTATTACGTGTTTTTTTTTTTATCATAGCTGAACTATAAAGAAAAGGAAACTTGAAGCTTCCAGAAGGAAATTTGAAGCTTCATTTCATTCCAGTAATGAAGAGACAATGTAAAGGCAAATGGAAAATTCACTAGTTCAGGCTTCAAGAGGAGAAATTAGGCCCCGATACAGAATCTGCATCTAGAGAACTGTAGTTTTAATAACCAACAACAAGAGAAACCATGGTATTGAATCTGAATTTAGTGTAGAGTTGGAAATAAGACTTCTAAATACAGGTGGGACTCTCAAAGTTTGTCCACTCAAGACAAACAAAGAAGAGGGTCTAAAAATATAGTTCTCCTTGTCCCAGTGTAACAACAGGGAAATTTTGCCTTCATCAGGACTTTGGTGTTGAAAAACAGTCTCTCATAAGAAGTAAAAATTCCAAGCTTTACACAGCTCTGTGCATATGACCCCCTTTAGTGGAGGGTTGGTGTTGCGAAGGGGGAATCTCAGAAATAAAAATTAGAAAGCCACAGTTAGAAAATGTCTGCCATAAGGAAGAACCAGTAAATAAGGGGTCTGTCAAAATAGCTTGTTAAACCCTCAGACCAATCTGCCAAAGCAGACATGCCAGACAACAGTTACTCTGCCACAAGCATAAGAAAAAAGGCTTCTCCTCACTAGTATTGAGAGACATACATCTTTAAAAGCCTATATAATTATAGACTTTTTTTTTAGGATATTGTATTAGTTTCCTAAGGCTGCTGTAACAAATTACCACAAACTGGCTGGCTTAAAACAACAGAAATGGGCTTCCCTGGTGGCACACTGATTAAGAATCTGCCTGCCAATGCAGGAGACACGGGTTCGAGCCCTGGTCTGGGAAGATCCCACATGCCGTGGAGCAACTAAGCCCGTGAGCCACAACTACTGAGCCTAGAGCGTCTAGAGCCTGTGCACCGCAATGAGAGAAGCCACGACAATGAGAAGCCCGCGCACCGCGATGAAGAGTAGCCCCCGCTCGCCGCAACTAGAGAAAGCCTGTGCACAGAAACGAAGACCCAACACAGCCAAAAATAAATAAATAAATTTATTAAAAACAAAACAAAACAAATTTATTCTCTCACAGTTCTGGAGGCTTAGTTTAGAAGTCCAAAATCAAGTTGTTGGCAGGGCCATGCTCCCTTGAATGACTGTAGGGGAAAATCCATTCTTGCTTCTTTTAGTTTCTGGTGGCTCATAGCAATCCCTAGCCTTCCTTCATTTGTGGCAGCATAACTCCAATTTCTGCCTCTGTCTTCAGAGGGCCTTACTCCCTGTCTCCTCTGTATCTCTGTATATCTCCAAAGCTCCCTCTCCTTATTAAGACACCAGTCATTGGATTTAGGGCCCACCTTAATCCAGTATGAGCTCATCTTAAATTGATGATACCTGCAAAGCCTTACTTCCAAATAAGGTCATATTCACAGGTACCCGAGATTAAAGCTTCGACATGTCTTTTTGGGAGACACAATTCAACCCATGACAGATATATAAATGCTTGTGGTGATTCAAAGGAACAGACATTCTCATAATGTGCTGTCAAAGATTTGGCAACTTTTCTGGAGGAAATTTAACAATAAATATTGAGACGTGAAATGTTCATATTCTTTGGCACAATGATTTCACTTTGAGAAATGTATTCTCTAGAAATAGTTGGAAATATGTAAAAACTTAAGTACAAAGCTATAAAAGCTTCATTTATAATAAAAAAGTTTTAAATACATATTATTTACATAGTAATAAGGACTTTAAATTATATATTAAGTAATTTTTAATATTTAGTAAAATACTAATGAAATAATTTAAAGTAAAAAAAAAAAATTTTTGTACCACAGTTTTTTGAGGTATTCATTTGTCAAAAGATATTTTTCTAGGTGCCATAGTTTTTTATTTTCCTTTTTATATATTTATATTTTTTTTCAAATTTTCTCTAATGGTCATACACATATGTTACTTTTATAAATCAGGAAAAAAAATAGAACAATGTTATCTAAAAACCCACGTATTCTGTGGTCATTCCAGCTGTAGTGACCTCTCAGTCTCCAGTTATAATAGATTGTATCTGTTCATCCGCTTTTTTGTCTTTTGTTTTCCTGAATTGTAATCATGTCTTTCCTCAAGCTCTTTCGATCAACGCTGTTATTGTTTTTCATATCCTACTGAAATAATAATGTACTGTGTGTGATCACAGACCTGCTGAGGTAAATAGAAAATGATTTTGAAAAACAGCTACTTAAAAAAATAAGAATACTACAAAAATCTCTCAGCCACACATTTAGCAAGTTATACAACACTCTGAAAACATGCTGAGAAGTTATGCTATTTCACAGATGTGGCAGAGAACCATCAATAAAAGACAACCATAAAAAGAAAAGGATCAAGGAAAATCATAATAATCCACAAATTAGAAACTGAAGAACTGAGTGGCTAGGATACACCTGGAATGTTCAGATTATTTCAATATAACAGAGGATTTCCAAGCTTGTGTGTTATCCTTGTTTCAATAAAAGGTATATCCTACCAAGCAGACTCTAGAATTAATTAATTAATTAACTAATACTTTAATGCCCAACGTGTGTCGAGCTCTACGGAGACCTAATCAGTCCGTCCACTCTATTGGTCTGCGATGTAGGAATTGAAATCTCATCAGGAGCAACAGCCTGACATTTAGAACACTGTGGGAAAAATGTTAGGTTAACTTTGAAAATAAGTTATCAGAATATTAAAATAACACAAAGTGATAAATTGAAAAAGAGAAGTTAGACCTGAGAGCATAAATTTTAAACTGAAAATTGAGGTCAAGAAGGGCCCAAGAAAAACTCAGGAGGTGGGGAAAGCTTGAAGGGAAGAATAAGCTATGGCCCAACAATATCTCTGTTGTAAATATGTGGCTTGATGGCCTCCAAGGAGATGAGATTTGGTTGTGGATGAACTTGACATATTAGCAATAGTGGATTACTGAAACGTCTTGGATTCCATTTGACTTTCAGTCTTCCTATAAAATCCTAATGGATGACAAAAGTTCTCATATGTGTATCTGTAATATTTTAGTGAACTGAAGTTGTACGTGGATTTTGCGGAGACGTGATTGCACTGAGGTGCCACTACTTCTTAATCTGTTACGCACTTATTCTAACATTACATGTTTATAACCACAAGCAATTATCAATAAGAAAATTATTTAAAACAACATCATGCTATTTTCCTTATATCAGATTGTAGAACTTTAACAAAAATGACTGTGCTGAATGTTGGCCAGTATATGGAGAAATATGCATTCTCATGTGCTGTTATAAGGTATGTAAGTTGATATCCAATTTCTGGAGGGAAACTGCTATCTCTGTTGACCAGACCCACCTTGATTAAAGAATTTTGCTTCTGGGAATTCACCCCAAGGTGAATATATATGGATATAAGGATATCATATAGGAATATATGAATAAATATGTTCATTCATATTTTAAAAATTTCTAAATAAGGAAAAAAGCCCAATATCAAAAATAAGTGCTTATTACATGTAAAAAATTATATAAAATAATAAAAATTTAAAATGAAATATCTATAAGTAGAACTCTTTATAGGAATTAATAGAAAAATTATGTAGATACCGATTTATTGATATGGGAAAGTATCTCTGCTACATTATTTACCAAAGTGAAATTAAAAACTAGATTTTAATTGGTAAAGATTATCAAGAATTTGCATGGTATGGCCTTTTTTTCTTTAACATCTTTATTGGAGTATAATTGCTTTATACTGTTGTGTTAGTTTCTGCTGTATAACAAAGTGAATCAGCTATACGTATACATATATCCCCATATCACCTCCCTTTTGCATCTCCCTCCCACCCTCCCTAACCCACCCCTCTAGGTGGTCACAAAGCACCAAGCTGATCTCCCTGTGCTATGCGGCTGCTTCCCACTAGCTATCTATTTTACATTTGGTAGTGTATATATATATATGTCAATGTCACTCTCTCACTTTGTCCCAGCTTACCCTTCCCCCTCCCTGTATCTTCAAGTCCATTCTCTACATCTGCATCTTTATTCCTGTCCTACCCCTAGATTCTTTAGAACCTTTTTTTTTTTTCTTAGATTCCATATATATATATGTGTTACCATACAGTATTTGTTTTTCTCTTTCTGACTTACTTCACTCTGTATGACAGACTCTAGATCCATCCACCTCACTACAAATAACTTAGTTTCATTTCTTTTTATGGCTGGGTAATATTCCATTGTATATATGTGCCACATCTTCTTTATCCTTTCATCTGTCAGTGGACACTTAGGTTGCTTCCATGTTCTGGCTATTGTAAATAGTGCTGCAATGAACACTGTGGTACATGACTCTTTTTGAATTATGGTTTTCATTAGGGTATATGACCAGTAGTGAGAGTGCTAGGTCATACAATAGTTCTATTTTTAGTTTTTTTAGGAACCTCCATACTATTCTCCATAATGGCTTTATCAATTTACATTCCCACCAACAGTGCAAGAGGGTTCCCTTTTCTCCACACCCTCTCAAGCATTTACTGTTTGTAGATTTTTTGATGATGGCCATTGTGACCAGTGTGAGGTGATACCTCATGTAGTTTTGATTTGCATTTCTCTAATGATTAGTGATGTTGAGCATCCTTTCATGTGTTTGGTGGCAATCTGTATATCTTCTTTGGAGAAATGTCTATGTAGGTCTTCTGCCCATTTGTGGATTGGGTTGTTTGTTTTTTTGATATTGAGCTGCATGAGCTGCTTGTATATTTTGGAGATTAATCCTTTGTCAGTTGCTTCACGTGCAAATATTTTCTCCCATTCTGAGGGTTGTCTTTTCGTCTTGTTTATGGTTTCCTTTGGTATGCAAAAGCTTTTAAGTTTCATTAGGTCCCATTTGCTTATTTTTGTTTTTATTTCCATTTCTCTAGGAGGGGGGTCAAAAAGGATCTTGGTCTGGTATATGTCATAGAGTGTTCTGCCTCTGTTTTCCTCTAAGAGTTTTATAGTATCTGGCCTTACATTTAGGTCTTTAATCCATTTTGAATTTATTTTTGTGTATGGTGTTACGGAGTGTTCTAATTTCATTCTTTTACATGTAGCTGTCTGGTTTTCCCAGCACCACTTATTGAAGAGGCTGTCTTTTCTCCATTGTGTATTCTTGCCTCCTTTATCAAAGATAAGGTGGCCATATGTGCGTGGGTTTATCTCTGGGCTTTCTATGCTGTTCCATTGCTCTATATTTCTATTTTTGTGCCAGTTCCATACTGTCTTGATTACTGTAGCTTTGTAGTATAGTCTGAAGTCAGGGAGCGTGATTCCTCCAGCTCCGTTTTTCTTTCTCAAGATTGCTTTGGCTATTTGGGGTCTTTTGTGTTTCCATACAAATTGTGAAATTTTTTGTTCTAGTTCTGTGAAAAATGCCATTGGTAGTTTGATAGAGATTGCATTGAATCTATAGATTGCTTTGGGTAGTATAGTCATTTTCACAATGTTGATTCTTCCAATCCAAGAACATGGTATATCTCTCCATCTGTTGGTATCATCTTTAATTTCTTTCATCAGTGTCTTATAGTATTCTGCATACAGGTCTTTTGTCTCCTTACGTAGGTTTATTCCCACATATTTTATTCATTCTTTTTGCTGCAATAGTAAATGCGAGTGTTTCCTTAATTTCTCTTTCAGACTGTTCATCATTAGTGTATAGGAACGCAAGAGATTTCTGTGCATTAATTTTGTATCCTGCTACTTTACCAAATTCATTGATTAGCTCTAGTAGTTTTTGGGTAGCATCTTTAGGATTCTCTATGTATAGTATCATGTCATCTGCAAACAGTGACAGCTTTACTTCTTCTTTTCTGATTTGGATTCCTTTTATTTCTTTTTCTTCTCTGATTGCTGTGGCTAAAACTTCCAAAACTATGTTGATTAATAATGGTGAGAGTGGACAACCTAGTCTTGTTCCTGATCTTAGTGGAAATGGTTTCAGTTTTTCACAACTGAGAATGATATTGGCTGTGGGTTTGTCATATATGGCCTTTATTATGTTGAGGTAAGTTCCCTCTATGCCTACTTTCTAGAGAGTTTTTATCATAAATCGGTGTTGAATTTTGTCAAAAGTTTTTTCTGCATCTATTGAGATTATCACATGGTATTTATCCTTCAGTTTTTGAATATGGTGTATCACACTGATTGATTTGCGTATATTGAAGAATCATTGCATTCCTGGGATAAACCCCACTTGATCATGGGATATGATCCTTCTAATGTGCTGCTGGATTCTGTTTGCTAGCATTTTGTTGAGGATTTTTGCATCTATGTTCATCAGTGATATTGGCCTGTAGTTTTCTTTTTTTGTGACATCTTTGTCTGGTTTTGGTATCAGGGTGATGGTGGCCTCATAGAATGAGTTTGGGAGTGTTCCTCCCTCTGCTATATTTTGGAAGCGTTTGAGAAGGATAGATGTTAACTCTTCTCTAAATGTTTGATAGAATTCACCTGTGAAGCCATCTGGTCCTGGGCTATTGTTTGTTGGAAGATTTGTAATCGCAGTCTCAATTTCAGTGCTTGTGATTGGTCTGTTTATATTTTCTGTTTCTTCCTGGTTCAGTCTTGGAAGGTTGTGCTTTTCTAAGAATTTGTCCATTTCTTCCAGGTTGTCCATTGTATTGGCATATAGTTGCTTGTAGTAATCCCTCTTGATCCTTTGTATTTCTGCAGCATCAGTTGATCCTTCTCCTTTTTCATTTCTAATTCTGTTTATTTGAGTCTTCTCCCTTTTTTTCCTGATGAGTCTGGCTAATGGTTTATCAATTTGTTTATCTTCTCAAAGAACCAGCTTTTAGTTTTATTGATATTTGTTATCATTTCCTTCATTTCTTATTCATTTATTTCTGATTTGATGTTTATGATTTCTTTCCTTCTGCTAACTTTGGAGTTTTTTTGTTCTTCTTTCTCTAATTGCTTTAGGTGTAAGGTTAGGCTGTTTATTTGAGATTTTTCTTGTTTCTTGAGGTAAGATTGTATTGCTATAGACTTCCCTCTTAGAACTGCTTTGGCTGCATCCCATAGGTTTTGGGCCATCGAGTTTTTGTTGTCATTTGTTCCTAGGTATATTTTGATTTCCTCAGTGATCTCTTGGTTATTTAGTAGTGTATTGCTTAGCCTCCATGTGTTTGTATATTTTACAGTTTTTTTCCTGTAATTGATATGTAGTCTCATAGCATTGTGGTTGGAAAAGATTCTTGATATGATTTCAATTTTCTTAAATTTACCAAGGCTTGATTTGTGACCCAAGATATGAGCTATCTTGGAGAATGTTCCATGAGCACTTGAGAAGAAAGTGTATTCTGTTGTTTTTGGATGGAATGTCTTATAGATATCAATTAAGCCCCTCTTGTTTAATGTGTCATTTAAAGCTTGTGCTTCCTTATTTATTTTCAATTTGGATGATCTGTCCATTGGTGAAAGTGGGGTGTTAAAGTCCCCTACTACGATTGTGTTACTGTTGATTTCCCCTTTTATGGCTGTCAGCATTTGCCTTATGTATTGAGGTGCTCCTATGTTGGGTGCATAAATATTTACAATTGTTATATCTTCTTCTTGGATTGATCCCTTGATCATTATGTAGTGTCCTTCTTTGTCTCTTATAATAGTCTTTATTTTAAAGTCTATTTTGTCTGATATGAGAATTGCTACTCCAGCTTTCTTTTGATTTCCATTTGCATGGAATATCTTTTTCCATCCCCTCACTTTCAGTCTGTATGTGTCCCTAGGTCTGAAGTGGGTCTCTTGTAGACAGCGTATATACGGGTCTTGTTTTTGTATCCATTCAGCCAGTCTATGTCTTTTGGTTGGAGCATTTAATCCACTTACATTTAAGGTAATTATCAATATGTATGTTCCTATTACCATTTTCTTAATTGTTTTGGGTTTGTTATTGTAGGTCTTTTCCTTCTCTTGTGTTTCCTGCCTAGAGAAGTTCCTTTAACATTTGTTGTAAAGCTGGTTTGGTGGTGCTGAATTCTCTTAGCTTTTGCTTGTCTTAAAGATTTTAATTTCTCTGTCAATTCTTAATGAGACCTTGCTGGGTAGAGTAATCTTGGTTGTAAGTTTTTCCCTTTCATCACTTTAAATATGTCCTGCCACTCTCTTCTGGCTTGCAGAGTTTCTGCTGAAAGATCAGCTGTTAAGCTTATGGGGATGCCCTTAAATATTATTTGTTGCTTTTCCCTTGCTGCTTTCAATATTTTTTTCTTTGTATTTAATTGTCGATAGTTTGATTAACATGTATCTTGGTGTTTTGCTCCTTGGATTTGTCCTGTATAAGACTCTCTGCCCTTCCTGGACTTCATTGAGTATTTCCTTTCCCATATTAGGTAAGTTTTCAACTATAATCTCTTCAAATATTTTCTCAGACCCTTTCTTTTTCTCTTCTTTTTCTGGGACCCCTATAATTCTAATGTTGGTGTGTTTAATGTTGCCCCAGAGGTCTCTGAGACTGTCCTCAATTCTTTTTTTTTTTTTCCTACCAGAACATTACATAAGTTTATCTCAGATGTAACATCAATGTTAAAATCAACAAGTTTAAATCTTAACTGCACCAAGTAAACTCAGCTATTTAAGTATTTTTAAAGTTATTCTCTCCAAAAAACTGAGGGAGCTTTTCTTTTCCACCCCATATGTCATGGTTTCCCAAGAGTTGTATTTTTGGAGGACTTTCAATTTATGAGTAAACTGCTTTGGGGATATTTCAGAACTTCTTTCCCCAAATGAAAACTAATCTGGACATATTATATATTGCATAGATTTCTCTGTGTCCTCAATTCTTTTCATTCTTTTTTCTTTATTCTGCTCTGTGGTAGTTATTTCCACTATTTTATCTTCCAGGTCACTTATCCGTTCTTCTGCCTCAGTTATTCCACAACTGATTCCTTCTAGAGAATTTTTAATTTCATTTATTGTGTTGTTTATCATTGTTTGATTGCTCTTTAGTTCTTCTAGGTCTTGTTAAACATTTCTTGTATTCTCTCCATTCTATTTCCAAGCTTTTGGATCATCTTTACTGTCATTACTCTGAATTCTTTTTCAGGTAGACTGCCTATTTCCTCTTCATTTGTTTGGTCTGGTGGGTTTTTACCTTGCTCCTTCATCTGCTGCATATTTCTCTGTCTTCTCATTTTGCTTAACTTACTGTGTTTGGGGTCTCCTTTTTACAGGCTGCAGGTTCATACTTCCCGTTGTTTTTGGTGTCTGCCCCTAGCTTGTAAGGTTGGGTCACTGAGTTGTGTAAGCTTCCTGGTGGAGGGGACTGGTGCCTGTGTTCTGGTGGATGAGGCTGGATCTTGTCTTTATGGTAGGCAGGACCATGTCTGGTGTTGTGTTTTGGGGTGTCTGTGAACTTCTTATGATTTTAGGCAGCCTCTCTGCTAATGGGTGGGGTTTTGTTCCTGTCTTGCTAGTTGTTTGGCATGGGGTGTCCAGCACTGGAGCTTGCTGGCCGTTGAGTGGAGCTGGGTTTTAGCATTGAGACAGAGATCTCTGGGAGAGCTCTCCCCAGCTGATATTATGTAGGGCTGGGAGGTCTCTGCTGGTCCAGTGTCCTGAACTTGGCTCTCCCACCTCAGAGGCTCAGGTCTGACACCCGGCCCGAGAACCAAGACCCTGTCAGCTCAGAAGAAAAGGGAGGAAAAAAAGAAAGAAAAAAATAATAAAATAAAGTTATTAAAATAAAAAAAATTTTTTAATATTATTAAAATAAAAAAATTTTAAAAATAATTAAAAAAAAAGAACAATCAAACCAAAAAACAAATCCACCAATGATAACAAGTGCTAAAAAGTAAGTTAAGATAAACACATAAATCAGAAACTAGTCAGTTGCATAGAGCAAACCCCAAGTCTACAGTTGCTCCCAAAGTCCACTGCCTAAATTTTGGGATGATTCATTGTGTATTCAGGTATTCCACAGATGCAGAGTACATCAAGTTGATTGTGGAGATTTAATCCGCTGCTCCTGAGGCTGCTGGGAGAGATTTCCCTTTCTCTTCTTTGTTCTCACAGCTCCTGGGGTTCAGCTTTGGGTTTGACCCCACCTCTGCATGTAGGTTGCCCTCTGGCATCTGTTCTTCACCCAGACAGGAGGGGGTTAAAGGAGCGGCTAATTAGGGGGCTCTGGCTCACTCAGGCCGTGGGAAGGGAGGGATACAGAATGCAGGGTAAGCCTGTGGCAGCAGAGGCCGGCGTGACGTTGCAGCAGCCTGAGGCGCGCCATGTGTTCTCCCAGAGCAGCTGTCCCTGGATCACGGGAGCCTGGCCGTGGCGGGCTGCACAGGCTTCCGGGAGGGGCGGTGTGGATGGTGACCTGTGCTGGCACACAGGCCTCTTGGTGGCTGCAGCAGTAGCCTTAGCGTTTGATGCCCATCTCTGGTATCTGTGCTGATAGCTGCGGCTCGTGCCGGTCTCTGGAGCTCATTTAGGCGGTGCTCTGAATCCGCTCTCCTCACGCATCCCAAAACAATGGTCTGTTGCCTCTTAGGCAGGTCCAGACTTTTTCCCGGACTCCCTCCCGGCTAGCTGTGGCTCACTAGCCCCCTTCAGGCTGTGTTCACGCCGCCAACCCCAGTCCTCTCCCTGCGATCCGACGGAAGCCCCAAGCCTCAGCTCCCAGCCCCGCCCACCCCGGCGGGGGAGCAGACAAGCCTCTCGGGCTGCTGAGTGCTGGTCGGCACTGATCCTCTGTGTGGGAATCTCTCCGCTTTGCCCTCCGCACCCCTGTTGCTGCGCTCTCTTCTGTGGCTCCGAAGCTTCCCCCCTCCGCCACCCTCAGTGTCCACCCGCGAAGGGGCTTCCTAGTGTGTGGAGACCTTTCCTCCTTCACAGCTCCCTGCCAGAGGTGCAGGTGCCGTCCCTATTCTTTTGTCTCTGTTTATCCTTTTTTCTTTTGCCCTACCCAGGTACGTGGGGGTTTCTTGCCTTTTGGGAAGTCTGAGGTCTTCTGCCAGCATTCAGTAGGTGTTCTGTAGGAGATGTTCCACATGTAGATGTATTTCTGATGTATTTTTGGGGAGGAAGGCGATCTCCACGTCCTACTCCTCCGCCATCCTCCTATGGCCCTTTTTTATGTAGAGTGTGTGACACAATACACACCAACAAGTTGTGTAAACAATCAAATGTAAGGGTATTTTTTGCTTTTTGCTTCCTTACTGTGTCTAAGACTACACAATAGCCATGGGATGATGGATAATAGCAAAATAAAAGGGGGAAGCAGTATGTTCAATTCTTTACCATCTGACCTGCTAATTTAGGTTGTTCTGTATGGTCATCAGCTTTTTAAAAATCTTAAAGCACTAGCCTTTTAATAAGTCTTAAAACATCAGAGTCCAAAAAATGGACATATAATTGTTGTAAATTGTTTTAATATATTGTGAGAACATTTTTCATCTAATATTAGGTTGTAAAGTGGTCATTGTAATTACAGCAGAGTATATGTGCAGGGCCTTCCTTTAGCCCTTGGACAATTTTTGAGTGCTTAAACTTGAACAATTGAGGTTGTGCCTGAAATAGAGTTTCATTCAACAAATATTTATGGAATGCCTGTTATGTACCAAGCACTATTCTAGGCACTGGGAATAGAGTAAAACAGGGAAATTCCTACTTCATGAAGTTCTCAGTCTAATAGAAGAGACAGATAATAAGCAAAACAAGTGAGTAAACTATATACTTTATTAAAGATGATATGTGCTATGGAGAAAAATTAAGCAGGGAAGCCTACAGAGGCAATGCCAGGGGAGGGAGTGTTGCAGATTTTAATAGGGAGGTCAGAGGCCAGAGAGGGGTGCTAGTTATATCCCATTTTTCTTACTCAGATCTATTCTTCACAATTCACAGTACTTTCCTGTACTGTGCCCCAGGAAAATGATCTCTATGACTGCATCATCCGGGCTCTCTTGTCCTCTGGATTCTAGTTGAATTTGGGCAAAGGAGGTTACCAGTCAGTAAATTCTCATTTGAAGTGAGAGAAGTCTGATTATTTATTTCTCCCAACTACCCACTGTGGGACATGCCTTTGGTGCACTAGCCTAGCCACGGATACTGTTGGGAAACTTGTATACTATGGAAACAGCTCTCAAGTTTCTCTTAATTTCCTACCTTTGTCTGTCAATCCTAAGTGTTTTAAGGGTTTCTCATCAATGAATCTTTCTGGGTGCCATGCCATCCCCTATTGCTTCTCTTCACTCTGTTTACACCTACTTAAATTGTTCCTCCACTGAACTGTTGAAATACTGTTTTGAGTGTACTGTTTCCTGCCTGGCCAATTTCTGATACTTTAATTTTTAGCAAATTTCAGCACCCCAAAATAGACCTTCTACATTAGATTTAGAACTATTGCTCATGTATTTGAAAGAACGCAAACTAAGAAACCTTTTGTTGGAGTAAAATGGGACACAATTTGTGTCTTGCATTGGTATTAGGATTACTTATATTATCACTGGTGGTGGCATGGGAAGGAAAGCTGGTGGAGGATAAGGCATTTGCAAATCTTGCAGTAGAGAAGCCTTTAGTCACTATGGTGATGATGATGATGATTATAAAAACTGTGGGATGACCTAGTCGTTTCTCAATAACTTAAAAGCGTGAAAAAGAGAGATACACTGAAAGCCCTGAATTCAGAACTCAAATCATGGGTGGAAAATCAATTGGCTTTCCGGAAATATAAAAGAATTATCTTATTTAGTCACAGGAAAGACATGGCTAAGGATTCAGCCCAAGGCCCGATTGCTAGCATTATAAAATTTCAATTCCAATTAAATATGCAACACTTTCAGTCTCTCCTCCTGAGAGAAAGATATAGGCTTAGTAGGAATAGTCCCTGAGATATGGTATAGAGACATTTGGGCAGCTGCAGACAAGATAGAAAGCCTTGAACGTTCCAATTTTTCTCAACATTCCCTGGAAGAGAAAACTCATTCTTCCTCCACTCTATCCCCTGAGAAACAAGCTTCCCCTTCTATAAAAACCTTTCAATAACTTTACTAATTACAAAGCGTTACAGATTCTCTTTGTTGTCACTCACACCAGTTCCCCTCATTTCCAGGCCCATGGAAAGGAGATTTATATCTCAGCATAGGCAAGATATAAAAGTGAAAAATCTCCAAGGATGAGGCAGCTCAAACAAAGGATCTTACCTAGTTGCATAGTCAAGAGTTTAGGCAACATAAGTGGGAATTATTTACAAGAGTAGGAGAAAAAAGAGGATAAAATATAAGATTGATTTTAGCTGAACTTAGGGAAGCTGGGATGAATTTAGCATGTTAGCTCAAGCACTTGGGAGCAGAGTTCACAGTGGCTTGGTTCATGAACCAAGTGAAAACTGAACTCAGTGGTGAAATACTATCAATGAGGTTGAAATGACAATACTTTCTGGCATGCCAAAGGAAGGAGTGTGAAGGCCTGAGGAATGTCAGAGTGGATCCACTTGTGCAAATTGCTCAGCTACATCCTATCTTCCCAGAAGGGCCAGAAGATATGCTCTTTTCCAAAGCTTTAGTGAAAGCTCTGGGATGACGATCTTCTATAGATAATGATGGGAGACGATAGATTGGAACTGAGATCTTTGAGTTTAATTTTAATAAGAAACTCCTGGTCAAACGTGCCAGAAGCAGGCCTAAACCATTAAAGACGACTCACCGTAAGTATTCGAAAAAGGCCGCTGCAATGTGGCCACAAGTTATATCATGAATCTTTCTCTCAGTCTTCTCCAAATGGAGGGAGAAGGTGGTAGAACTCTATACCAGAGATGAAAATACACAGACTTTTCAGAAGGTTATTAGACCTACCCAGAGGCTCTTCACTGAGGCTAATCCCTAGAAATCCAAAATGCCACTGATATCCACAGCTTAGAGTGGAGGTTAATCGAAGTACAATGATAGAAGGAGTCTTGGTCTGAATCTGTCTCACAGTGAGACCAGTGAGCCATCCTGTGGTTATTTACCCAGTCCGAGCATGCTCAGTAAGAATGGATATACTGCTTAGCAACTGGCCAAACTCCCCACATTAATTACCTGACCATGGAGTAAGTGTTATTATGATAGAAAAATTCTAGTGGAAACCTCTATAAATGTTGCTCTCCACCCAAAATAGTACATTCAAGGCAACATTGCATCTATAGGAGAATTACAGAGATTAACACTATCATTAAGGTCTTGAAAAACGCAGGGTTTGTAATTCCTCTCACAACCCTGTTTAACTTGTCTCTTTAGCCATTGGGAAACCAAATGTGTCTTGAATAATGACTGGATTTTCTTAAGGATGATAATCCCAGCTGCTCTTCTTGATATGATCGTGGCAAATCAGTTCTTGATACCTGATATACAGCCATTGATAAGACATGACTTTCTTTTCAATTCCCATCAACAAAGAGAAGTAGAAGCAGTTGACCTGCACCTGGAAAGGTGGAAGAGTTTTGTTTGCTGGATGTGACGTACAGAATGAGCAAGCACATTAGATACACTGTAATAGCCTGGTATGATGTCCTTGTAATGGATCAGCAAGATGATTGTGGTTCCTCTGGACTATAATACAACAGAGAGAAGAGATGACATAGACCTGAGGTATGGCAGTGAGCACAGATGGCTGATTTTTCCAGGTGCAAGCCCTTTACTTCTACTTATCTTTGTTGATGGGAATTGACCTTTAAAATGTCAGTTTTGTGGCATGTAAAACATTATGTCTGTACCGCTATTATTTTTTTTCTTAAGTGGATTCTGGGAGTGGGGAAGGATGAACACCTGTGATTATTTGCCATTTTACCCACGAGATCTATTCTCTGACTTTCTTTACCCCCACTCTGTGCTCTCAGAGGCTTTCCTCTACAGTGTATATATCCCAGACTTCCTCACTCTTTGGCCTTTATTCAAACACAGCAAATGTAAGGTCCCACCAGTTAATCATAGGATGAAAAGAGAGAGAAGGATCAGGGTATTAATTCCCTTGATGAAGTACAGTTTGTTAGCACCCTTGTTCCACTATTTACAGCTACAAACTTCTGTCAGGTAACTTTCCTCAATATTACAGCTCTTTCTACTTTCAGGTAAGAGTTTCTCTCCCTGGTGCTTTCACGCTAGGGATGGTAATGGCTTCCAGCTGTTGCTAATTTTTGGAAGCTTCACCATCCTTTTGTAGTTTCCATGAGACTTCACAGCCTTTGCAAATAATCCCTAATGATCTCTTGAAATTGAGGCACCACCTCATTTCTGCCAGGACGCCGGCCAACATGGAAGGTCTGACAGAGCTGTGAGAAGGTAAGGTTTACAAAAATATTTTAAGAGGCAGCAAGCAATATGAATATGTTGGGAAAGAGTGCTCTGTACTGAGGTAAGAGAAACACCAAGGCCTTGAGGCAAGAGTGTGACCATCTTCCTTGCTTGAGGAGTAGCAAAGAGGCAAATTTTGCTAAAGTGGAATATGCAAGGGGAAGAGCTGTAGGAAATGAAGTGGAAAAGAGAACAGGTTGGTTGAACTTAAAGTTTGTTGTAGGGACTTTGGGTTTTACTCTGTAAAATGGGACGCTATTAGAGGTTCAAATGCAAAAGATAAATTATGTAACAGGATCACTCTGCTGTGCTGTGAACAGACTGTAGGGGCAGGTGTGGTAGAGATAGTTGCAATAATCATGAAGTAATTTAGGCTAGAGATGATGGTGGCTTGGATCAAAGTGATAGCTGTGGAGGTAATGAGAGGTAGTCAAAGTCTCAATATATTTTGAAAGTAAAACCAGCAGTATCTACTTATGGATTGGATAAAGAATGTGGAGAAATAAGAGAGTCAGCAGTGTCTACAGCTGTTTTGTCTGACCAATGGGAAGATCAGACTCACCATGAATTGAGATGATCTTTGAATTGTTTCAAAGGAAAACAGAATACTCATTTTTATAATCAATTCACGCATTAATCCTTCTGAAGAAACTCAGTATTTTGTCTATCTGCTTTATCCTACAAGATATAAAAATATGTTACATATTGTTTTTCTTATTGAATGACAGATTCTTTAAATTCTATAGTGCTTAACAATTTGCAAAAGTTTCACACAAATGATTTCATATAACCCCATAATAACCCTTTTCTTTCCTTACCCCTCTATTGCCCCTCCCCCACTTCCCTCTCTCCACTGGTAACCACTAGTTTGTTTTCTATATCTGTGAGTCTATTTCTTTTTTGTTTTATTCACTAGTTTGTTGCATTTTTTATTTTTCACATATAATTGATATCATATACTATTTGTCTTTCTCTGTCTAACTTATTTCACTTAGCATAATGCCCTCCAGGTCCATCCATATTGCTGCAAATAGCAAAATTTCATTTTTTTTTTTAATGGCTGTGTAGCATTTCGTTGTGTGTGTGTGTGTGTGTGTGTGTGTGTGTGTATATCACATATTCTTTATTCATTCATATGTTGATGGGCATTTAGGTTGCTTCCATGTCTTGGCTATTGTAAATAATGCTGCTATGAACATGGGGGTGCATGTATCTTTTCAAATTAGTGGGTTTTGTTTTTTTGGATATATTACATATTGTTTTATTGTAACATTGTTGTGTGATGATTCTCTAAATAGCAAACCAGTTGAAATTTTCACAACTTAATGTATTCATTTTAAAAGTACACAGGGTTTTCATGCTTTAGTTTTATAACACAGTGTAATAGGCTGTATAAACCAAAAAGAATTGTTTGATAATGGCTACTCACTTAATAATCATTCATCTTTTTTCCTTGTGAATAACACACTTGTAGTATTTAAAAAATGATAGAACTGTTTCCTGGGAATGGCTAGGACTTTGAAGATCATAAAACCTACCGTCAGGGTGCTTTATTGTTTTTTTAATTCAAGAAAAAATAGTGCATGTGGTTAGGTCACTGACGTCAAAGCGATGATGTGTCTCACAAGAACAGATGTAGGGGTTTTTTTTAATTTCATAAATTAAACACATTGTTTTCTTAGATGTGTTTCAGTTTACAGTAATTAGAATCTGATGTTTATCTAAAAGAATCTGGAATTATTGCTGTAACTGGTCCTACAGTTTGCATAAGATAAAAATGAACAATATCAATGAATTGTTAAGATATTCTGGGCTCTATATTTTCTTAAAAAAGGTTTATTGAAACTTACAAAGAGAAGTTTATTAAATTTTTATGCGGAGATAATTTAAGTAAGTTAAACACCATTAAACAAATACTCATTATTCCAAACATGGGTTTATCAAGGAAAAGTCATGAAGTAAGAGAATGTTGCCTTTGATTCCTTTCAGTGCAAGATTTGATGGATCTATTTTCCTCGGGATATTATTTCTTTAGAGAACTATTTAATGATAGGCAACTGAAAGACTAAATTTTCTTACTCTTTCAAATTTCAAATGTAAGCCTGACAAGGGCAAAGGACAGAAAAAAAAAGTCATATCTGAATGTCTGAAATAACAATAATAAGAGTGAAAATCACCATTCCAATGTTTACAACAGTGTAGTATTTTATTAGGCCTTTAGAATTTCAATCCTTTAATAATTGAAATTATATTAATTCATGTAATTCTTATCATGACCCCATGGGGGCCAATCTAACTAATTTGTACGTATGGTACACCATGACTTAGATTATGAAAATTCATCTATTTAAAAAAATCAGTCTTTAATACTATACGTTCATATCTCTCTAGATATAAAGTCAATAGGCCAGTTTTGAATAGGTCCGCTAAACAATGCTAACTCACATAAGAACTGAATATCTAGTGGTAATTTCTTGTTGCTCATTAATCAATACCTATTTAAGAATAACCTGCTAAATCTACCCAATTTGCAGTCACCAATACCCCTTATCTAGATAATAGTATCTGCACATGTACTTTCATGAATGATAATATAATGAAACATACAGTGAGGCCTTACTAACCCAGAAAAATATACAAGGCAGATGTAAATGTATAAACAATTTAAATTACCATTTCAGTGTAATTGTGTTAATCCCAATAAGCATATAAAAGCTACATTAATGGGTTCTTTCATTAGGTTTATTATTAAAGTATATACCTATAACAGTTTTTTGCATGTAAGTAGCACTTCTTTTTAAAATTTCTCTGCCCCATTTTGTTGGCATGATTAATTTGCATTGAGAAATATTTTTAAAAACCTATCAAAAGTCAATTTAAGTCTGGCTCCTGATGAAATTTTCAGAGTCTAAATTGGTAGAACCTAAATTAATGCCAGAAACTGAGTGTTGTCCTCAGTTCCTCTTGACTCTACCCCTAACCATTCAGTTCCATTCAATAATGGCTTTTAAATATCTCTTCAGTGTGTATATTACTACTGAGCCTATATCTAACCTTTGCGTGGGCTCTTTACACCCAATCTTGAATTGCTCTGAGTGATTCTCAATACTGCAGTGATAAAGATAGCAAAAATGTCTCTGAAATACGAATATGATCCATCTATTTGTTTAAAGCCCCTCAGGGCTTTCCATTGCTCCACAGATGATATCCAAAATCATTAGTAAGACTACAAGGTACTTTTCTTTAAAATAAAAACATTTATTCAATAATTATAAAATAAGTGTAAAAAATGATGAGCCACACTACAGTTCGTCCAAAATGCTTCTTTATAAATTAAATAATGCTACCTGTTTGTTTAATGAATACAATATAACTTTAAGCCTTCACTTGTGTTAACTTCAGCTGTGAATCTGTTCTTGGAAAGTTCATATGATTTTGGATGTCATTGATTTGCCCCATGATTTCTCTTATGTGTTCACCCTCCTCCTTCAGGATGGACTGAACATACTTCACTGGTAGGCACGGAGAGTGATGGTGGGTTTTTGAGGACTCAGTATCTTTTTCATCTTACTCTGTTCAGTCATTTTTCATAGTAACCTGCCTGATGGCATTGCCCGAATGTTGAACAGGTATCAGTAATTCTTTCTTCATGTCTCTCTCACTGACCTATGCTTATCTTTGCTCCTTATCTTCCCCAACCTCCCTAACTCTACCTCTAGACTCCAAATCCCAATGAGCAAACACACAAACCAAAACGTCTCTGCCCTTTGTCTCAGCCATGCTGACTTCCTTTCCTGAATTTAAGACACTCCCCCTACAACTTTGCCTCCAGTCTTTGTACATGTTTTTCTCTCCACCAATTTTTAACTTAAAAGTTATCTTTCAATAAGCCTTGTCAGACCCTCCCACTTTTTTAAGGCCTGGTTTAGGGGGTCCTTCTGTCATACCATAGCGTCCCAATCTATTAATCATTTTGTTTATTTGCCAGTCTTCCCTATCTAACTGGAAGTTGCTTAAGTGTGTTCTGTACTTTTATTCCCAATGCTTAGTGGTTCCCCCAACTAAATCATAGAATTAGTTTGATGCAATGAAGTTTAAATTTCTTGCAGAGAATTTATTTTATTTGAAGTCACCGAATAAAAGTTGCTAGCAAAATAGAGGCTAGGCAAAAATTAATACATTAATAATAATTGTTGGAGTCCCTCCACTTCACTCTGCAGACCCGCTCTCCTAACAAAATAGTCTCAACACGATAGATAGCTAACAGTCATAGAGATGATTTAAAACAAAAATCAGATTGTTTTACTTCCTACATAGTCTATAAAGCCTTACATGATCCAACCCCATCTCCTACCACTCTCAGGCCTCCTCAATCCTCAATAGATATCTTGCAGTTTTCTGAGCACTGGATCCTTTCCTTAGGGTCCTTATACACGTAATCTCTCTGCCCTGAGTTACTTGCATGTCTCCCTCCCTCAGTTAGGTCTTGCTCAAACAGCACTCAAAGAGAACTAGCTGACCTGGGCACCACACCTAAGATATCAGCTCCTTGTACGCCATTACTCTCTTGCTTTATTCTAGTATCTGTACTTTCTTAATAACTCTTTTCAATATCTGATATTGATTTGCATATTTCTGTATTTATTGACTCCTCTAATTATAATATAAGCTCAAGGATAACAAGGATTTGTCTTATAAACAGCTCTATTTCTAGCACCTGGATCAGGGCCTCACACTTAGTATATGTTCAGTGAGTGTTTCTGGAAGGAAGGATAGATTAAAGATTTTAAACTGTTAATTTTCAAGAAAAAGAGTTTATTCAGTGCTTTAAAGCAGTTGAGGAGCTGACTTGTCATACACTCAATAAACTGGGCATGCAGTCATCTGCCTTTTAATTAATCTTAAATAACAAACAACAGGTTGATTAAATGGTGGATTTGATGATTATGTAGAAATAATCTCATCAGAATTACATTTTAATATTTTGTGACTGCAGAGAACACATACATCATGTTGTAACATTACAGTAATAATTGCAGATAACAGACACAGGATGTTTTTTAAGTACTTGGGCTTTTTTTCAATGTTCCTATTTTAATAAAGTTGTCTTTGGGATATTAATTCCATAAATACTTGTTGAGAATTGTCCATTGCAAGGCATTGGAGACAGAGCCAAGACCTGAGCTGGGTCAAAAATGATATTTTATTCCCCCAGCCATAGTAGTTCATGTTGGCAAGTGCCCCAAATTGGCCCTTTTTTGAAAGGCAGAATCTTTTGAAAGGATTTTTTTTTTTTCAATAAGAGTAGTGTTTTTTTAGAAATGGCTTTTTTTTTTTTTTGGCTGTGTTGGGTCTTCGTTTCTGTGCTAGGGGCTTTCTCTAGTTGCAGCAAGCAGGGCCCACTCTTTCTCTAGTTGCGGCAAGCGGGGCCCACTCTTCATCGTGGTGCGCGGGCCTCTCACTGTCGCGGCCTCTCTTGCTGCGGAGCACAAGCTCCAGACGCGCAGGCTCAGTAATTGTGGCTCACGGGCCCAGTTGCTCCGCGGCATGTGGGATCTTCCCAGACCAGGGCTCGAACCCGTGTCCCCTGCATTGGCAGGCAGAGTCTCAACCACTGCGCCATCAGGGAAGCCCTGAAAGGATTTTTTTAAACAGCAGAGGTAGTCCCCTTTCCCTAGCTTCAGAGGTGAGAGTGTTTGAGGACAGAGATGCAGATGGCTGTTTCCACCCCCATCTCGTGGAGAAGTCCATCTATGGTTAAGATAATGAAGATGACTCACGGGAAGAAATAGAAACCAGGGATAGACAAAATCTTACAGGCATTTGTTGCCTGGTTTGAACTGGTCTGACTTTGGAGCGGTCTAGTCTGAGGTTTGGTGGTTTAGTTTTTCTTTCAGTTCCCTGTGCTACCACAATATATGTCCAATACGTTACTTATTATTGATTAAGTTGTTACAAATTGATTTCTGTCTTTTGTAACTAAGAGTTCTGACCAACATCATTATTCATAACAGAAGACTTATTTTTTGAAAATTCGTTT
This sequence comes from Balaenoptera physalus, assembly GCF_965194825.1. Lineage (NCBI taxonomy): Eukaryota > Metazoa > Chordata > Mammalia > Artiodactyla > Balaenopteridae > Balaenoptera > Balaenoptera physalus. The sequence continues at coordinate 24,797,606 of NC_138887.1, forward strand.
GTTTGAACCCTTTGAAATTTTATGATGCTGTTAAAGAAAATGGAGATAAATTAGTAATTGGAATTTGCCTCAGAGCATTATATGAACAAATTTAAAAATAGCATATATCACAAGATACCATTTGGGCTGGGGGCTGAGAGTATTGGGAGGGAGGGGAACTTTATAATTACATATTGAATTTTTTGTTCATTTACAATAAATATTCATTATGCTTATACTTTTTAATACAATAAGAAATGTAGAATTATTTAAAAAGTAAAAAATAAAAGCAAGAAGAACCCGTTTACCAATTTAAGGCAATTCAGCCTAGACTGAGAATACTATGGCTGTGTCTATACTACTAAGCCATGTTATGTATATTTTTTTAGGCTAAATTTTTGTCTTTAAACTGGGAGTATAATGGCAACCTGATTTTGACAATTTTTTGATTGCTACAAGCCACCAGCCATGATAAGGCAACTCCGTAGACATAAATCATGTTTCTAAGATCATGTCACAAACTTTATTCAAGTTGTTTTATGTATTACTATACTGTAAGCATTTAACAAATAAAAGATATATAGCCAAAAGAAAAAAATCTTTCTATAAATAGTTGAGAGAGGAAACACAGAACTAGGGTTACACATAGATTATTTTGTGTGGAGACAAATTTTGGACCAATATTCTTTAACTGTATTATAATTGGCAAAGAGTGACGCTGTTAGCCCTGTGGCTCACGTGCTCTGTGGTTTCATAACAACTGACACAGGTGCAAGAATTCCTCGGCACTCTGGGTCTAGAGTCTCACAGAAATATGATGTGACTTTCCAGCTGTTGCAATGCATTAACTTCACATAGAAAATACATGATACTTCTCCTCACATCAAGCACTGATGTCACATGTGTGTTACTTAAACTAAGTTCTGATTCAACATTGCCAGGATCCTTTTCATCAAGTAAAGATAATGTATCATAGTGGAAAAGAGCAGGACTTTTGAGTCGTTCAAATTTGGGTTTGAAATCCTGATTCTATTACTTATAAGCCTTTGGATTTAGGCACATTAATTAATTTTTTTAGCATGTTTTCCTAATATGAGAAATAGGTTGCTAATGTCAAACATACAGAGTTTTTGTTAATTTTAATTGTGAAGGGTTTGACACATAGCAGTACCTCAGTTACTTATAGGCATTGTTACCATTACTCTATTCAACATCCAGCTCAGTCACACCAAAAAAACATTGTTGACTAAAAGGCTCATAATGAGTAGAGACAGAATTGAGGCAAAGTCTCTTGTAATATTTTTCTATGAGCAATTAATTTAACCTTCAACCAATAGAATTACTATTATTATTATTTTTGTTATTTTAAGAATACAGTTTGCTCAGACTATTAACGTGCCCTGTGTCAGTTCTAGTAGCAATATGACAGATTCATTATGACTATAATAAAAATCAGCATAAATCCTAAGCTCTCAGAGATGATGTCTATGGTGAAATTATCTGGAACTGCACACACAAAAATATTCATCCTTTCTGGAATTGATCTAAAATGAACTGACCAAATTTTGCCTATGAGATTTTATTGAAATTTATTCCAATGCATAATTTCCCCTACAGCTATAGTTAACCACTGAGAATTTACTGGGTTTAAGTATTTTGAGAATATAGTTTTTAAGAAAAAGATGACTTGAAAACAGCAAGACAACAAAAGAAATTGATTTTTGGAGAATCAGGAAATTGTAACCCAGGTCTCTCTTGTGTGTTTGCTACAATGTCATCCTAATTACATGGGTTATATGATTTTTCAACAACTTCTGCATTTGCACAGACAACAAAGCCACCAAGTATGATTTCCTTAAAGGTCCAGATAAGGGTGTAGTGTCAGTTTTCTGAGTGACGGTTGATACTAGATGACAGAACAGATAACAGGCCAATAATGGGAAAATAAAAAGTGGCAAAGACTGGTTCTGTGCCTCCATGGGATCAGGACCAACTTCTGATTAGTTCAGTTGTATCAACTTCTGATCCTTTAAATGCAAATATTTCAGTAAATGTCCTCTATTTTTTATGTCGTAATGAGAAAATTAATGGCGATCCACAAACCATCTTGGGAGAGCTTTTGATTCATAGGTTTTACATAGCATTCAGTTCAACAACTATTTATTTACAAACTTCAACAAATATTTGTTCATTCTGCACTAGGCCTCTGCATCCCTGAACAGATCTTCCAGAAATGAACTTGCCCTTTTGCTTCCTCTAATAAACTGAGAGAACTATTTCCACAAGAGTTTTCTGGATAATGGATATCAGCAAAAATATACATAGAGTATTCAGAATCCCAGTATTTTCTGGCTATGATACATTAGTATCTTACCTAAAAAGCATATTTTAAAAATGAATCGTACCATGTGATAACTTAGGAAAATACAAGGTTAATAGTCTCATCTTCTATAAAAATAATAACAACAGCAGCAAAATCTAGGCTTGTTCAGGATTTAGGTATAAATTATGAAAACAAGCTAGAAGGAAATAGAATTAAATCAAATCTGCATTCTAGCAGTTGACCACACAAAAACTGAATGTATCAAAAGCCTTAGAAATGATCATCATTTAGTACCCTGCAATTCTGCTTCAAGGAATTTATTCTAAGTGAGTTATCAACGATAAGTGTATATAAAATTTTATATAGAGATGTTTTTATTTTTAGCTAATATAAATCTGCTTGCAATAACAAAACCTAGAACTCTAGGTCTAATAATAGAATGACTAAATTTCATTTGTTATAGACAAAAGTGGATAATACATTTTCAAAGAACTTTTAGGAGATGAGATAATGCTAATGGTATAATGTTAAATGAAAATTTGACACACTGTGCAGTCCATTGATGAAAAGCAACAAAAGAAAATAAAATATTAATAATTACTTTGGAGTGGTGGATTTAGGATTATTGTTCTCTTCCCTTTTTATAATTTTAATTTTTAAAAGTCATATAGTAATTTCAGATTTAAATAAAAATAATCATCATAAAACTGAATAATATAAACATATGCCATATATAATATAGGAATATGACTGTATGTCTAGCTTCCTTCCACGTATGGGAGGGAGATGCTCTACATTTCTGTCTTTTTCGCCCAGTTCATATTAGCGTTTTTAATCTAATCCATCCAAAAAGAGTTTATTCATAGTAAAACAAATCCAAACAAAAACAACTAAGATAACTTCCTATAAGTGCCCATTAAATGAATAATGAGATTAATGAGGTTTGCACATGACAGCTTTCACTGAGGAAACTGAAACATACAGCACATATTTTTCTTTCGATTCTCATATATGATTATTTTCTGAAAATAAAGAGTTTGACAATGGTAGTGTTTAAGGGATAGTTTTTGAATATTAAAAAAAGAAGAAGAACCTTAGGCAGGACAATATTCCCTTTAATGGAAATAACACAGGATTTTGCATGCTGGCTTCCTCATAAACATCCACTTGCTTTCCTGGGTCAAATAATGTTTGGTCCTCCAGTTTGAAGCAAGCTATCTTGTTGACAATACAAAACTATGGGACTATAGTATAAAATCTAAACCTTTTCTAAATTTTTATTTTATATTGGAATATAGTTGATTTACAATGTTGTGTTAGTTTCAGGTGTACAACAAAGTGATTCAGTTATACATATACATGTAATCTATTCTTTTAAAAATTCTTTTCCCACTTAGGTTATTACAGAATATTTAGCAGAGTTCCCTATGCTATACAGTAGGTCCTTGTTGGTTATCTATTTAAAATATAGTAGTGTATATATGTCAATCCCAAACTCCCAGTTGATCCCTCCCCCCACCCTTTCCCCTTTGGTAACTGTAAGTTGGTTTTCTAAGTCTGTGAGTCTGTTTCTGTTTTTTAGATAAGTTCATTTGTATCATTTTTTTTTTTTAGATTCTGCATATAAGCAATATCATAGTCTTTCTCTGTCTGAATGACTTAGTATGATAAGTAAGGTAACATAAGATAGGTCCATCCATGCTGCTGCAAATGGCATAATTTCATTCTTTTTAATGGTTGAGTAATATTCCCTTGTGTATATGTACCACATCTTCTTTATCCATTCCTCTGTCAATGGACATTTTGGTTGCTTCCTTGTTTTGGCTATTGTAACCAGTGCTGCAATGAACATTGTGGTGCATGTATAATTTCGAAGTATGGTTTTCTCCAGATATTGGCCCAGGAGTGGGATTGCTGGATCATATGGTAGCTCTAATTTTTAGTTTTTTAAGGAACCTTCATCCTGTTCTCCATAGTGGCTGTACCAATTTACATTCCCACCAACAGTGTACGAGGGTTTCCTTTTAACCACATCCTCTCCAGCATTTATTGTTTGTAGACATTTTGATGATGGCCGTTCTGACCAGTGTGAGGTGACATCTCATTGTTAGTTTGATTCGCATTTCTCTAATAATTAGCAATGTTGAGCATCTTTCCATATGATTTTGGAACATCTGTATGTCCTCTTTGGAGAAATGTGTATTTAGGTCTTCTGCCTATATTTTGATTGGGTTGGGGTTTTTTTTTTTGATATTGATATGTTTTGGAGATTAATCCCTTATCATTGGCATCGTTTGAAAATATTTTCTCCCATTTTGTGGGCTGTCTTTTCATTTTGTAAACCCATGCACCTATGGTCAATTAATCTATGACAAAGGAGGCAAGACTCTACAATGAAGAAAAGCTGTCTCTTCAATAAGTGGTGCTAGGAAAACTGGACAGCTACATGTATAGCAATGAAATTAGAACATTCTTTAACACCATACACAAAAATAAACTCAAAATGGATTAAAGAACTAAATGTAAGACCTGATTCTATAAAACTCTTAGAGGAAAACATAGGAAGAACACTCTTTGACATAAATTGAAGCAGTATCTTTTTCTGTCAGTCTCCTAGAGTAATGGAAGTAAAAACAAACAAATGGGACCTAATTAAACTCAAAAGCGTTTGCACAGTAAAATTTAAGTCTTTTCTGTTTAAAATATCTTCCCTTACCCTGAGAGTCTATTCTGTCCAGTTGTTTACACACTAACCAGATCTTCATTCACCATATAATGACCGATTTATATTTATTCATTTACAAACACATTGTACTGACAGCATATTTAAACCTTATTTATTTTTTTAATTGAGGTAAACTTGGTATATGACATTATGTAAGTTTCCAGTGCTGACGTCATGATTCGACATCTGTGTTCATTACAAAGTGATCATCACCAAAAGTCTACTTACCATACATCACCATACACTCAACCCCCCTAAATCATTTTTAAAGGGAACTTCAAGACTAATGCCATCTTTTGATAGTTTAATATATGCCATAATATATGATACAACATAAGTGATAGATATTATAGAAGTTTTACCAGTTAATGGCCTACGTTAAAAATAAGACAATAAGGTATTACCACGTGTGTGTGTGTGTGTGTGTGTGTGTTTCCTACTCTCATAATAAACATGAGTTTCTGCCATTAGTATCTAATTTCCTTTAATCTGCCATGAGGTAATAAAGACAATAACACCTATTAATGTAGCTTTTATTATGAAAATAAGTAGTGGATTATTTGGGGGGGACTGCAATAATATAGAAAAGTGGGAAAATAAGAATCGGGGATGGGAAAAAAATGAAAGGTAAAAATGAGTCATCCATCAAGAGACTATTAAGATAATATGACTGGCTTTCAGAAATTCAAACATAGCATAGTAGAAAAAAGAGCACAGGCTTGATTCCAGTTCACACTCTATCCCTTCCTAACAGTTTGGATGTGGGAAAAATAATAGCTACCCTTCAGTGAGGAGTTACCCTCTCAGGTGCCATAAATTTATTTTTCCTAATCATCAAAAATAGTTGAAAGAAATTATCAGTGCCTGGCATAGAGTAGGTACTTAATAAATATTTAAAACTAATAATAATAAATACTTATGTAGGTTAGAATAGAAAGTCTCATGTGACACAAAAATATCAATTTCACCTGCCAAGTCAAACATGAACAAATGTGTTTTATACAAGTGTGTTTAAAATAGTCAGTAACATTTTAAATGTTCTCTTCAGCTCTAAAAATTGTCTTGTCTTTCTTGTGGAATTTTTTGGACTTGAGCAGTTCTAGTAAAATTATTATGGCCTGTCTGCATTTCACTTTCTCCCCAGGTTAAGAGGATATGATTACACATCTCTCTCAACCATAGATTTCCTTTGCACTTGGTCATTTTATAAATTCTTCATCTTCACAACTCTCACAACAACTACTTTTTACAATCTAGTTCTTATACCACAGCTTAGAAACAGGAAAACAGGATCAAGTATAAGCTGACCACTGAAACAATTTTCATTATTAAAAACCCAACATTTATTGGAAATTATCTGTGTTACCAAAGATAGCCACAAAGATGATACTCATACTACCCACAGCATGTTGAAAGACTTTTCTTTAGTGTTGCACATTTTCTCATATGCATGGTCCACAGAAGCAGATAAGTCCATATTTTATCTATAAACCTGTAGGTAAGATATGTACTTTCAAATTTTATCTATAGCTTTAAAGGGAGAGAAGTTTCTATTTTGATGCCGCCATTTTGTTTCACATTATCAAAACTGTTGACAGGACAGCTCCCACTGTCACGCTTGTTATCCTGGTCCTGGCTCACCTACAGTCTTCCAACTTTTCTCACTCAGTGACGCCAATTTGCTGTTCTTATGGAAGTGTTGTTTTTCCAGCACAAAATACAGCCACCCTCTGATAGGCTTGATATGGCCATTATTTCTCCAACCTGCTCTTGGGGGAAGCTCCACAGAGGTGGCTTTTATATAGCTCTTCAGATTTCTTATAAGCAGTATTTACATTCATATATAGTGATATTCCTCCTGTTTTCCTTCCATGTGACTTTTGCTCAGTGCTCTTCATTTTCTTGGTGTATTTGGTCATACCAAATTTTTCACAGCTTCCCTCAAGTGTCTTTTTCACTATCATAGTCATGGGCTACCAAATCCAGCCTGGAGAAGAGGTCAGCCAATATGAAACAAAGGATCATTGATTCTGAAACGTAAATCTAGGACTGTAGAGAAAGCTCTGGTTATATCAATAAATCTCTTCCCAATAAATAATTTATTCCTACTCGATTGATGAGCAAATTGACGTGCAGAAATGTTAAGAAATGAGTCTACACTTACTCGAAAAGCAGAAGCAGCACCATGACCCATTGCCTGACCTTAACTGATTTTAAAGGCTCTGCTGTTGGTAATCAGCAACTACCATCATCAACCACATGACATTCTTGCTTTCTTATACCTGATCCTGAGTCTGGGGCAGATGCTAATGGATCACAGCACCTTTTCCAGCTGAATCTGAACTTAACCTCTTAATCTTTCCCAAAAGAACTTGGCACACAGACACTAGCAGTTGGCTTTAGTTAGCACTCAAACACAAAGCTATTTTCTGTTACAAAGTTAGAATACATTTAGGTCTTTGTTTACTTATCTGCAGAATGCGAACTTTGGACTAGAAAATCTCTGAAGGTTTTGCCACACTGAAATTTATATGAAGATCACCAATCTATATATTCCCAGAAAATACAAAACTTAGGAATTCCTGGGTATTTTCCATTGAAAATATATTTGAAATTCAGTATGTTTACAGTAGAAAAGTAGTGTTACTCATGAACTTACATTCATTTTGCAACCTTCAAATATTTTTCCTCAGGGTGGAAATTTCTCATGCTTGATCACAGCTCAAAGATAATTTAGTCCTGGAAAATACACACACCATATCTTTATTCATCTAGAAGTCCTATCCTGTATGTGAAGAAAAAGAAAAAAAAATGAAGAGCCCCACACAGTTGAAATATTCCATGTGTCTGGTCTTTACTGAGGCATATTCTCCTGAGAATAACCATTTGAAATATGTTTTACAAATTGAAATTTTAATGGACTATATGTAGTATGAGGTCAGGAGAAATTCTTTGGTTATTTCTTTGAAGTTTAATGTTTTAAAAATAATGCCAATACAGATTTAGGAATCTTTCAAAATTACATAACTGTGGTTTAGTCTTGCTTTTTAACCTAGAGGTATAATCTTTTTTCCCTCTTGAAAGACACCAGCAAAGCACTGCCGTGAGAAATCTCTCCCTTTCCCACCCCCTTGCCTTTTGGCCAAAATTATGTTCACATCTGTCCAGAGTGGAGGAAGTCCCAGCCACCACGTGCCAGTCTTTGTGCTTTCAGCCTGCAGCCCAGGAAATTACTACCTGTGTGGGCAGATCCTCAGTCCTTAAATGTGAGGTCCCACTAAACTGAGGACTCAGCAAGAATAAAGAGGGGGGAGCAGAGGATGGGCGCAAGGTAGAGGGGGGAGAGAGAGAGAGAGAAGAGGAAAGAAGGAAATCTCTGCCTCTTCCACCGAAATACCGTCATTTAGGGTTTCATAGCCAGAGTTACACACAGAGTAGAGAGCCAGAAATATATGTTCCCTTATAAGTGGAAACTAAACAAAACACATAGAACACCCTTAATGACGTTTAAGAATATTTTTATAATAATAAAAATAACAATACATTCACCAAGTGAAAACTCTGTGCCAGAGTTTACTCATTTACTCATCACCTCAACTCTGTTTACTACAGATTATTATCTCTGTTTTATAGATGAAGAAATTGAGGCACAGAGAAGCTGAATAAATTGTTCAGAGGTCCGGGACTGAAGTAGTGGTGCTGGGATTTGACTCATGAGTCTCCGACTCCCACAAACTAGAACACTGACCTGTGCTGTCCCATCACTAGATTTATGCATAAGACCTATGCATCTTTCTTAGAGCCTTCATAGCACCCCAGATAATATAGTGTTGTAATTACTTTTTTAGTTCTTAATAAGAAGAGAATATGGAGTGGGGGGGGGGAATCTGCTCATTTGGGGGACCATCATTTCCACACAGTCTTCAACCCGTAGCAAATGCTATTTTAGAAATTCCCTATGTCATTCTCTCCTCTGTGACACCCCAAGACTACCCCCTCTATAACCCAATGGGGTGCCACAAAACTCAGTCAGCCTCTTTCATTCTGTCACTCTTTTACACACCTAATCAGATGATTTACTATAGTACGTGGCAGGGCAGTGATACAGAATCTGGAAATTCTCTTCCTTAAGGGCCCTGCAATGCCCAACAGCCCATAGTGTATTGATGGCTGTGTTCCATGGGAATGAGAGCTAAAGATATACAGATAACACTTAATCACTGCATGTCATTGTTAGTGTTATGCCTAGAAAACATCCCTTCCAATTTAGTGTTCCGTTAGACATAACAAAATTCTTTGAGGAATGTAAAAGCAATATTGTGTGGTAATCCAAGTTGGCATTAATATATTTAATATATGCTCAACTTAAAGAGGCAGGATGTATAAATAAGATGTTTTCTCATTTTGCATATGCAGCACTTAATGTTTTAACTCTAGTTTAAATATCTGAACAGTCAGCAATAAACAATAGCCTCAGAGGTGTCTAAAAGAGTGAATTTGTCTATCTCAATCATCTTTGAGTTTCTCCTCCTCCCTTCCCTACACTGGAAGTGTTCAAGCAGAGGATGGTGGCCTATCTTCCAGGGCAAGAGTAGAGAAAATACCTATATTAACAGAGTTTGAGTGAGATAGTTCAAGAGCCCATCCTGTTATTATCATTTATGATTCTGGGATATTGTACTGTATCGCTATATTAGGAATAAAAAAAAGCATATAAATCTTTATGAGTTCCAAATTATTTAGAATATAATTTAAACCTAAACCAATTTCTATATGAGTGGTGATAAATTGAATTACGTTTTAAAAAAAATACTCTGGCTAGATTCCCTGCAGCTAATCTATATGGTTATGCCATGTGGTTGGGAACAGGAAACACCTGTCTCTCTGCTTGCTAGCACTCACTTAACATTATCCCTGGCAAAACAGTTTTTTCAGCCCCAGTCCAATTCACCAGAGGTCATTTCAATATGGACTATTTCAACTTGTATTACAAACCATCAGTGTTTAACAATTTTCGAGCACTTTCTGGATATGAATCATTATATAGTCACCAGAGGTTTTAAACTATTGTCCTGAGGTCCTCTGAAAGAGATCATTTGCAAATTTCAAATTCATTGGGATTTCAATACATAAAATACCTTATTTTTACATTTTTATTGTCATAGAGAGACTATATCTCACCTTGCAAAATGAAATGTGTATTTCTAGTTCTCTGTTTTTAAAAAGCATAATAAATAAAATCTATTGTAAGAGTTTCAAATGTCAGTGCAATATATTAGCGTTAGGGCATTTAGTTTCTTTTTTACTTTTTACAGTGCTTGAGAACAGAATCCTCATATTTAATATCCCACTCAAGTTCTGGCTTTGAATTTTGCAATGCAAAGTTTGACAGTTACCACCAATACAGATGCTTCAGATATGCTAACAATTTCAGCTCTGGGAATGAATATCTAGACTTTTTTTTTTTTAAACATTTCCATGGTTTCATAATTGGCAGTCTGCCTAGGTTGACCAAGAAAACAATGAGTTTGGGCAATTGCTTTACCATTCCCTCTGGCTGTGAGTATACTCATTTCCAAAAGAAGGGGATTAGAATAAATAGACTAGACTTGTTTTTTCTCCATCTTGGAAGGGTTAAGAGGCAAATACTGACCGACAGATAGCAAATTGCAGAATATATGTTATAAAAAACGATCCACAATTATTGTGCTATTTAGTCAATCATCCTGTAGAACTATTGGTTGCTTAGCAGAGCTGTTTTCCCTGATGTAACTGCTCTCTTCTCCTGTGCACCTGACAAAACTATCTGATAACCCAAGTAAATACTATGTAGGTCTGGCTCTGAGTTATTATGACACTATGTTCCTTACCCCTTAAATTATAAACTGCCCTGTATCATGTTTTACAACCTGTTTGGTTAAAAAGTCAGTATGACAAACAGCAACATAACAGCATGCGTCTTCAGTGAAAACAAAAATAAATTTTACACATAGATTAAAATTTGGCAGCCTACCTGTGAATGGTTTATGGTCCATCAACTTGCCTTTGTATACAGGTGAAGCACTAACTGATTAAACCTGGAGCAAGTAGTCAGGCAATAAGGCAAAAACCAAGACCAATGGTTGATGAGGTAGGTAGAATTAGAAAAGGTGGCAGATTGCCACCACTTTGTAAAACCACCTAGCCCCATGCCATCCCCACCCTCCAGAACCGAGAGAATTTTTTGAGCAGTCAACTGTTCCAATAATGAGGCTAGTCCATGGAAAAAGGGGAGTTGGAGGGTACCAGCCACAATGTGTCAAAAACAGTTGCCAGTCATGAGTTCTCTGGGCAAAAGTCATGCCTATACATGTAGAAATAGGGAGCCATATGTCAACTTTTTTTCAGGAATCTGTCTCTCTCAATGGAGGTGTCTCTCCAGACCCAGGGAATTCTCTGCCAGCTCTAAATTTATTGCATAGTTTTAAGAAATATATTACACTTTGGGAGTCATATCATTACCAAGGGAACTGTAATTCTGACCAAAGATAGCTCAGGAGAACAAGAGCAAGACTTTTTCCTTATGTCAAGTATTTACCGATTCCTACATGGAAATATCTCAAGATTGAAACAAATTTTTAAACTACCCCATGCTTTATTATTCCAATCTAGAAATAAAAAAGGAAGCTGTAGGACAATAATATAATCCCTTATTATATAAAAATCAAAATAGAGGCCAAGGACCTACCTTTTCCTCCAAGCCAATGACCCACACAGATCTTAGCAAAACTCATAAAAGTCCATTTCCTGAAATACTCACTTAAGCTGTAAATGAAGTTTCCTTGTCAGGATGACACAGCACATTGTAGCCAATCAGCAATGACCTAAGTAAACTGCTTGTCCAAACCAATGAGAATTAAGCTCTATGAACTTCCTCTTTTATGCTCCATAAGCCTTACTGTAACCCTGAAACAAACTTCTTACCACTTTTGGTTTTGAAGCCTCCTTGTTCAAGAACAATTTGTTTCTCACCCAGTAAAATATCCGTATCAAGTAAAACCCTGAATTTTCTTTTGACACCATTTATACATAAAAATCTTAATTTGAGGAAAAGAAGGGGGAAAAGTGAGAAAGAGCGAGGAAGGCAACACATTTTATAGGGCAATTTGGATGAGATAAAAATAAAATTTTGACTCTGATTTGTCTCCAGTCAGCCTGAACAACTTAAGCCATCTCCCTGAGCAGAGATTTAGTGAGATTCTCCTGCTGTTTAACATTCTCCAACCACAGGATAATTATGAAGACACAGAAATAGTTAGCTTATAATTGTTATCCCTCCCAAAAGATTTTAGGAAGGTATTTTTTAGGAGCATAGTGGTCCTAAGTAAAAAAATTTCAAAAGAAGATTTGATGACAGATTCAACTAAAATTTCACTCCCCTACCACCCAAATCCTAAGCTCTTCTCTCGGCTTCTACCACCTCTTACTCTGAGTTCACCGAAAATGGAACCTCCTGTGAGTAAATCTCCATATTGATTTTTAGTTGACTAAATGAATGTTCCTAAGTTTTAGAAATCAATTTAAAGTAATCTGATTTCTCTTGTGAGAAAAAATAAAGGAGAACATTTTCTCAGTGGTGATTTTTTCTCTAAGCAAGTGTGGCAAGTTAAAATCCTTGTTATATGTTATTGAAACAACTGGGGGAAATGCTTCATGTTGTAATTTGAAATCCAGAACAAAGTCTACCATGGCAGGAGGTTTGGGGGCCTTTGTTTAAAACAGTGGAATCTTTTAATCTATTTCTTGTGACCTTTAGTAAGTTCTTAAGAAAGAAGAGACATCAAAGAGGCATAAAGGGAATTTTGTTTTTTAAAAAAAATCCTTCTCATGGACAAGTTTGTAAAATGACTAACTCCAAAAAGAGTCCTACAGAACTCTAACAGGTTAATTCTCTGCCACATGCTTAAGTTCACATGGGCAAAGGCACAAAATTGAAGATAAAATTGGGTTGTGATGGGTAGAGATGGGAAACCTTTAGACACCTCTGTATTAACTCTGCTGTGTACTGTTTGCCCGGAATAGTAACATTTTCACCTCCCTTCCCTGCAACATAAAATGGGATTTCATGAATGCATCATGGAGCAGTGGGCATATTAGATCTGTCTCACATTTGTGTAGGGGAGGTAAAAGCTGAGACTGTAGCTTTAGTTTGGGAGCAAGGTATTTTATCAGAGAAGTTACCACTAATGCTTGCTAAATAACTGAGTGTGAGTATTGCCAGAAAACATCAAGACTGGTAAACATAGGTACATGATTCCTTATAGAATATCCTAGAAGCAGTAAGACTCAGAATCCGTGGTTCTTTTAATTTTCTATCTATTCTATAATCTATCCCAATATACATCCCAGAAAAACGGGGTGGTGCTTTTTCCCCCCATTAAATTACTTGAGGTCAGTTTCTTTTCCCATTAAGAACTTTTACTTCTCACAAAATTCAAAGGAAATTCCATTTTCTGAACTGATATACATCAGAGTTCACTTAACACAGCTTTTTTGGTGGATATTTTTGCCTTGGTCTTATAGGCAATATTATGGTCTCTCCTGAAATATTTAGTCTATTTATATAAGTTGCTACCCTAGAGGAGGAGATGGGAGATCAATAGCCTGTGAACTTTCCACGGCTGGAACTATTTCTGCAGAACGAAGTCAAGAGTCTATATATCAGCTTCACTAACAGCAAGAATCTAAAGACACCTGGGAACCCTGCACCCTTCTTTTGAAGATAATAACTTCTGCTCAGACAACCTTAGAATTGAAATGTGGATTTCTTATTCATTTCTTGCCTGACAAAGACAACATCAGTAAGGTATACCTTGCCAAAGATTATGTCAGCCTTGAAGATGAAAGAAAAGATTTGACATGATTTCAAAGAAATGTCAGAGAATTCTGGGTTTCCTTAACATAAGCTACCCTTACCTGGAGAAGTGGCTATGAGAATACACTCTGTTTCTGTTCGCTAACACATACTTTTATGAGTATGGATTTTCTGCAGCCTGCTGTTAAATAGAAAATGGTCAAAATTAATTGCTTGTCAACAATAGCATGTGCATTACCATGTGAAAGACCACTCACCAATTCAAATTATTATTCATACCCACAACATCAGTCCTCATACTGAAAGTTACTTGGAGCAGAATTAAACTGATTTGCAAAAGTTGAACTTAGTTCCATTTTTAGAGGAAATGGTCATAGGATTTGTAGCAAAATTAGTAATGAAAGACAATTTTTGAAACATAATTTAAAAAATTATTTTTTCTTATTAGTCATCCATTTTATACACATCAGTGTATACATGTCAATCCCAATCTCCCAATTCATCCCACCACCACCCCCCCCCCACTGCTTTCCCCCCTTGGTGTCCATATGTTTTTCCTCTACTTCTGTGTCTCAATTTCTGCTCTGCAAACCAGTTCATCTGTGTTTGTGGAACCATTTTCTAGGTTCCACATATATGCGTTAATATACGATATTTATTTTTCTCTTTCTGACTTACTTCACTCTGTATGACAGTCTCTAGATCTATCCACGTCTCTACACATGACCCAATTTCGTTCCTGTTTTAGGGCTGAGTAATAGTCCATTGTATGTATGTACCACATCTTCTTTATCCATTTGTCTGTCTATGGGCATTTAGGTTGCTTCCATGACCTGGCTATTGTAAATAGTGCTGCAATGAACATTGGGGTGCATGTGTCTTTTTGAATTATGGTTTTCTCTGGGTATATGCCCAGTAGTGGGATTGCAGGGTCATATGGTGATTGTATTTTTAGTTTTTAAAGGAACCTCCATACTGTTCTCCATAGTGGCTGTATCAATTTACATTCCCACCAACAGTGCAAGAGGGTCCCCTCTTCTCCACACCCTCTCCAGCATTTGTTGTTTGTAGATTTTCTGATGATGCCCACTCTAACTGGTGTGAGGTGATACCTCATTGTAGTTTTGACTTGCATCTCTCTATTAATCAGTGATGCTGAGCAGCTTTTCATGTGCTTCTTGGCCATCTGTATGTCTTCTTTGGAGAAATGTCTATTTAGGTCATCTGCCCAATTTTGGATTGGGTTGTTTGTTTCTTTAATATTGAGCTGCATGAGCTGTTTATATATTTTGGAGATTAATCCTTTGTCCGATGATTCATTTGCAAATATTTTCTCCCATTCTGAGGATTGTCTTTTCGTCTTGTTTATGCTTTCCTTTGCTGTGCAAAAACTTTTACGTTTCATTAGGTCCCATTTGTTTATATTTCCCTTTCTCTAAGCGGTGGGTCAAAAAGGATATTGCTGTGATTTATGTCAAAGAGTGTTCTTCCTATGTTTCCTCTAAGAGTTTTATAGTTCCCAGTCTTACATTTAGGTCTCTAATCCATTTTGAGTTTATTTTTGTGTATGGTGTTAAGGAGTGTTCTAATTTCATTCTTTTACATGTAGCTGTCCAGTTTTCCCAGCACCAATTATTGAAGAGACTTCCTTTTCTCCATTGTATATCCTTGCATCTTTTGTCATAGATTAGTTGACCATAGGTGCATGGGTTTATCTCTGGGCTTTCTATCCTGTTCCATTGATCTATATTTCTGTTTTTGTGCCAGTACCATATTATCTTGATTACTGTAGCTTTGTGGTATAGTCTGAAGTCAGGGAGTCTGATTCCTCCAACTCCTTTTCTTCCCCTCAAGACTTCTTTACCTCTTCGGGGTCTTTTGTGTTTCCATACAAATTTTAAGATTTTTTGTTCTAGTTCTGTAAAAAAAAAATGCCACTGGTAATTTGATAGGGATTGCATTGAATCTGTAGATTGCTTTGGGTAGTATAGTCATTTTCACAATATTGATTCTTCCAATCCAAGAACATGGTATATCTCTCCATCTGTTGGTATCATCTTTAATTTCTTTCATCAGTGTCTTATACTTTTCTGCATGCAGGTCTTTTGTCTCCCTAGGTAGGTTTATTCCTAGGTATTTTATTCTTCTTGTTGCAATGGTAAATGGGAGTGTTTCCTTAATTTCTCTTTCAGATTGTTCATCATTAGTATATAGGAATGCAAGAGATTTCTGTGCATTAATTTTGTATCCTGCAACTTTACCAAATTTATTGATTAGCTCTAGTAGTTTTCTGGTGGCATCTTTAGGATTCTCTATGTATAGTATCATGTCATCTGCAAACAGTGACAGTTTAACTTCTTTTCCAATTTGTATTCTTTTATTTCTTTTTCTTCTCTGATTGCCGTGGCTAGGACTTCCAAAACTATGTTGAATAATAGTGGTGAGAGTGGACATCCTTGTCTTGTTCCTGATTTTAGAGGAAATGCTTTCAGTTTTTCACCATTGAGAATGATGTTTGCTGTGGGTTTGTCGTATATGGCCTTTATTATGTTGAGGTAGGTTCCTTCTATGCCCACTTTCTGGAGAGTTTTTTATCATAAATGGGTGTTGAATTCTGTCAAAAGCTTTTTCTGTGTCTATTGAGATGATCATATGGTTTTTATTCTTCAATTTGTTAATATGGTGTATCACATGGATTGATTTGTGTATATTGAAGAATCCTTGCATCTCTGAGATAAATCCCACTTGATCATGGTGTATGATCCTTTTAATGTGTTGTTGGATTGTGTTTGCTAGTATTTTGTTGAGGATTTTTGCATCTATATTCATCAGTGATATTGGTCTGTAATTTTCTTTTTTTGTAGTATCTTTGTCTGGTTTTGGTATCAGGGTGATGGTGGCCTCATAGAACGAGTTTGAGAGTTTTCCTTCCTCTGCAACTTTTTGGAAGAGTCTGAGAAGGGTGGGTGTTAGCTCTTCTCTAAATGTTTGATAGAATTCACCTGTGAAGCCATCTGGTCCTGGACTTTTGATTGTTGGAAGATTTTTAAGCACAGTTTCAATTTTATTACTTGTGATTTGTCTGTTCATATTTTCTGTTTCTTCCTGGTTCAGTCTTGGAAGTTTATACCTTTCTAAGAATTTGTCCATTTCTTCCAGGTTGTGCATTTTATTGGCATACAGTTGCTTGTAGTAGTCTCTTAGGATGCTTTGTATTTCTGTGATGGCTGTGGTAACTTCTCCTTTTCATTTCTAATTTTACTGATTTGAGTCCTCTCCCTCTTGATGAGTCTGGCTAATGGTTTATCAATTTTGTTTATCCTCTCAAAGAACCAGCTTTTAGTTTTATTGATCTTTGCTATTGTTTCTATTTCATTTATTTCTGCTCTGATCTTTATGATTTCTTTCCTTCTGCTAACTTTGGGTTTTGCTTGTTCTTCTTTCTCTAGTTCCTTTAGGTGTAACATTAGATTGTTTGAGATTTTTCTTGTTTCTTGAGTTAGGCTTGTATAGCTATAAACTTCCCTCTTAGAACTGCTTTTGCTGCATCCCTTAGGGTTTGGATCATCGTGTTTTCATTGTCATTTGTCTCTAGGTATTTTTTGATTTCCTCTTTGATATCTTCAGTGATCTCTTGGTTATTTAGTAACGTATTGTTTAGCCTCCATGTGTTGGTGTTTTTTACGTTTTTTCCCCAGTATTTGATTTCTAATCTCATAGCATTGTGGTCAGAAAAGATGCTTGATATGATTCCAATTTTCTTAATTTTACTGAGGCTTGATTTGTGACCCAAAACCTGATCTATCCTGGAGAATGTTCCGTGTGCACTTGAGAAGAAAGTGTAATCTGCTGTTTTTAGATGGAATGTCCTATAAATATCAATTAAATCTATCTGGTTAATTAGTTCATTTAAAGCTTTGGTTTCCTTATTTATTTTCATTTTGGATGATCTGTCCATTGGTGTAAGTGAGGTGTTCAAGTCCCCCACTATTATTGTTGTACTGTTGATTTCCTCTTTTATACCTGTTAACAGTTACCTTACGTATTGAGGTGCTCCTATGTTGGGTGCATATATATTTATAATTGTCATATCTTCTTCTTGGATTGATCCCTTGATCATTACATAATGTCCTTCCTTGTCTCTTGTAACATTCTTTATTTTAACGTCTATTTTGTCTGATATGAGAATTGCTACCCCAGCTTTCTTTTGATTTCCATTTGCATGGAATATCTTTTTCCATCCCCTCACTTTCAGTCTGTATGTGTCCCTACTTCTGAAGTGGGTCTCTTGTAGACAGCATATATATGGATCTTGTTTTTGTATACATTCAGCGAGCCTGTGTCTTTTGGTTGGAGCATGTAATCCATTAACGTTTAAGGTAATTATCGATATGTATGTTCCTATGACCATTTTCTTAATTGTTTTGGGTTTGTTTTTGTAGATCCTTTTCTTCTCTTGTGTTTCCCACTTATAGAAGTTCCTTTAGCGTTTGTTGTAGAGCTGGTTTGGTGGTGCTGCATTCTCTTAGCCTTTGCTTGTCTGTAAAGCTTTTGATTTCTCCATCGAATCTGAATGAAATCCTTGCCGAGTAGAGTAATCTTGGTTGTAGGTTCTTCCCTTTCATCACTTTAAGTATATCATGCCACTCCCTTCTTGCTTGTAGAGTTTCTGCTGAGAAATCAGCTGTTAACCTTATGAGAGTTCCCTTGTATGTTATTTGTCGTTTTTCCCTTGCTGCTTTCAATACATTTTCTTTGTCTTTAATTTTTGCCCATTTGTTTACTCTGTGTCTCAGCATGTTTCTCCTTGGATTTATCTTGTATGGGACTCTCTGCACTTCCTGGACTTGGGTGGCTATTTCCTTTCCCATGTTAGGGAAGTTTTCAACTATAATCTCTTCAAATATTTTCTCTGGTCCTTTCTCTCTCTCTTCTCCTTTTGGAAGCCCTATAGTGCGAATGATGGTGCATTTAATGTTGTCCCAGAGGTCTCTTAGGCTGTCTTCATTTCTTTTCATTCTTTTTTCTTTATTCAGTTCCACTGCAGTGAATTCCACCATTCTGTCTTCCAGGTCACTTATCCGTTCTTCTTTCTCAGTTATTCTGCTATTGATTCCTTCTAGTGTAGTTTTCATTTCAGTTATTGTATTGTTCATCTCTCTTTGTTCTTTAATTCTTCTAGGTCTTCGTTAAACATTTCTTGCATCTTCTCAATCTTTGCCTCCCTTCTTTTTCCGAGGCCCTGGATCATCTTCACTATCATTATTGAGTTCTTTTTCTGGAAGATTGCCTATCTTCATTTCATTTAGTTGTTTTTCTGAGGTTTTATCTTGTTCTTTCATCTGGTACGTAGCCCCCTGACTTTTCATCTTGTCTGTCTATCTGTGAATGTGGTTTTTGTCCCACAGGCTGCAGGATTGTAGTTCTTCTTGCTTCTGCTGTCTGCCCTCTGGTGCATGAGGCTGTCTAAGAGGCTTGTGGAACTTTCCTGATGGGAGAGACTGGTAGTGGGTAGAGCTGGCTGTTGCTCTGGTGGACAGAGCTCTGTAAAACTTTAATCCGCTTGTCCGCTGATGGGTGGGGCTGGGTTCCCTCCCTGTTGGTTGTTTGGCCTAAGGTGACCCAACACTGGAGCCTACCCGGGCTCTTTGGTGGGGCTAATGGCAGACTCTGGGAGGTCTCATGCCAAGGAGTACTTCCCAGAATTTCTGCTGCCAGTGTCTTTGTCCCTTGGTGAGCCACAGCTGCCCCCTGCCTCTGCAAGAGACCCTCCAACACTAGCAGGTAGGTCTGGTTAAGTCTCCTATGGGGTCACTGCTCCTTCCCCTAGGTCCTGATGTGCACACTACTTTGTGTGTGCCCTCCAAGAGTGGAGTCTCTGTTTCCCCCAGTCCTGCAGAAGTCCTGCAGTTAAATCCCACTAGCCTTCATAGTCTGATTGTTTAGGAATTCCTCCTCCCATTGCCAGACCCCCAGGTTTGGAAGCCTGACGTGGGGCTCAGAACCTTCCCTCCAGTGGGTGGACTTCTGTGGTATAAGTGTTCTCCAGTTTGTGAGTCACCGACCCAGCAGTTATGGGATTTGATTTTATTGTGATAGCGCCCCTCCTACCATCTCATTGTGGCTTCTCCTTTGTCTTTGCATGTGGAGTATCTTTTTTGGTGAGTTCCAGTGTCTTCCTGTCTATGATTGTTCAGCAGTTAGTTGTGATTCTGGTGTTCTTGAAAGAGGGGGTGAGAGAATGTCCTTCTACTCCACCATCTTCAACGAATCCTCGAAACATAATTTTTTGAATTTTAATTGTGAAAAGGAAATTAATTTCTAATGCAATGCAATGAATTTTAAGTAAACTTTTGACACCAAGTGTTGATACATATTGGAGTAAGCAGGGGAGGAAGAGTTTTATACATTTCTTCAGTCTTAAAAAGGTACTTGGCTCTAAAAGATTGAGTCACTTTTATATGGTTTACTTCCTTTGTTGTTATATTTTTAAATAATTGGCAATCTATATATTCTACCTGCATGTATTTTAAATTTTCTGTTTAGTTTTTTTGTTGAGCAGTGACAAGTCTTTAGACTTCCATATTATGTAGAAGAAAGAGTTTAACATTATTTTATAAACACTTAAGATTGGAGCCCAATAGATTTCTCCGCTATTGAATGTATTTTTCACTTTCAGATCCTGTTTATTAAGTACTATATTTTTTAATAGCCATATGAACTTTGAAGGAGTAATTTTTTAGTTAGCCCCCCACTTTGCCATCATATTTACTAAAATTATTCAGAACACTATGTGTTTAAATGCTTCAATATCTTACTGCTAGTTCTTTTTATTTTCCTGTTTTTAAATATTTATTTTTATATATTGAGAATGTGTATTAAATATGTTTGAGCCATTTTCATATCTGAGAGAAACTTACTATAGTTTCAAACATAAAAAAATTCCAACTGCAGATGAAATTCTTATTTTATAACATTTCACTTTAAAACTAGTGATTATATGATTTCATGTTCTAGATCATCACCTTTATTTCCGGTCTGATTTTTGTTCAGTGTTAAACAATTTTCACCCTCCTCTAAAATTTACATTGTAGAACAGCATCAAAAAATTTTTATTATATTGCTTTAGTTTAAAATGTATTTGCTAAGTTTTCACTAATTTTTCATGACATAAGGAAAGCCCGTTAGTTTTCTGCATAGCTGGATATCTTTTGTTTTAAGTCTGGAGTTTTATTATGTGTTTGGTTAATGCATTCTTTATGTCATATGTATTATTTTGATACTTTGTCAAAAGTTTTCACACATTGATTCCTTTTGTCTCTGTTCTCAATGTGTATATTTTATTTTTATAACCTACTTGTCCATTTACACTTCATTAGAACACTACACTGAAATAATTTCTTAGGTTTGGTCTCCACTTAATTGATTTCTACGCTGTCTATTCTATTTACTGCCTAAAATATAAAATCTTGCTCTGCTACCAATATTTTAGTTTTGTTAAAATTATTTTTTAAATCTCACCAATGAATAATAAAAGTTTTACATATCCCTTTACAATATGAATACCTTTTATTACCCTGCATTGCTTTACTGCACTGGCTAGAAACTGCAGCACAATGTTGAGTTAAAGTGCTGAGAGGGGACATCCTTGTGTTGTTACTTATCTTAGAGGAAAAGTACTTAGAATTTCACTGATAATGTATGATATTTGCTTTAGGTTTTTCAGAGATGCCTCTTATTATATTGTGCAAATTTCCTTCTATTGCTAGTATTCTGAGCATTGCTGTGTGTGTGTGTGTGTGTGTGTGTGTGTGTGTATCACATTTTCTTTATCTATGATGGACACTTGGCTTGTTTCCATGTCTTGGCTATTGTAAATAATGCTGCAGTGAACATGCAGGTGCATTTATCTTTTTGAGAGAGTGATTTTCAGTTCTTCAGATAAATACCCAGAAGTGGAATTGATGAATAATATGATAGTTTTTTTAATTTTTTGAGGATCCTCCAGACTCTTTTCCACAGTCACTATACTAATTTACATTCCCACCAGCAGTTTACAAGAGTTCCCTTTTCTCCACATTCTCAACAACAGTTGATATTTCTTGTCTTTTTGATAATCGCAATTCAAACAGGTATGAGGTGATATCTCATTGTGGTTTTGCTTTGTGTTTCCCTGATGAGTAGTGATCTTGAGCACCTTTCATTTACCGGTTAGCCATTTGGGTGTCTTCTCTGGAAAAATGCCTCTTCAGTTCCTCTGCCCATTTTTTATTCAGATTGTTTGGTTTTTTGCTATAAAATTGTATGAGTTCTTTATATAAGTTGGATATTAACCCTTTATCTATTGTATGATTTGAAAATATTTTCTCACATTCCATAGAATAACTTCATTTTGTTAATGGTTTCTTTTGCTGCTCAAGCTTTTTAGTTTGATGTAGTCCCAGTTGTTAGTTTTTGCCAGCTTGCTTTGCTTTTGGTGTCAAGTCCAAAAAATCAATGCCTAGACCAACGTCAAGGAGATTACCTCCTATGTTTTCATCTAGGAGTTTTATGGTTTCAGGTCTTACATTCAAGTTTTTAATCTTTTTTGAGTTGATTTTTGTGTATGGTGTAATATAATCGTCCAGTTTCATTCTTTTTCATATGGCTGTCCATTTTTTCCAACACCATTTACTGAAGAGACTGTCCTTTCCCCATTGTATTTTCTTGCCTCCTTTCTTATAAATTAACTGACCATACATGTCTGGGTTTATTTCTGTGTTCTCTGTTCTGTTCCATTGATCTGTGTGTCTGTTTTTATGCCAATATTATACTGTTTTGATTGCTATAGCTTTATAATATAGTTTGAAATCAGGAAGTGTGGTGCATCTAGTTTTATTCTTCCTTCTCAAAATTGCTTTGGCTATTCTAGTCTCTTGTGTTTCAAAACAAATTATAGGATTTTATTTCTATTTCTGTGAAAAATGCCATTGGAATTTTGTTAGGGATTACATTGAATCTTTAGATTGCTTTGGATAGTATGGACATTTTAATATTAATTCTTCCAATCTATGACCATTGATTATCGTTATTGTGTCTTTGATTTCTTTCATTAGTTACTCATACTTTTCAGTCTACAAGTTTGTTACCTCCTTGGTTACATTTATCCCTAAGTTATTTTATTCTTTTTTAAAAAATTTTATTTTATTGAAGTATAGTTGATTTACAATGTGTCAACCTCTACAGCAAAGTGATTCAGTAATACATATATATACATTCTTTTTCATATTCTTTTCCATTATAATTTATCACAGGATACTGAATATAGTTCCCTGTGCTATACAGTAAGACCTTGTTGTTTACCCAGTCTATATATAATAGTTTGCATCTGATAATCCCAAACTCCCAATCCATCCGTCCCTCACCTTCTTTCCCCCTTGGCAACCACAAGTCTGTTCTCTATGTCTCTTGAGTCTTTCTGTCTCATAAGTTCATTTGTGTCATATTTTAGATTCCACATATAAGTGGTATCATATGGTATTCGCCTTTCTCTTTATTACTTACTTTACTTAGTATGATCATCTCTAAGTCCATTCATGTTGCTGCAAATGGCATTATTTCATTCTTCTTTATAGCTGAGTAATAGTCCATTGTATATTTGTACCACATTTTCTTTATCCATTCATCTGTTGATGAACATTTAGGTTGTTTCCATGTCTTGGCTATTGTAAACAGTGCTGCAGTGAGCATTGGGGTGCATGTATCTTTTTGAATTAAAGTTTTCTCCAGATATATGCCTAGAAGTAGGAGTGTAGGATCATACAGCAACTCTATTTTTAGTTTTTTGAGGAACCTCCATACTGTTCTCCATAGTGACTGTACCAATTTACATCCCCACCAACAGTGTAGGAGGGTTCCCTTTTCTCCATACCCTCTCCAGCATTTGTTATTTGTAGACTTTTTAATAACAGCCATTCTGATCAGTGTGAGGTGGTACCTCATTGTAGTTTTGATTTGCCTTTCTCTAATAACTAGCAGTGTTGAGCATCTTTTCATGTGCCTGTTGGCCATCTGTATGTCTTCTTTGGAGAAATGTCTTCTGCCCCTTTTTCAATTGGTTTGTTTGGGTTTTTTTCTTACTGAACTGTAGGAGCTGTTTGTGTATTTTGGAAATTAAGTCTTTGTCAGTCGTGTCATTTACAAATAGCTTCTCCCAGTTCATAGGTTGGCTTTTCGTTTTGTTTATGGTTTCCTTTGCTGTACAAAAGTTTGTAAGTTTGATTAGGTCCCATTTGTTTATTTTTGCTTTTATTTCTATTGCCTTGGGAGACTGACTTAAGAAAATATTGGTATGATTTATGTCAGACAGTGTTTTGCCTATATTCTCTTCTAAGAGTTCTGTGGTGTCATGTCTTATATTTAAGTCTTTAAGCCATTTTGAGTTTATTTTTGTGTATGGTGTGAGGGTGTCATTGATTTACATGTAGCTGTCCAAGTTTCCCAGTACCACTTATTGAAGAGACTGTCTTTTCTCCATTGTATATTCTTGACACCTTTGTCAAAGATTAATTGACCATAGGTGTGTGGGTTTATTTCTGGGCTCTCTATTCTGTTCCATTAATCCATATGTCTATTTTTGTGCCAATATCACACTGTTCGATTACTGTAGCTTTGTAGTGTCATCTGAAGTCTGGGAAGGTTTTGCCCCCTGCTTGGTTATTTTTTCCCAGTTTTGCTTTGGCAATGCTAGGTCTTTTATGGTTCCATATAAATTTTAGAATTATTTGTTCTAGTTCTGTGAAAAATGTTATCGGTAATTTGATAGGGATCACATTAAATCTGTAGATTGCTTTGGGTAGTATGGCCATTTGAATAATATTAATTCTTCCAATCTAAGAGCATGGGATATTTTCCATTTCTTTGAATCATTTTCAATTTCCTTTATTAATGTTTTATAATTCACAGCATAAAAGTCTTTCACCTCCTTGGTCAGGTTTATTCCTAAGTATTTTTTAACGTGATTTTAAAAGAGATTTTTTAAAGTATTCCCTTTCTGATATTTCATTGTTAGTGTAAAGAAATGCACCCTATTTCTGTATGTTAATTTTGTATCCTGCTACCTTGCTGAATTCGTTTATCAGTTCTAGTAGTTTTTGTGTGGAGTCTTCAGGGTTTTCTATATATGACAGTGTCATGTCATCTGCATATAATGACCATTTTACCTCTTGCCTTGCAATTTGGATACGTTTTATTTTTTTCCTTATCTGATTGCTGTGTCTAGGACTTGCAATACCATGTTGAAGAGAAGTGGTGAGAGTGGGCATCCTTGTCTTCTTCCAGATTTTAGCGGGAAGGCTTTCAGCTTTTCACCATTGAGTATTAGATTGGTTGTTGGTTTGTCATAAATAGTTTTTACTATTTTGAGATATGTTCCCTCTATATGCACTTTCATAAGGGTTTTTGTCATGAATGGATGTTGAATTTTATCAAATGCTTTTTCTTCATCTCTTGAAATGATCATGTGGTTTTTGTCCTTTCTTTTGTTGATGTTGTGTATCACATTGACTGATTTGCCTATGTTGAACCACCCTTGTGACCCTGGGATGAATCCAACTTGGTCGTGGTGTATGACATTTTTTAATGTGTTGTCAGATTCTGTTTGCTAATATTTTGTTGAAGAAATTTGCGTCTATATTCATAAAAGATATTGATCTATAATTTTCTTTTTTGGTAATGTCTTTTTCTGGTTTTGGTATCAGGGTGATGGTAGCTTCATAGAATGTCTTTGGGAGTGATTTTTTCTCTTCAGTCCTTTGGAAGAGTTTGAGAAGGATCAGTACAAGTTCTTCTTTGTATGTTTTTTAGAATTCACCTGTGAAGCCATCTGGTCCTGGACTTTTGTTTTTTGGGAGTTTTTTAAAATTACAGATTCTGTCTCACTTCTAGTGATCAGTCTGTTCAAATTATCTATTTCTTCTTGAATCAGTTTTGGTGGGCAGTATGTTTCTAGAAATTTGCCCATTTCTTCTAGGTTGTCAAATTTGTTGGCATATAATTGTTCAAAGTACTCTCTCATGGTTTTTAGTATTTCTGCAGTATCAGTTATTATTTCTCCTTTTTCATTTCTTATTTTGTTTATTTGGGTCCTCTCTCTTTTCTTCTTGGTGAGCCTGGCCAGAGGTTTGTCAATTTTGTTTACCCTTTCAAAGAACCAGATCTTGGTTTTATTGATTTTTTTCCATTGTTTTTTGAATGTCTACTTATTTCCTCTCTGATTTTTATTATTTCCTTCCTTCTGCTGACCTTAGGTTTTGTTTGTTCTTCTTTTTCTGATTCTTTTAGTTTGTAGCTTAGATTGTTTATTTGAGATTTTTCTTGTTTGCTGAGGAAGGCCTGTATCACTATGAACTTCACTCTTATGACTGCTTTTGCTGTATCCCATAGATTTTGTATGGTTGTGTTTTTCTTCTTTTTGTTATAATTATAAATGGGATTATTTTCTTAATTTCTCTTACTAATAGTTCATTATTAGTGTATAAAAATGCAACTGATTTTTGTGTATTCATTTTGTATCTCCTGCAACTTTACTGAATTTATTAGTTCTAACAGTTTTTTGGTAGAGTCCTCAGGGTTTTCAATATGTAATATCATGTCATCTGCAAAAAGTGACAGTTTTACTTCTTCTATTATCATTTGAAAGTATTTTATTTCTTTTTCTTGCCTAATTGCTCTGGCTAGGAATTGAAGCGCTATCTTCAATAAAAGTGGCAAGAGTGGGGATACCTGTCTTGTTCCTGATCTTAGAGGAAAAGCTTTCAATTTTTCACCATTGAATATGATGTTATCTACAGGCTTGTCATATATGTTCTCTATTATGTTGAGGTATGTTCCCTGTATACTCATTTTTTTTTAAATTTATTTATTTATTTAGTTTGGCTGTGTTGGGTCTTTGTTTCTGTGTGAGGGCTTTCTAGTTGCAGCGAGCGGGGGCCACTTTTCATCGCGGTGCGCAGGCCTCTCACTATCGCGGCCTCTCTTGTTGCGGAGCACAGGCTCCAGACGCGCAGGCTCAGTAGTTGTGGCTCACGGGCCTAGTTGCTCTGTAGCATGTGGGATCTTCCCAGACCAGGGCTCTAACCCATGTCCCCTGCATTGGCAGGCAGATTCACAACCACTGTGCCACCAGGGAAGCCCTGTATACTCATTTTATTATGAGTTTTTTAAATCATAAATGGATGCTGAATTTAGTCAAATGGTTTGTCTGCATATATTGAGATGATTATATTATTTTTAGGCTTCAAATCGTTAATCTTGTATATCATGTCAATTGATTGTGGAAAATAAACCATACTTGCATTCCTGGAATATATTCCTCTTAATCATGGTATATGATCCTTTTAAAGTATTATTAAATTTGGTTTACTAATATTTTGTTGAGGATATTTACATCTATGATTATTGAGGATGTTGGCCTGTAATTTGATGTTTTTAAATTTAATTTTTATTTTATATTAGAGTATAGTTGATTTACAAGTTGTGTTAGTTTCAGGTGTACAGCAAAGTGATTGTTATACATATGCATATATCCATTCTTTTTCAGATTCTTTTCCCATACAAGTTATTACAGAATATTGAGTAGAGTTCTCTGTGCTATACAGTAGGTCTTTGTTGATTATCTATTTTGTATATAGTAATGTGTATAAGTTAATCTTAAACTCCTAATTTATCCCTCCCCCCACATTTCCCCTTTGGTAACCATAAGTTTGTTTTCAATATTTGTGAGTCTGTTTCTGTTTTGTAAATAAGTTCAATTGTATCATTTTTTTAGATTCAACATATAAGTGATATCGTATGATATTTGTATCTCTCTCTGACTTACTTCACTTAGTATGATAATCTGTAGGTCCATCCATGTTGTTGCAAAAGGCATTATTTCATTCTTCTTTATAGCTGAGTAATAGTCATTGTGTGTGTGTGTATGTATGTATATATATATATATATATATACACATATACATACATATATATATATATATATATATATATATATATCTCACAACTTCTTTATCCATTCCTCTGTTGATAGACATTTAGGTCACTTCCAGGTCTTGGCTATTGTAAATAGTGCTGCAATGAATATTGGGGTATGTGTATCATTTCAAATCATGGTTTTCACTGGATATATGCCCAGGAGAGTGATGGCTGGATCATATGATAGTTCTATTTTTAGTTTTTTAAGGAACCTTCATCCTGTTCTCCATAGTGGCTGTACCAATTTACATTCCCACCAACAGTGCAAGAGGGTTCGTTTTTCTCCACACCCTCTCCAGCATTTATTGTTTGTAGACTTTTTGATGATGGCCATTCTGACCAGTGTTCAGTGATACCTCATTGTAGTTTTGACTTGCATTTCTCTAATAATTAGCGATGTTGAGCATCTTTTCATGCACCACTTGGCCATCTTTATGTCTTCTTTGGAGAAGTGTCTATTTAAATCTTCCACCCATTTTTGATTTTTTTTCTGTTTTTTTGTTACAGAGCTGCATGATCTGTTTGTAAATTTTGGAGACTAATCCCTTGTTGGTTGCATCATTTGCAAATATTTTCTCCCATTCTGTGGATTGTCTTTTTGTTTTGTTTATGGTTTCCTTTACTGTGCAAAAGCTTTTAAGTTTAATTAGGTCCCATTTGTTTACTTTTGTTTTTATTTTCATTACTCTAGGAGGTGTATTCAAAAAGATCTTGCTGTGACTTATGTCAAAGAGTTTAATTAGGTCCCATTTGTTTACTTTTGGTTTTATTTTCATTACTCTAGGAGGTGTATTCAAGAAGATCTTGTTGTGACTTATGTCAAAGAGTTTAATTAGGTCCCATTTGTTTATTATTGTTTTTATTTTCATTACTCTAGGAGGTATATTCAAAAAGATCTTGCTGCAACTTATGTCAAAGAGTTTAACTAGGTCCCATTTGTTTATTTTTGTTTTTCTTTTCATTACTCTAGGAGGTGTATTCAAAAAGATCTTGCTGTGACTTATGTCAAAGAGTGTTCTACCTATGTTTTCCTCTAAGAGTTTTATAGTGTCCCATCTTACATTTAGGTCTTTAATCCATTTTGAGTTTATTTTTGTGTATGGTGTTAGGTAGTGTTCTAATTTCATTCTTTTACATGTAACTGTCCAGTTTTCACAGCAGCACTTATTGAAGAGGCTGTCTTTCCTCCATTGTCTAGTCTTGCCTCCTTTATCATAGATTAGGTGACCATAGGTGCACAGGTTTATCTCTGCACTTTCTATCCTGTTCCATTGATCTATATTTCTGTTTTTGTGCCAGTAACATATTATATTGATTACTGTAGCTTTGTAGTACAGTCTGAATCAGGAGAGTCTGATTCCTCTAGCTCCATTTCTCTTTTTCAAGATTGCTTTGGCTGTTCAGGGTCTTTTGTGTTTCCATGCACATTGTAAAAATTTTGTTCTAATTCTGTGAAAAATGCTATTGGTAATTTAATAGGGATTGCACTGAATCTGTAGATTGCTTTGGACAGTATATTCATTTTGACAATATTCATTCTTCCATTCCAAGAACATGGTATATCTCTCCATCTGTTTGTGTCATCTTTGATTTCTTTCATCAGTATCTTCTTGTTTTCTGAGTATAGGTCTTTTGCTTCCTTATGTTGGTTTATTCCTAGGTATTTTATTCCTTTGATGCAACGGTAAATGGGATTGTTTTCTTAATTTCTCTTTCTGATCTTTCATCGTTAATGTATAGGAATGCAAGAGATTTCTGTGTATGAATTTTGTATCCTGCAACTTTACCAAATTAATTGATGAGCTCTAGTAGTTTTCTGGTGGCATCTTTAGGATTCTCTATGTATAGTATCATGTCATTTGCAAACAGTGACACTTTTACTTCTTCTTTTCCAATTTGTATTCCTTTTATTTCCTTTTCTTCTCTGATTGCCATGTCTAGGACTTGCAAAACTATGTTGAATGAAAGTGGCAAGAGTGAACATCTTTGTCTTCTTCCTGATCTTAGAGGAAATGCTTTCAGTTTTTCACCATTGATAATGATTTTTGCTGTGGGTTTGTCATACATGGCCTTTATTATGTTGAAGTATGTTCCCTCTATGCCCACTATCTGGAAAGTTTTTATCATAAATGGGTGTTGAATTTTGTTGAAAGCTCTTTCTGCATCCACTGAGATGATCATATAGTTTTTATTCTTCAGTTTGTAAATATGGTGTATCACATTGATTTATGTATGTTGAAGAATCCTTGGATCCCTGGTATAAATCCCACTTGATCATGGTTTGTGATCCTTTTAATGTGTTGATGGATTTGGTTTGCTAGTATTTTGTTGAGGATTTTTGTGTCTATGTTCATCAGTGATATTGGTCTGTACTTTTGTTTTTGTGTGTGATATTTTTGTCTGATTTTGGTATCAGGGTGATGGTGGCCTTATAGAATGGGCTTGGGAGTGTTCCTTCCTCTGCAATTTTTTTGGAATAGTTTGAGAAGGATGGGTGTTAATTCTTTTCTAAATATTCGATAGAATTTGCCTGTGAAACCATCTGATCCTGTATTTTTGTATGCTGGAAGTGTTTTAATCAGAGTTTCAATTTCATTACTTGTGATTGCTCTGTTTGTATTTTCTATTTCTTCCTGATTCAGTCTTGGAAGGTTGTACCTTTCTAAGAATTTGTCTACTTCTTCTGTGTTGTCCATTGTATTGGCATATTGTTGTTTGTAGTAGTCTCATAATCCTTTGTAGTTCTGCGGTGTCAGTTGTAATTTCTCGTTTTTCGTTTCTAATTTTATGGATTTGCGTCCTCTCCCTTTTTTTCTTGATGAGTCTGGCTAAAGGTTTATCAATTTTGCTTATCTTCTCAAAGAACCAGCTTTTAGTTTCATTGATCTTTGTTATTATTTTCTTCATCTTCATTTCATTTATTTCTGCTCTGATCTTTATAATTTCATTCCTTCTACTAACTTTAGGTTTTGTTTGTTCTTCTTTCTCTAGTTGCTTTATGTGTAAGGTTAGGTTGTTTATTTGAGGTTTTTCTTGTTTCCTGAGGTAAGATTGTATTGCTATAAACTTCCCTCTTAGAACTGCTTTTGCTGTGTCCCATAGGTTTTGGATTATTGTGTTTTCATTTTTATTTGTCTCTAGATATTATTTTATTTCCTCTTTGATTTCTTCAGTGATCTATTGGTTGTTTAGTAACACATTGTTTAGCCTCTATGTATTTTTGTTTTTTACCTTTTTTTTTTCCTGTAATTGATTTCTTTTTTTTTTTTTTAAGTATTTGTTTTTATTTATTTATTTATTTATGGCTGTGTTGGGTCTTCATTTCTGTGCGAGGGCTTTCTCTAGTTGTGGCAAGCGGGGGCCACTCTTCATCGCGGTGCGCGGGCCTCTCACTATTGTGGCCTCTCTTGTTGAGGAGCACAGGCTCCAGGCGCGCAGGCTCAGTAATTGTGGCTCACGGGCCCAGCCGCTCTGCAGCACGTGGGATCCTCCCAGACCAGGGCTCAAACCTGTATCCCCTGCATTGGCAGGCAGACTCTCAACCACTGCGCCACCAGGGAAGCCCTGATTTCTAATCTCATAGTGTTGTGGTTGAAAAAGATGCTTGATATTATTTCAGTTTTCTTAAATTTACCAAGGCTTGATCTGTGACCCAAGATGTGATCTTTCCTGGAGAGTGTTCTATGTGCACTTGAGAAGAAAGTGCATTTTGTTGCTTTTGGATGGGTTGTCCTGTAGATATCAATTAAGTCTATCTGGTCTATTGTGTCACTTAAAGCTTGTGTTTCTGTCTGGATGATCTGTCCATTGGTGTAAGTTGGGTGTTATAGTTCCCCACTATTATTGTGTTACTCTCATTTTCCCCTTTTATGGCTATAGCATTTGTCTTATATCTTGAGGTGCTCTTATGTTGGGTGTGTGTATATTTACAATTGTTATATATTCTTCTTGGATTGATCTCTTGATCATTATGTAATGTCCTTCTGTCTCTTGTAACAGTCGTTATTTTAAAGTCTATTTTGTCTGATATGAGTATTGCTACTCCAGCTTTCTTTTGATTTCCATTTGCATGGAATATCTTTTTCCATTCCTTCACTTTCAGTCTATATGTGTCTCTAGGTCTGAAGTGGATCTCTTGTAGACAGCATTTATACAGGTCTTGTTTTTGTATCCCTTCAGCCAATCTTTGTCTTTTGGTTGGAGCATTTAATCCATTTACCTTTAAGGTAATTATCTATATGTATATTCCTATTGGCATTTTCGTAATTGCTTTGGGTTTGTTTCTGTAGGTCTTTTTTGTTCCGTTCCTCTTTTGTTCTCTTCCCTTGTGGTTTGATGACCATCTTTAGTGTTGTGTATGGGTTGCTTTTTCTTGTGTGTGTGTGTATCTATTGTAGTTTTGGGGTTTGCTGTTCCCATGAGGTTTTGATGTAGTAGTCTATATATGTACAAGATTGTTTTACATTGCTGGTTTCTTTCCCACCTAGAGAAGTTTCTTTAGCGTTTGTTGTAAAACTGGTTGGTGGTGCTGAATTCTCTTAGCTTTTGCTTTCTGTAAGGCTTTTGATTTCTCCCTCGAGTCTGAACAAGAGCCTTGCTGGGTAGAGTATTCTTGGTTGTAGGTTTTTCCCTTTCATCAGTTTAAATATGTCCTGCCACACCCTTCTGGCTTGCAGAGTTTCTGATGAAAAATCAGCTGATAACCTTATGTGGATTCCCTTTATGTTATCTGTTGCTTTTCCCTTGTTGCTTTTAATATTTTTTCTTTGTCTATATTTTTTGTCAGTTTGATTAATATGTGTCTCAGTGTGTTGCTCCTTGGGTTTATCCTATATGGGATCTCTGTGCTTCCTTGACTTTAGTGAGTCTTTCCTTTTCCATGTTAGGGAAATTTTTGGCTATTATCTCTTCAAATATTTTCTCAGGCCCTTTCTCTCTCTTCTCCTTCTGGGACCCCCATAATGTGAATATTGGTGCATTTAATGTTGTCCCAGAGGTCTCTTAGGCTGTCCACATTTCTTTTCATTCCTTTTTCTATATTCTGTTCCACAACAGTGATTTCCACCACTGTCTTCCAGCTCACTTATCTGTTTTTCGGCCTCATTTATTCTGCTGTTGATTCCTTCTAGTGTATTTTTCATTTCAGTTATTGTATTGTTCATCTCTGTTCTTTAAAACTTGTAGCTCTTTATTAAACATTTCTTGTATCCTCTTGTTCTGTGCCTCCATTCTTTTCCTGAGATATTTTATTCTCTTTACTATCATTACTCTGAATTCTTTTTCAGGTAACATGCCTATCTCCACTTCACTTAGTTGTTCTTCTGTGTTTTTATCTTGGTCCTTCATCTGGAACATATTTCTCTGCAGTCTCATTTTGTTTAAATTTCTGTGTTTGTGGTCTGCGTTTCTCAGGCTGCAGGATTGTATTTCTTGGTTCTGGTGTCTGCCCCTGGTGAGTGAAGTTGGTCCAGGGGCTTATGCAGGCTTCCTGGTGGGAGGGACTTATGTCTTCCCACTGGTGCGTAGAGCTGGATTTTGTCCCTCTGGTGGGTAGGGCCATGTCAAAGAGTGTGCTTATAGGCAGCTGTGGGGTCAGCTTGACTTTAGGCAACCTGTCTGCTGATGGGTGGGTCTGTATCCCACCCTGTTGGTTCCTTGATCTGAGGCATCTGAACACTGGAGCCTGGAGGCTGTTGGGTGGGGCTAGGTCTTGGTGCCAAAATCATGACCTCTGGGAGAGCTCACGCCAATGAGTATTTCCTGGAGCATCTGCTACCAGTGTCGTTGTCCCCACAGTGAGCCACAGCTGACCCCCATCTCCCCAGGATACACTCCAAGGCCTGCAGTCATGTCCAGCCCAGGCTTTTGTGGAGTCAGTGCTTTGCCCTGGGTCCCATTGCATGTGAAACCTTGTGTGTGGCCTTAGTGAGTGGAGTCTCTTCCCCCAGTCCTGTGGAGCTCCTGCACTCAAGCCCCACTGGCCTTCAAAGCCAAATGCTCTGGGGGCTCCTCCTCCTGATACCAGACCTCCAAACTGGGGAGCCTGACATGGGGCTTAGAACCCTCACTCCTGTGGGGAACCTCTGGGATATAATTATTTTCAAGTTTGTGGGTCACCCACCCAGTGGGTATGGGGTTTGATTATATCGTGAAAGTGCCCCTCCTACCATCTCGTTGTGGCTTCTTCTTTGTTTTGGGGTGTAGAATATCTTTTTTGGTAGATTCGAGTCTTTTTTGTCAATGGTCGTTCAACAGTTAGTCGTGATTTTGTTGTTTTTGTGAGAGAAGATTATCTCATGTCCTTCTACTCTGTAATTTTTTTTCCAGGCTGGCTTGTAATTTTCTTTTTTGTAGTGTCCATGTCTGGTTTTGGTATCAAGGCAATGCTGTCCTTGTAAAGTAGTGTTTGGAAGTGTTCCCTAGTCCTTTCTTTTTTGGAAGAGTTTGAGAACGATTGGTATTAATTCTTCTATAAATGTTCAGTAGAATTCACCAGTGAATACATGTGGTCCTGGGCTTTTGTTTGTTTGGAGTTCTTTGATTACTGATTCAGTGTCTTTACTATTAATTGGTCTGTTCAAATTTTCTGTTTCTTCATTATTCAGTCTTGGTAGGTTGTATATTTCTAGGAATTTATTCATTTCTTCTAGGTTGTTCAATGTGTTGTTGTATAATTTTTCATAGTAGTCTCTTAAGATTACTTATAATCATGTATCAGTTGTAACATATTGTCTTCCATTTCTGCTTTTGAGTCCTCTCTCTTTTCTTCATGAGTTTCCCTAAAGTTTTGTCCATTTTCTTTTTATCTTAAAAAAAACCAGCTCTTAGCTTTGTTGATTTTTTTCTATTATCTTTTTAGACTCTATTTCAATTATTTCTGCTCTGATCTTTGTTTCCTTTCTTCTACCAATTTTGAGCTTAGTATTTTCTTTCACTAGTCCTTAAGACGTAAAGTTAGTTGTTTAAGATCTTTCTTGTTTCTTAATGTAGACAATTATTGCTATGAACTTCCCTCTTAAAAATACTTTTGCTGCATCCCATAAATTTTGGTATGTTGCGTTTCCATTTTCATTTGTCCCAAGATAGTTTTTTTAATTCTCTTTTGATATCTTCTTTGAGCCATTTGTTGTCCAGGTGAATGTTGTTTAATCTCCACATATTTGTGAATTTTCCAGTTTTCTATGTGTAATTGATTTCTAGTTTCATACAATTTTGGTTGGAGAAGATGCTTGATATGATTACAATCTTTTTAAATGTATTATTTATTTCATGTGCACTTGAGAAGAATGTGTATTCTGCTGCTTTTGGATAGAATGCTCTGTAGACATTTTTTAAGTCCATGTGGTCTAACATGTCATTTAACTCCAGTGTTTCCATATTGATTTTCTGTTTGGATGATCTATCCCTTGATGAATGTGGAGTATTAAAGTCCCACACTATGTTGTATTGCTGTCTATTTTTCACTTTACGTCTGCTGATATTTGCTTCATATATTCAGATGCTCGTATGTTGGGTGTATAAATATTTACAAATGTTAAACCCTTTATTGGATTAATCCCTTTATCATTATATTTATTTCTGTCTTTTATCATAGTCTTTGTATTAAAATCTTTTATCTGACGTAAGAATAGCTACCCGAATGTTTTTGTTTTTTATTTTCTTGAAATGTCATTTTCCATCCCTTCACTTTTGATCTTGTGTGTTTTTAAAGCTGAAGTAAGTCTCTTACAGGCAGCATATTGTTGGGTCTTTATCCATTCAGCCACTGTATGTCTTTTGATTGAAGAATTTAGTCCATTTACTTTTAAAGTAATTATTGATAGGTGTGGACTTACAGCTATTTTGTTAATTTTTAATGGCTTTTTGTAATTCCTTTGTTCTTCTATTGCTCTCTTCCTTTGTGATTTGATGTGCTTCTATAGTGGTATGTTAGATTCCATTCTCTTTATCTTTTATAGGTTTTTGCTTTGTGGTTACCATGAGACTTACATAAAACATCTTAAACTCATTCTAAAGCTCTACAGTTTTACTCTAACTGCCATGTTTTATGTTTATGATGCCACAATTTACATTGTTGTATCTTATGTATCCAATAACAAATTACTGTAGTTAGTTTTTGACTGCTTTTGTCCTTTAACCTTCATACTAGATTTCTAAGGATAACCCACCACCACTTCCTTATATTACATTATATTTACATTACATTTCCCAGTGAGAATTACACATTCATATGTTTTTCTGTTACTAATTAGCACCCTATTGTTTCATCTTTAAAAAATTCTCTAACATTTCTTGTAAGGTTTAGCTAGTCATGCTGAACTCCTTCTGCTTTTGCTTGTCTGGGAAACTTTATTTCTTCTTCAATTCTGAAGGACAAATTTGTCAGGTAGAGTATTCTTGGTTAGCAGTTTTTTTGTTTTTTGTTTTTCTTTTAGCACTTTGAATGAATCTTACTACTCCCTTCTGTGTTGCAATGTTTCTGCTGAAAAATCTGCTGACTGTCTTATAGGGTTTCATTGTATATAACAAATTGTTTTTCTCTTGCTGGTTTTAAGATTCTCTCCTTGTCTTTATCTTTTGACAATGTAACTGTAATGTGTCTTGGGGTGGGTCTCTTTAGATTCCTCCTGTTTGGAACTTTCTCAGCTTTCTGGATCTAGATATCTGTTTCCTTCCCCAGTTAGAGAAGTTTTCAGCCACTATTTCCTCAAATAAACTCTGCTTCTTTCCATCTCTTTTCTCCTTCTGGGACCCCTATAATGTGAATATTCGTCTGTTTTATATTGTCTCATAAGTCCCTTAAACTATCTTTATTCTTTTTCATTCCATTCCTCCTCTCTGATTGGAAGAATCCTACTTGCCTTCATCACGTTTGTTGATCATTTCTTCTGCTTCATCTAGTTTGCAATTGAACCCCTCTTGAATTTTTCAGTGCAGTTAATGTAGTCTTCAACTCTGTGATTTCTGTTTGGTACTTTCTTATATTTTCTTTCTCTTTGTTGAAATTCTCACTTCATTCATGTATTGTTCTCCTGACCTGAGGAGGCATCTCTGGCCATTATATTGAGTTCTTTATCAGTGAATTTCTCTTCTCTATTTTATTAAGGTACTTTCCAGGGGTTTTATCTTGTTTTTTCATTTGGAACATATTCCTCTGTTTTTTCATTTTCTTGACTCTATCTTGGGTTTTTGTGCATTTATAAAACAGCCACCACTCCCAGTTATGAAAGAGCAGTCTTGTTTGGAGTGATGAACCTTACTGTTCAATCCTGAACTAGCTCTTAGTTGCTTCTCAAACTTTGTGATTGTCCAAGCAGCCACCTTTATTCTTAGTGGTGCCCTGTAGGTGAGAGGATCTTAGTCAGCACCTAGACGCAGGCTGATTGGAACCTGGACACTTGGTAGAAGATTTAAAGTATACAAATATGCTTCTTTCAGAGGAAGTCTGGGAGATGGGCATTTCTGTCTGCTCCTTTTTGCACTGAGACCTGGGGGGAATAGCCAATAAAAAACTGTTTATTTTTTTGCTACCACCCCAATGAATTTGTGAGCACAAGACCCACTGGTCACCAGAGCCAGGCTATCAAAGGATGTATCTTCTAAGTGACAGCCACGGTAGCTGGGGTGCCAAACATTTGAAGAAATTCCTTTCATGGAGACACTCATCTCCTGGGTCGAGGTAGAGGGAGAGTATAAAAATGGTATCTACTGGCCTCACCAGTCTCTGGAGAGGACTGCAGTCAGACCCTGTATGTGTGTTAAATTAGAAGCCTGACCTTCAGGCTGCTGTTTTTAGGATCTTCAAATAGAAAGACAGGACATTTCTGTCTGTTGCCTCTACACTGTGCCCTGGTGAGTCCCCATGAACCTGTTAAGAACTGTTTCTTAGTTCTCTGCATTCTTGTGCGTCTCATGGATACAAGCCCTGTTGGCTTTCTGAGCTACATGATTTGGGGACCTGTGTCTGGGTAAGAGTCTTAAAAGTTGGGGCACCACATATGAGTCCAAACCCTTCATTCCTCATTGAGAATCTGGGAGTTGTTAGTTCCCTCCTAATTGTGTGTCACTGTGCCTGGGATGGGGTTTATGGCGAGAATGGATCTCAGCCTGTTCTATACATTTCAATGTGGGTTTTTTCTCATTCACCCAGTGTGTAGCAGTTGTTAAGCTACTTTCTAGATCTCTTTCAGAGGGAATTTTTGTGTATGTAGTTGTATATTTGGTGTGTCTGTGGGAGGAGGTCAGTTCAGGAGCCTCGTATGTCATACTCTTGAACCAGAACTCCCTTTTGCGTTTTTAAAAATTATGTAGTATTTGCTATTGAGTTGAATGAATTTCTTGTGTATTTTTATATTAATTCATTTTTAGATATATAGTTTGCAAATATTTTTACCCATTCTGTAGGTTGTCTTTTTGCTGATAGTTTCAGCTTTTTAGATGGATATAATACCATTTGTCTATTTTGATTTTGTTGTCTGTACTTCTGGTGTCATATCTGTGAAATAATTGCCTAGACCAATGTCAAGCAGGTTTTTCTCTAGGTTTTGTCTATATTTTTATGGTTTTTGTCTTATATTTAAGTCTTTAATCCATTTTGAGTTTATTTTTGTATATGGTTTGAGATAAGACTCCAGTATCATACTTCTGTGTGTGGATATCTGATTTTCCCAACACAATTTATTGAAGAGAATATCCCTTCCCCATTCTCTGTTCTTGGCACCCTATTCATAGATCTGTTGACCGTAGATGTGTGGATTTATGTCTGAACTCTCTATTCTTTTCCACTGGTCTGTATGGTTTTCTACAAGACCATGCTGTTTTGACAACTGTAGCTTTGTAAATATATTTTGAAATCAGGAAGCGTGATACCTCCAGCTTTGTTCTTCTTTGACAAGATTGCTTTGACTACTTGAAATCTTTCATTATT
This sequence comes from Balaenoptera physalus, assembly GCF_965194825.1. NCBI lineage: Eukaryota > Metazoa > Chordata > Mammalia > Artiodactyla > Balaenopteridae > Balaenoptera > Balaenoptera physalus. Next base: position 24,836,424 of record NC_138887.1, read on the forward strand.
CTATATGAATTTTAGGTTTTTTCCTATTTCTGTAAAAAAATGTAACTGGGATTTTGATAGTAGATCACTTTGGGTGGTATAACCATTTTAACAATATTGATTGTTCCAGTCCATGAATATGAGGTGTTTTTCCATTTATTTGTGTTTTCCTTGATTTCCTCATCAGTGTTTTATAATTTTAAGTGTGCAAGTCTTTCACTTTTTTAATTTCATTTTTTCTTAAGTATTTTATTCTTTTTTGTTACAACTGTGAATGGGATTGTTTACTTAATTTCCTTATAGGATGGTTGGTTGTTTTTGTATATAAACATGATTGATTTGTGTATTCTGATTTTGTATCCTGCAACTTTACTGAATTTATTAGTTCTAACCTACTTTTTATTGTTGTTGAGTGTTTTCTATGTATATGATCATGTCACCTGCAAGCAGAAATAATTTTGTTTTCCTTTCTGAGTGGGCTGTCTTTTATTTCTTATCTAATTACACTGGATAGGATTTCCAGTACTTTATTGAATATCAGTGGCAAGAATGTCTATCCTTGCCTTGTACCGGATCTTAGAAGGGAAGATTTCCATTCCCCTCTCCCCACGTTGAGTCTAATATTAGCTAGGGCTTTTCACTATGGCCTTTATTATGTTGAAATAAGGTCATTATCTTGCTATTTTGTTGAGAGTTTTTATCAAGAATGGATGATAAACTTTGTCAAATGATTTTTCTGCATCTATTCAGAATATCAGGTGTTTTTATTTATTTTATTTTGTTATTTATTATGTTGTATCAATTAACTGCTTTTCATATGTTGAACCATCCCTACATCAGTGGGATAAATCCCACTTGATCATGGTGTATAATCCTTTTAATGTGCTGTTGAATTTGGTTTGTTAGTATTTTATTAAGGATGTTTGCATCTATGTTCATCATGGATATTTGCATATAGTTTTCCTATAGTGTCTACTTGGTTTTGATATCAGGGTGATGACACTGTCCTCATAAAATAAGTTTTGAAGTGTTTCCTCTTCTTTTATTTTTTTTTTAAGTTCAAGAAGGATTGGTATTAATTCTTCTTTGAATGTTTGGTAGAATTTACACATGAAGCCATCAGATCCTGTGTTTGAGTCTGGGAGATTTTTGATTACTTATTTAATTTCCTTTTTTTTTTTTTTTTTTTCTGGTCTCCTCAGGCTTTATATTTCTTCTTGATTCAATTTGTGTAGGTTGTATGCTTCTAGGAATTTATTCATTTATTCTAGATTATCCAAAATTAGTTGGCATATAATTGTCCATAACAGTTTATGTACTTTTTTATTTTTATGGAATCCATTGTAATGTCTCTTCTTTCATTTCTGATTTTATTTATTGAGTCTTCTCTCCTTCTTCTTACTTAATATAGCTAAGAGGCTGTCAACTTATATTTTAAAAAATCAACCTAATTTTATTGATATTTTCCCTTGTATTGTTATTATTCTTTATTTGATTTGTTTCTGCTGAGATCCTTATTTTCTTCCTTCTCCTAAGTTTGGACTTAGTTTGTCCTTCTTATTCTAGTTTTTTGAGATATAAGATTCAATTGCTTATTAGAGATCTTTTTTATCAATATAGGCATGTATCACTATAAAATTTCCTCTTATTTTTGCTTTTGCTTTATCCCATAGGTTTTAGGATGTTTTTATTTTTATTTTATGTTTTTATTTTTGTTTGTCTTGAGATATTTTTTAATTTCCGTTTTATTTCCTCTTAAACTAATGGCTGTTCAAGTATATGTTGTTTAGTTTCCTTGTGTCTATGAATTTTCTGGTTTTTTGCTGTTGTTTATTTCTGGGTTTATTCTATTTTGGTTGAAGAAGATACTTAAAATTATTTTGATTTTCTTAAATTTCTTAAGACTTGTGTTGTGACCTAACCAGTGATCTCTCCTGGTGAATATTCGATATGCATTTGAGAAAATTGTGAACACTCTCTTTGTTGGGTGAAAAATTCTATTAGATCAGTTACATCAGTTAGACTTTTTTGGTCTATAGTGTTGTTCAATCAGTCGTTTTTTAATTTATCTTTTTGTCAGGATGTTCTATCAATTATTGTTAGTACAGTATTGAAGTCCCCTACTATTGTATTGCTGTCAATTTATGCCTTCAGATCTGTCAATATTTGCTGTATATATATACGTGCTCTGATGTTGGTGGCATGTATATTTATAATTGCTATATCTTCTTCCTGTTGAATTGACCCTATAATTAGCATTATATAATGACCTTCTTTGTAACTAGAAACAGTTTTAGATTTAAAGTCTACTTTGTCTAAGTATAGCCACTTCTGCTTTTGGGGGGTTACCATTTGCATGAAATATCTTTTTCCATCACTTTACCTTCAGCCTGTGTGTGTGTATCTTTAATTCTAAAGTGAGTCTCTTGTAGACAGCATATCGCCGGATATTTTTTTTTCTTTTAATCCATTGAGCCACTGTATGTCAGTTAATTGGTGACTTTAATCCATTTACATTTAAGGTAACTATTGATAAATGAGGAGTCAGTAGTACCATTTTGTTCATTGTTTTCTGTTTGTCTTGTTTTGTCCCACTCATTCTCTGTTGCTCTCTTCCTTTGTTATTTGATGAATTTTTGGTAATAATTTGCTTTGTGTTTTTTCTTTATTTTTTGTGTATCTTTTATGTTTTCTCTTTATGGTTGGCTTGAGGCCTAAATAAACAATCTTGTAGTTATAACCTATTTTAAGTTGATAACTACCTAACTTCAATCACATTCACTTTACTCAACCCCATTTACACTTCATGTTCTTGTAGTCAGTTTGCTTCTTTTCATGTTGTGTGTCTATTAACAAATTTTTACTTATTAACTTTTATATTAGGGCTATGTTAGTATTAAAATACTTTACAGTATTTTCATTTATATATGTCTATACATTTACCTATATGTATGAGATTTATGCTGTCATATGTTTTCACATTATTGCTTAATACCTTTTCATTGCAATTTGAAGAACTCCCTGAAGAATTTCTTTCAAGTCAGGTCTAGTGGTGACGAATTTCCTCAGTTTTTGTTTGTCTAGGAAAGACTTTTTCTCTTTCATTTTTAGAGGATGATTTTGCTGTGTATAGTGTTCTTGGCTGGCAGGGTTTTTTTTCTTTCAGTACTTTGAATATAACAACCCACCCTTTTCTGGTTTGTAAGGTTTCTACTGAGAAATTTGCGTATAGTCTTATGGAGTTCCCTTATATATGATGAGTTGTTTTTCTCTGGATGCTTTAAAAATTCTCTTTTTGCCCTTGACTTTGACAATTTGATTATAATGTGTCTTGGCCTAGACTTATTTGGGTAGTTCTTATTTGAGAACCTTTACGCTTCATGAATCTGAATGTCCATTTCCCTCTCAGGATAGGGAATTTTTTTGGCAATATTTATTTAAATAAGCTTTCTGTCCTTTTCTCTCTCTTTATTCTCCTTCTGGGACTCCAATAATGTACATAACAATTCCGTTGTTGTTGGTATTCTATAAATTCTGTAGATTTCTTCACTCTTTTTCATTCCTTTTTTCTTTTTTGAAACTTTTTTTTTTTTGCCTTGAGGAGTATCTTTATTTTTTTAACATCTTTTTTTTTTAAAACATCTTTATTGGAGTATAATTGCTTTACAATGGTGTGTAAGTTTCTGCTGTATAACAAAGTGAATCAGCTATACATATACATATATCCCCATATCTCCTCCCTCTTGCATCTCCCTCCCACCCTCGCTCTCCCACCCTCCCTCTGCCACCCCTCTAGGTGGTCACAAAGCACTGAGCTGATCTCCCTGTGCTATGCAGCTGCTTCCACTAGCTATCTATTTTACATTTGGTAGTATATATAAGTCCATGCCACTCTGTCACTTCGTCCCAGCTTACCCTTGCCCCTCCCGATGTCCTCAAGTCCATTCTCTACGTCTGCATCTTTATTCCCGTCCTGCCCCTAGGTTCTTCAGAACCATTTTATTTATTTATTTAGATTCCATATATATGTGTTAGCATATGGTATTTATTTTTCTCTTTCTGACTTACTTCACTCTGTATGACAGTCTCTAGGTCCATCCACCTCACTGCAAATAACTCAATTTCATTTCTTTTTATGGCTGAGTAATATTCCATTGTATATATGTGCAACATCTTTATCCATTCATCTGTTGATGGACACTTAGGTTGCTTCCATGTCCTGGCTATTATAAATAGAGCTGCAATGAACATTGTGGTACATGACTCTTTTTGAATTAAGCTTTTCTCAGAGTATATGCCCAGTGGTGGGATCACTGGGTCATATGGTAGTTCTATTTTTAGGTTTTGTAGGAACCTCCATACTGTTCTCCATAGTGGCTGTGTCAACTTACATTCCCACCAACAGTGCAAGAGGGCTCCCTTTTCTCCACACCCTCTCCAGCATTTATTGTTTGTAGATTTTTTGATGATGGCCATTCTGACCAGTGTGAGGTGATACCTCATTGTAGTTTTGATTTGCATTTCTCTAATGATTAGTGATGTTGAGCATCCTTTCATGTGTTTGTTGGCAATCTGTATATCTTCTTTGGAGAAATGTCTATGTAGGTCTTCTGCCCATTTTTGGATTGAATTGTTTGTTTTTTTGATGTTGAGCTGCATGAGCTGCTTGTAAATTTTGGAGATGAATCCTTTGTCAGTTGCTTCATTTGCAAATCTTTTCTCCCATTCTGAGGGTTGTCTTTTGGTCTTGTTTATGGTTTCCTTTGCTGTGCAAAAGCTTTTAAGTTGCATTAGGTCCTATTTGTTTATTTTTGTTTTTACTTCCATTTCTGTAGGTGGGTCAAAAAGGATCTTGCTGTGATTTATGTCATAGAGTGTTCTGCCTATGTAAAATAATGTAATTAGAACACTCTCTAACACCATACACAAAAATAAACTCCAAATGGATGAAAGACCTAAGTGCAAGGCCAGACGCTATAAAACTCTTAGAGGAAGACATCAGCAGAACACTCCATGTCATTCCTTTTTTCTTTTTTTTTTCTCTGACTGGATAATTTCAAGTGACCTGTCTTTCAGTTTATATATTCTTTCTCCCATGGAGAACAGTCACACCAAGAGGATTCCTCTTGGCACTTAGCTGTGCCAGACTGGAGAATGGGGTGATGCAAGCAAAATGCTTCCTATGTTTTCTGTGTAGGCATCCTCAGTGTCTGTGCTCCAAGTGTTTCTGCACCTCCTTTACTATACTTCAGAGGTCTCCCAGAGCTATTTTCATTGCTGTGTAGATGTTATTTATTATGTTTGTTGTTGTTGTTGTTTTGGGGGGAAGCACTGGGATCTCATAGTCTGCTATCTTGCTTACTTCACCTATTAGCCTTTCCTTCTTTATCATCTCTGCTTTCCCTCTCTGACACTGAGAAACCTGGCTCCCACAATCCACCATTCATTATATTTGTTTATTTATAAGTTCCTTTTTGTCTTTAGACCAATAGTTCCGGTCAAACATCATTTTCCAAGATTAATTAAGGCAGTTTCTCCCTCACTTCCCCTTCAGTGTGGTTATCATCTCACAGGTTGGTAATAGAGTTACCTTTATTTGTTACAGTCAGCATTCCATCATGGCATCCCCCAGCATCCTGGATGATGGTCCTTTTTCTAATATTATAGACTTATATATCTATAGTTCCCTTGTGTGTCCTCTCTGTAGTTAACCTCCCACCCCTCTTGAACAACAACTAGCAACTACTGATCTGTTTTCCATCTTGATTGTGTTGCTTTTTCCAGAAGGCCATATAAATGGAGTCATTTAATAGGTAGCCTTTTCTGACTGGCTTTTTCCACTTAGCAAAATGCATTTAAGATTTATTCATGTAGCATGAAACTATAGCTCATTTCTTTTTATTTCTGAATAGTATTACATTATTTATTTCTCCATTCCCCTTTTGGGGAACAACTTGGTTGCTTCTAGTTTTAGTTATATGAAGAAAACAGCTATAAAAGTGTTTTATGTGTGAACATAAGTTTTCAGATAACCTGGGTGAATACCTAGAAGTGAAATTTCTGGATTCTATGGTAAATCTATATTTAACTTTATAAAAAACTGCCAAAATGTCTTCCAAAGTGCCTGAACAATTTTTAACTCCCTAAACAATAAATGTTCCACATTCTTGCCCACATTTGGTACTGTCATTTGGGGGGATTTTAGTTACTTAATAGGTGTGTAGTGACATCTCATTGTTTTAATTTGCATTTCTCTAATTATAAAGGATATTGACCATCACTTGATATATTTATTTTTTTAATCTGTTTATCTTTGGTGAAGTTCTGTTAAGATCTTTTAACCATATTTTATTGGGTTGTTTTCTTATGGTTGAATTTTGAGAGTTTTCAATATGTTCTCCTTGAAGCCATTTATCAGAGATGTGATTTTCAAATACTTTCTCACAGTCTGTGGTTTGTCTTTTCTTTCTCTTAACAGTGTCTTTTGCAGAGAAATTGCTAACATTTTGATAATGTCCAATTTATTGATAGTTTCTTTCATGGGTTTTGCTGTTGGTGCCATCTCTAAAAAATTGAAGACGAATTTTACACTTTAATGTCTTACATTTTGACCTATGATCACATTTTTGTATAAGGTGTGATTTGTGTGCTGGGGCTTATTTTTATTACTTTTTTATTTTTTATTTTTGCATATCAATGTCCAGTTTTTCCAACTTCGCTTGTTGAAGAGACTGTCCTTTATTAATTTACCATTGATCCTTTGTCAAAAGCTGTTGGTTATATTCGTGTGGATCTATTCCTTTTTATTTGATTTCCTCATCTATGTGTCTGTCCTTTTTCCAGTACTACACTTTGTTTTTCATAGTAGCTAATATGCCTTCCTTAGGCATTAAGACACATTTCTGTTCATAATCTTAATACAGCAATATTTTTATTCCTTATAAAAATCGTCCCCCAGTAAAAATGGTATTTTACCACACTAATCTTTAAATTCCATCCTAAAAATGTAGTTATACACACAAATTTCTAACCTCTTGGAACATTCGGCATAATGGATTTAGTCACTGGAATAAATAATTGCTCAGAAAAGTAACACTGCCTCAATTGTGGTATGCCTTGGTAGTCAATATTCTTGTTTTCCAGTATAAAGGAGATCTCATAAGCAGAAACACTGGACTCCTTGTGGTTTCATCGATCTAGAGAACGTTTCTGAGCAGCTTCTGAGCAAACATTTCTTAACAGGTTGATCACAGATCTGGGATCTTCACTCCTCAAAATGGCACTGCCAGACACAACCATGTTAGCTCCTGCCTCTGCACATTTATGGATGGTGTCAGGATCTACTCCACCATCAATCTCTATGTCCAAAGATGAGAACTGGGTCCTCAACCAGTGAACTTTTGGCATCATATCTTCCATGTATTTCTGCCCTCCAAACCCAGGTTCCACTGCCATAACCAAGGACATATCTATCTGATTAGCCCATGGTGCCACATATTCAACTGTAGTCCCTCGTTTGATAGCAAAGCAAACCTTCATTCCATTCTCCCAAATGTCTTTGATCAAAGCCCCTGGGTTCTCGGTAGCCTCAAGATGAAAGGTAGATTGATTGGCTCCTGCTACAGCCATTGGATTTACCCACTCTTCTGGCCCAGACACCATCATATACATGTCAAAGAAAGAGTCCTGGCCTAGCTGCTTTCAGAGGCTTTCTACCACAGGGTGACCAAAGGTGATGTTGGGAACAAAATGCCCGTCCATTACATCCAGGTGCAGATAATTGGCCCAAGAGTCCAGCATCTGGAGGCCCTCGGCCCCTAAACTGGCCAGGTCTCTGTTGAGGATGGATGGGCCAATCTTGTAGCCAGAAGCCATGGTGCTAGTTCTCTAGAGATACACTGTCTTGATTATTGAAACAACAGAGTAAATCTTGAAATTGGAATATGTGAGTTCTTCAACTTTGTTCTTCCTTTACAGATTGTTTTGCTAATCTAGTTCCTTTGATTTGAATGTAAATTTTAGAATCAGCTAGTCATTATCTAATAAATTCTTAATGGATTCTTGATTGAGATTGTATTAAATCTATTGATCCACTTGGAAAGAATTAACATTTTAACAATATTGAGGTTTCCAATCCATGGATATGACATCTCTCTCAACTTATTTAGATTTCTTTGATTTCTCTCATTGGCGATTTATAGTTTTCCACATACATAACCTGAATGAATTTGTTAGATTTGTAACTTCATTTAGGCTATATTTTACATGGTATATATTTTTTACCTTCATTTTAGGCTATTATTTTACATGGTATTTTTTTTTACCTTCAATTCCAATTATTAATTCCCAGTATATCAGAATACAATTGATTTTTGTAAATTGACCTTGTACCTACAAATTTGCTTAAACTCATTTAATATTTCTGGAAAAAAATTTTATAGATTCATTGGGATTTGTTGCATAGGAAATCATGTCATCTGAATAAAGACAGTTTTATTTCTTTCCAGTTTGATTGCTTTTATTTATCTTTCTTGCTGTATTGCACTAGTTAGGACTTTCAGTGTGATATTGAAGAGGAGTGGTGAGAGGGGACATTTGTGCCTTGTTCAAGATATTAGAGGGAAATCATTCAGTTTCTCAACTTTAGCTATAATATTAGCTAAGGACTTTTTATAGATACTCTGCATTAGGTTAAACATTTTACCTTCTATCACAGTTTGCTGAGAGTTTTCATCATGAATGGATCTTGCATTTTGTCAAATGCTTTTTTTACATCTACTGATATGGTTTCTCTTCTTTAACCTCTTAATATGATCAGATTCATTGGTTGTTTTCCAATATTGAAACAGCCTTGCATTCTGTGGATAAATTTCACTTGGTCATGATGTGTTGTCTTTTTTATACATTCCTGGATTAGATTTGCTAATACTTTGTTAGGGATTTTCTGTCCATATTCATGAGAGATTGATCTGTACTTATAATGTCTTTGTCTGGTTTTGATAATATGCTGAAGTCATAATAACATTGGAAGATTGTTTCCACTGATTCTATTTTTGGGAAATGATTTTGTAGTTCTACCAGTACATATATTATGTAGTTCCATCATTATAAATAACTGACATTATTTATTTTTAAATGTTTGGTAGATTCACTTTTGAAATCATTTGGACCTTCAGTGAGTTAAAACCTATAATTGTATTTTATTTATTTTATTGAGGTATAGTTGGTTTACAATATTAGTTTCAGGTGTAAAACATAGTGATTCATGTTTTTTATAGATTATACTCCATTTAAATTTATTTAAAATATTGGCTATATTTCCTGTGCTGTACAATGTTTGTAGCTTATTATTTTATACATATTAATTTCTACCTCTTAATCCTCTACCCTATTTTGCCCTCTCCTCATTCCCACTCTCCACGTGTAACCACTAGTTTGTTCTCTATATCTGTAAGTCTGTTTCTGTTTTCTTATATTCATTCATTTTTTTAGGTTCCACATAGAAGTGATCATATAAACATTTTCTTTCACTCTGATTTATTTCATTAAACATAATACCCTCCAGGTCCACCATTTTTTTGCAAATGGCAAAACTTGTTCTTTTTTATGGCTGAGTAATATTGCATTGTATATATGTACCACATCTTCTTTATCCATCCCTCTGTCGATGGACATTTAGGTTGCTTCCATGCCTTGGCTACTGTAAACAGCACTGCAGTGAACACTAGGGTACATGTATCCTTTGGAACCATGGTTTTCTCTGGGTATGTGCCCAGGAGTGGGATTGCTGGATCATATAATAGCTCTATTTTTAGTTTCTTAGGGAACCTCCATACTGTTCTCCATAATGGCTATACCAATTCACATTCCCACCAACAATCCCTTTTATCAACACCCTCTCCAGCATTTATTGTTTGTAGACTTTTTGATGATGGCCATTCTGACTTGTGTGAGGTGATATCTCATTGTACTCTTTTGGTTGTTTGTTTTGTTTAGCAAGGAAACGCATCTTTTTTTTTTCATTGAAGTATAGTTGATTTACAATATTGCATTAGTTTCAGATGTACAGCAAAGTGATTCAGTTATATATATATTTTCAGTTTATTTTCCATTATAGGTTATTACAAAATATTGAATATATTTCCCTGTGCTATCTAGTAAATCCTTGTTGTTTATCTATTTATGTGTAGTAGATTGTATCTATGAATCTCATACTCCTAATTTCTCCCTCCCCTCCTCCCTTTTCCCTTTGGTAACCATAAGTTTGTTTTCTATGTCTGTAAGTCTGTTTCTGTTTTGTATATAGACTTATTTGTATTATTTTTTAGATTCCACGTATAAGTGATATCATATGGTATTTGTCTTTCTCTGTCTGACTTCACTTAGTATGATATTCTCTAGATCCTAGAGTAATGGAAGTAAAAATAAAAATAAAAAAAGGGACTTAATTAAACTCATTGTACTTTTGTTTACCATTTGTCTAATAATTAGTGATGTTGAGCATCTTTTCATGTGCCTCTTGGCTATATGTATGTCTTCTTTGGAGAAATATCTATTTAGGTCTTCTGCCCATTTTTTAATTGAGTTGCTTGATTTCTTTGATATTGAGTCACATGGGCTGTTTGTAAATTTTGGACACTAATCCCTTGTTGGTCGCCTGATTTACAAATATTTTCTCCCATTCTGTGGGTTGTCTTTTTGTTTTATCTATGGTTTTCTTTGCTGTGCAAAACCTTTTGAGTTTAATTAGGTCCCATTTGTTTATTTTTGTTTTTATTTACATTACTCTAGGAGGTGGGTCAAAAAAGATCTTGCTGTGATTTATGTCAAAGAGTGTTCTGCCTATGTTTTCCTCTAAGAATTTCCTAGTGTCTGGTCTTACATTTAGGTCTTGAATCCATTCTGAGTTTATTTTTGTGTATGGTGTTAGGGAATGTTCTAATTTCATTCTTTTACATGTAGCTATCCAGTTTTCCCAACACCACTTATTGAAGAGACTGTCTTTTCTCCATTTTATAGTCTTGCCTCCTTTGTCATAGATCAACTGACCATAGGTGTGTGGGTTTATTTCTGGGTTTCTATCCTGTTCCATTGATCTATATTTCTGTTTTTGTGCCAGTACCATACTGTTTTGATTACTGTAGCTTTGTAGTACAGTCTGAAATCTGGGAGCCTGATTCCTCCAGCTCTGTTTTTCTTTCTCAATATTGCTTTGACTATCCGGGGTCTTTTGTGTCTCCATGCAAATTGTAAAATTCTTTGTTCTGGCTCTATGAAAAATGCCATTGGTAATTTGATAAGGATTGCATTGAATCTGTAGATTGCCTTGGGTAGTATATATATTTATTTTGACAATATTCATTCTTCTAGTCCAAGAACATGGTATATCTTTCCATCTGTTTGTGTCATCTTTGAAAACTGTAAGACATTGATGAAAGAAATCAGAGTACGGGTCTTTTACCTCCTTAGGTAGCTTTATCCCTAGGTATTTTATTCTTTTTGATGTGAAGGTAAGTCGGATTGTTTCTTTAATTTCTCGTTCTAATCTTTCATTGTTAGTGTGTAGAAATGCAACAGATTTCTATGTATTAATTTTGTATCCTGCAACTTTACCAAATTCATTCATGAGCCCTAGTTGTTTTCTGGTAGCATCTTTAGGATTTTCTATGTATAGTATCATGTCTTCTGTAAACAGTTACTGTTTTACTTCTTCGTTTCCAATTTGGATTCCTTTTATTTCTTTTTCTTCTCTGATTGCCGTGGCTAGGACTTCCAAAACTATGTTGAAAAAGAGTGGCAAGAGTGGATATCCTTGTCTTGTTACTGATCTCAGAGGAAATGCTTTCAGCTTCTCACAATTGAGTAAGATGATAGCTGTAGGTTAGTCATACATGGCCTTTATTATGTTGAGGTAGGTTCCCTCTATGCCCACTTTCTGGAGAGTTTTTATCATAAATTGGTGTTGAATTTTGTTGAAAGCTTTTTCTGCATTTATTGAGTTGATCATATGACTTTTATTCTTCAATTTGTTGATATGGTGTATCACACTGGTTGATTTGCAGTTATTGAAAAATCCTTGCATCCCTGGGATAAATCCAACTTGATCATGGTGTACAATCCTTTTAATGTATTGTTGGATCCATTTTGAAAATCATATTAATATGATTTTTGCCTATTAATATTGTATCCTGAAACTTTGCCACATTTATTGTAGAACTCTAGTAGTTTTGGGGAAGTGTCCCGAGGATTTTCTACATATAATATTATGTCATTTGCAAAAAGTAACAGTTTTACTTCTTCCTTTCCAATTTGTATTTCTTTTATTTCTTTTTCTTGTATGATTGCTGTGGCTAGGATTTCCAATAGCACCTTTAATAAAAGTGGTGATAGTGGCCAACCTTATCATGTTCCTGATTGTAAAGGAAATGCTTTCAGCTTTTCTCTATTGTGTATGATGTTAGCTATGGGCTTATTACATATGGCCTTTATTATGTTCAGTGATTTTCCATCTATACCCACTTTCTGGGGAGTTTTTATCTAAAATGGATGTTGAATTTTATCAAAAGCTTTTTCTGCGTCCGTTGAGATGATCATAAAATTTTTATTTTTCAACATGTTAATGTGGTGTATCACATTGACTTGTGAATATTGAACAATCCTTGCATCCCTGGAGTAAATCCCACTTGATCATGGTGTATGAGCCTTTTAATGTATTGCTGGATTTGCTTTTCCAATATTTTGTTGAGGATTTTTGCATCTATGTTCTTTAGTGATATTAGTCTGGAATTTTCATCTTTTGTGATTTCTTTATCTGGTTTTGGTATCAGGGTGATAATGACCTCAGAGAAGGAATTCAGAAGCATTCCATCCTCTGTAATTTTTTGGAATAGTTTGAGAAGGATATGTGTTAACTCTTCTCTAAATGTTTAGTAGAATTCACCTGTGAAGAATCTGGTTCTGGACATTTGTTTTTTGGGAGTTTTAAAAAATTATTATTACTGATTCAATTTCATTATTGGTAATTGGTTTGTTCTAGAAAATAGAAGAAATTTTCTATTTGTTCCTGCTTTAGTTTTGGGAGAGTGTACGTTTCTAGGAATTTGTCCATTTCTTCTAAATTGTCCACTTTATTGGCATATAGTTGCTCATATTAGCCTCTTATGATCCTTTGTATTTCTGTGGCATCAGTTGTTAATTCTCCTTTTTCATTGCTGATTTCTTGGATTTGGGTCCTCTTTTTTTTTCTTGATGAGTCTGGCTAAACGTTTATCAATTTTGTTTATCTTTTCAAAGATCCACCTCTTACTTTCATTGATCTTTCTTTTATTTTTTTTTAGTACCTATTTCATTTACTTCTGCTCTGCTCTTTATGATTTCTTTCCTTCTACTAACTTTCAATTTCATTCGTCGTTCTTTTTACAGTTCCTTTAGGTGTAAGTTTAAGTTGTTTGTTTGAAATTTTTCTTGTTTCTTGATTGAGCTTGTATTGGTATAAACTTCCCTCTTAGAACTGCTTTTGCTGCATCCCATAGATTTTTCATCTTTGTGGTTTTGTTTTCATTTTTCTCTAGATATTATTTTATTTCTTCTTTGATTTGTTCATTGATTCATTGGTTGTTTAGTATCATATCATTTAGCCAGTCATGTTTGTGTTTTTTGCAGTTTTTTTCTTGTAGTTGATTTCTAGTCCCATAGTGTTGTGGATGCAAAAGATGCTTTATATGATTTCAGGTTTCTTAAACTTACTGAGATTTGTTCTGTGGCTTGCCACTGCAAGCTGTGAGACTGCAGTGGTCCTGGGATTGGTGTCCGCCTGCTGGTGTGTGTGACCCAGGCTCAGGTGTCCTGGAGCTGGTACCTGCCCACCAGTAAGTGAGGATGGTCCCAGGGCTAGTGCTGGCCCTCTGATTTGGAACAGGGTCCTGGGCCTTCTGTGGGACAGACCTGTGTCCTTTTGTGGCTGAGGCAGGGCAGCCTGCCTGCTGGTGGGTATAGCTGTGTCCCTGCACAACTAGTTGCTTGGCCTGAGGCTTCTCAATACTGATGCCAACAGGCTTGTTCATGGGACTGGTTCCTGGTGCTAATAAGCTATGATTCCTAATGACACTTGATAGCACCAGTGTCCACATGGTAGAATAAGCTTCCAAAAATGACTCCTTCCAGTGTCTGTGTCATAGTGTGAGCTCCAGTTGCCTCTTGCCTCTCCAGTATACCCTCCAAAATCAGCAGGTGGGTCTGACCTAGGCTTCTTTCAATTGATTGCTTCTGCCCTGGGACCTGGAGCATGTGAGATTTTGTGTGTGCACTTTAGGAATGGAGTCTCTATTTCCCACAGCATTCTGGGCCTCCCAAAAGTAAGCCCTGCTGGCCTTCAAAGCCAAACATTCTGGGGGTTCCTCTTTCTGATGCAGGACCCCAGGGCTGGGGAGCCCAACATGGGTCTCAGACCCATTGCTCTTTAAGGAGAACCTCTGCAATTGTAATTATTCTCTCATTTGTGGGTTGCCCACCCAGGTGATAATGATCTTGACTATACTGTGACTCGGCCACTCCTTATCTCATTGTGGTATATATATATATATATATATATATATATATATATATATATATGTGTGTGTGTGTGTGTGTGTGTGTATACATATATATATACACACACACACATATATATTTGTAGAAGATATTTCTGCTAGATTCCAGTCTTTCTTATCAATATGTGCTCTGTAAGTATTTGTAATTTTGGTGTGCCCATGAGAGGAGGTGAGCTCATGGTCTTCCTACTCCACCATCTTGGCCAAGCTCTCAAAACCTATAACCTAAACTACAATTTAATTTTTTCAGTAGGTTTTAACTACAATTTAATTTCTTTAACAGACATAGGACTATTTGGTTTATCTATTTCTTTGGTGAGTTTTGGTAGTTTGTGTCTTTCAAGGAATTTCTCCATTTCATCTAAGTTACTGAATTTATGGACATAGGTGTTTTTTGGGGGGGGAGGCATAGCATTTTTTATTATCCTTTTAATCAGTAGTTTTTTCTCCATTTGATTCCTGATATTGGTTAGTTTTGTCTCCTCACTTTTCTTCCTGGTTAGCTGAGGTAGAATGTGGGCTTCACCTAATAAAAGAATGTGATTTATAAGAGATACAAAATTTTAATTTATATTTTTCTCTAAGAGAGCAGGAAGATAATTAAAGAAAGATGTAGGCCAAAATAATATAGTTAAGAAGGAAGAGCTAATTGATATACATCAAACTCTGTACTCTAAAAATGAAGAAATTATCTTCTTTTCCAGGGTTAATGGAATAGTCACAAAAATTGACCATATATTATTTCACAAAGAAAATATTCTAAAAGTACAAACCAGTAGTACTACTATATACAACATTCTCTGGTTACACTGCACAAAAATTAAACCTTAATTAATGACATTTACCATAAACAACGATGGTAGTAAACCTTAGTAATTCTAGTCTTATTGGATAGTAAGCACTTTATAGAAAAAACTGGGTAAATCAACTATACTTCAAGAAAAGAAAAGAAAAATCTAGAATTTTCTGCCTTGCAAAAGAAGGCAAAATGAGACTAAATCAAGCTAACAAAGATATGTAGCTCCCCTTTGGACAATCACTAACTCAATCAAATTGATCCTGGTGCGTGGAACTAACCATGTGAAAATTGCTATGTGCTAGTAGTGAATAACATAGTTCAGTATTTTAATTTATACTTATACTTTTTTTAATTTAAATAAGAAATTATTTACGCAGCATCCTTGGTTTGTGTCTTGAATATATAATACCTCCTTTAAACTTTTTATAGAATTTTCTATCAACGTATTCTGTACACATATTTCTGAGAATGCTTCTGGTGTGTTATATAATTTTTATGAGGCTCTAAGTTCATCCTGGAAACACTGGAAGAAGTAATTATACATTTTATATTCCACATCTTCTCTTAAAATGTTTCTATGTTCTTATTAATATTATAATGGAAACATTTGCAATTATACAATTATTACCTTTTTAATGACTTATAGGTAGTGGAGATCCATGTACTAATTTGAGGTCAAACTATTCTTTTAAGGTATAATACATGCATTTAATCCTGTACATTGGAAAATGTGAACTTTTAAATACTATACAATTCTTCTGTAATAACACCTGCAATCAAAAAGCCATTTCCCACACATTAAGACTTTGAGTTTCATGGCATGTGCTACTGAAGGAAAAGTAAATCTCTCAAGCTTGCCAGAATTTTATGTCTGAACAGAGTTGATGATGATACGTTAATTTCCTGTTTGATACACTTCTAGTTAATTTCCATTCTAATCAAATACATTTTTTTATTGGGTTAGTGGATTATTTTGAAAAGTTACAAAGAGTATCAAGAATAGGTCTGTAGTTCTACTAAGAAAATCTGTTTGAAGCAGGGTGATTGAATAATGTGTGGTTACAACAAATAATTCAGACACTTATTGTTGTTAATATGAGACTATTGAGATTGGATAAAAAGGTTTTCTTTTGCAAAATTTAAAAAATAAAGGATTTATGTCAATTTCATACTACAAATTCATGATGACAATTGCCTCATTTAATTTTCCTCAGACTTCTTTGGAGGCTATTTTAATCCTACAGATTTTTTTCAATTCAAATGCAAATATGTGGAGAGGGTCAAAATGCCTATTTGTTTCAAGAAATGAAACTTGAACCCAGCCTTCCCCTATATCTTTCTACAGTTATTCTCTGCAAAACACATTGACTCACTAGCAACATAATATGCTTTTAATGCTGTTATCTCAATTCCTGCTTAATTCATCAAGGGTGGTTTCTGTCCTTAACACCTCATTGCAATCACAGTCATTAAGGTCAGTGGTTTGCTGTCTTTTACCTACTCTCTTTAATCTCATCAACACCATTAACCTAATAGGTTACTGTTTTACTCCCCCCCTTCTTCCCTCTTCCTTTCCCTCCTTCTCTTCCTCCTTACCTTCCTTCTCCTCCTCCTTTTCATTGCATGAGATTCCCTCCTTTTCTTGTACATTCCTGATGCTGGGCATGAAATAAATCTGCAATGAAAAAGTTAAAAATAATAATTATTCCATCTTCAAGTAAACTGTGTATACACTTTGGCAAAAATATTCTGGAGGTGTAAAAAATAAAACAAACTTTTCAGATGACCTGAATGCTATTTGTATAATTCAGTTGAAACAATATGCCTTTTCTAAATTATGTCATAAAATGAACCACAGTGATAGATTAACCATATTGCTCAAAGGGTGTCAAATGAATGACTTCTTCTGAAACAAAAATGAATACATACAATACAGGTTCTTTGTTAATATAAACATTTTAAAGGTCATTTTTCAAACTGTTTCAGTGACCTAGAGCCAAATTCTATGCTTCAGGTGAACAAAAATCTATCTTTTCTAAATGAACAGTAAGGATTGGCAGTTTACTTAGAGGAAAGAAATGTTTAATATATTTTCTCTGCTATGACTATCAATAATGATAAACTATAAGATATAAAAGAACCTCTTTGTGAAGAATAAGCTTTGCTTCACCCCTGTGTTAAGATAAATGCAGTTTATACTCACAGAAAAACAAAACTTGAAACTAAAATGTAGTACCATGTCACATCAGTCTTAAAAATCTTACTTATGTCTCAACCATATGGGTGAACATCAGAAAAAAATAATGTCAACTAGATATATGTTTTTAGCAAAAGGAAAAAAACGTGTTTTTATTTTCTGGCTTAAAATATTGCTGTTCTAAATGTTTTTCCCCAAAGCTCATGAATATACCATACATCTAAAGTAATACAGTGAATTATGAAACTGTAAACTAGTCAGTGTTTGAATAAATTAATAATGAATCTGAAAGTATGGAATAAATCCACAAAGCATGTAACACACAATTAACTCTTCACAGGCTAATAATTTTTAAAACTCTGTAATCAGATTATTTTCCAATAAAACATGTCATAATAATTTATTTTATAATTGTGATAAGGACATTAAGATCCAATTAAATAGTGATGTCATGAAGGTTTATTGAATCAGTATGTAAAGGCAAGGGGCAGTGATCATATCTTTATTACAGCAAATATAAGAATGCTTAGTAGTTTCAGTTGCAGTTAAATAGAATGGATTCAAACAGTATTGTTTGTCTTGGAATCTATAGGAAGGAATTGTATTATTTGAAAACCTGATGGATGGAAGAAATGAGGCCAAGGTATGGGTAAGCTTTGGGAGGTAGAAGGAAGGCCTCAGAAGAGACACAAAAGTGGAAAGTGTGGGTGAGATCAGAAGAAGAGTACAAGTGTTATGTTGTTTCCTGAGAAAATGAAATGTTGTATCTGATTTAGTAAGGGGACTGAAGCTGATGAACTACATAAATGCCCTCTATATCAAATTAATCTTGAAAGCCTAGTTTTCATATGTAGATTTCTAAGAAAAAAGTGGAGAAGTAAAGAACCCAACTACATAGCCCAGACTCTGTCTGTGATCCATCTGTGATTGATTCTCTACTAGTCAATACCTTCATCCAGAAAATAATTCCTGCCTGGACAAAAATCCCATGTTTTTTCATAGTCTTTCCTTTTCCTTGATGTGGTCTTTTCTAGACAACCAAAATATGATTGTTAAAGTCATTTTCATTTTTTGCCTTATGAAAATTTAATATTATGGGTATGCTTTTCCTTATAACCTTTAAAATTAATGTGTTTAATTTAAAAATAAATTCTTACTACATTTCTTTTGTTAATTTAAAAAATTGATATAGTGATAACTGATGTTTTTATTACAGATTTTCTCATCATGCTCAAAACATACTTTTCCATTTATCCATTTATTTTAAGTTCCTTAGTAGTATTTATTTATTTATTTTGAATGTTGGACCATAGTTTATTCCTGCAAGTCACATTGAAAAGAAAAAACAGCTAATATGGAGGTGGTAGGTGTAGTAGCATTTATTTTTAAATGTATTTTTCCACATTTCCTGTTAACCTTTTCCCCTAGATATTTAATCTTTTTATTCCTATCTTCTAATGTATTCTGTGTTTATAGGAAGACTCCTAGTATTGTATATTAATTTTGTACCTGCCACTTTACTATATAACTTAGTGTTTGTGATATTCTCTAGAGTTTAACTAGTGCCATTTCATCAACATATAATGATAATTTTACCTTCTCATTTCCAATTTTTTAACTCATTTACTTTTTTCTTTCTCATTGCACTATTTATATAGTATCATTCAAAATGACTTGAGCTAAAATGTCATAATTTTGTTAGGTCATTTTGCAAGTTTTTGTGAAAGAGGTACGTTTTAGAATGTTTTGAAGTACTGATGAACAGAATAAATGAAAATGTAGCTATGAGAGTGATGCCTTGTGAGAAGCTTCTGAAGTGGAACAGATGACTGATGTGGACACTGAGCACTGCAGAAAATGACCTGTCAACCTCATTTTGCTGATGAAGTAATCAAAGCAGAAGTAGCATCTGCCTTTCACTTTTTCTCTCTGTTTACCTAGCATCATTTGGTTTGCTGTCTTTCTCCTAACCAGTTTCTAATACTGAAAGGGGTTCTTAATCTACTCTGGCCATCACCTCCCACTACTCTCTGGTCTTTCTTTAGTACTAAGGGTTAAGTGTGGTCATTTCCTCAGATGTGCAACCAGTTAGATGTGGGGTCTACCATCCACTTGGTTCCACTGGTCACTCATGTTAATCCTGGAGCTATAGCTCTCCCCACCCTTTGTGCCATATTCCTATTACTGAAGCTTGGCTTCCCTGAGGGACTGAGCCCCAGTCCAATGTCTTGTGACCTGCCACTTCAAGGGCAAAACTTTAAAATGACCATGTAACCCACTAGTTCCCAACCTTGACAATATATTAAAATTATCTGGGGAGCATAAAAAATTTATACTTGTCTGTGTTTCAACCTCAGATGTCTGGGTTTTGACCCTAAATATCTGATTTCATTAATATGAGATGGGGCTCTACAACTGTGTAGTAGTTTGAGAACCACTGATCTTATTTGACTATAAAATACCATCTGCCCCTCTTCTCTGTCTTTCTAGATGACATTCTACCAGTACATGGATACCTGTAGGGGACTATGGCCTTAGATTAGCCTGGGTTTACCGGTTTTCTTTGACCACTGTTCTCTGTATTATCTCCCTGGTAGATGTTCTTTTGTCACTCTAGATCACCTGTCAGCCTATTCAAATCTGGTAAACTGCTGCCTCTCTCTTTATGTAACCTAGGCTGTAGGGAGCAAGCATAATTTACACTTTAGTTGCTCACATGGGTATTTAGCAGTAAAGCCAGGGCCACCAGGTATACTGACTTCTAGACATCTGTTCTTTGCATTATGCCTGAATGCCTTTAATTTAGTTCATTATTTACTTTGCTATGTTCTAGATTCTCCCTTTTCTTCCCGCATTTGGGCCTAGTACACTCAATAAATATAGATTAGTGATTATTTATTTTTTTTACACATTTTCTCCCTTTGTACACATATCTCATTTTAGACAATGCTGAAAAGATCATGATTCATTATTGCACATAGAAACTAACAGCTGGAGTCAATTAAAGTGAGTCTAACTCATATACCACGTGGTACAGAAGCTGGATGAAGTTTTTATTGAAGCTAGATATTGGTAATGCAATATGTAATGTATACAGACTCTTTATCACATTTCATTCCACATGTCCTTGAACTTAGGTGCTATAAAAAGGCATGATCAGTTGATGAGAAATTATGATGTCTTAATTTTTTTTAAAGACATAACTGTTTTTCATCTAGGTCCCCACAACTATACTTTATAACAAATTAAAATACAAATTATTTTTCACTCTAATACTGAAAGAATCTTGAAATAAAACAGCAAAAATGTGACTTAAAGTATTGGTTACTGGTGTTTCTTACAAGAAGTCATAACGTTCTTATCTTTTTTCTCTTTAAATTTTTTTTTGGCATTGATGTTGGTATTTAAAACCACAGCTAAAGATCATATTTCTGTAAATTAAGCTATCATACTAGACATACACACCAC
This sequence comes from Balaenoptera physalus, assembly GCF_965194825.1. Classification (NCBI taxonomy): domain Eukaryota; kingdom Metazoa; phylum Chordata; class Mammalia; order Artiodactyla; family Balaenopteridae; genus Balaenoptera; species Balaenoptera physalus. Next base: position 24,857,455 of record NC_138887.1, read on the forward strand.
ATTATATAGTTTAATCTTTGGATCACTAAAAGCTTAAAGAGGTATCATGTATTTGTCCTACAAGAAATAATAGCAAATGTTGTGTTTTTCAAAGTTATATATCAAATACAGGTGAACCAAAATGAAAAAAAAATCATAAAATATTAAACTATTTGTGTTTTAACCATAAGAAACCACACCCAAATGGCATTATACATGAATCCCAGAGACATTTATAAACTTTAAAGATCAAAACAGAGCCTTAGATCACATTCTCTAAGTATCACATCACATTAAGGACTGAAGTCTTATTTTCATCCATTCATTGATTGTGACAGTTGCCTAAACAGTGAAGAGTAAAACTGTACCCACCACATATAGATTGAGCAATGGGATAGAGATCTTAGGGAAAGGCTGAGTTTTGAATAAAAGTTTCTTCTCAACAGAAATGCCTACAGTGTAAGTTAGTCTAATTTCATGCTATGATTTATTTTTATAAATAAAGCTCATTATTTTTCTCCCATGGATTCCAGTAACTGTGTGATACTGTAATTTCTTTCATCTCTAGATCTAGTTAACATCTTCACACCAGTCAAGTGATTTATTTACACATCCTTTAGTATGTGCCCTGGATGCAAAAGCATAGTTGCAACTTAGTGTAAAAGCTAGCTACAATTTAGATATTCATGGCTGTCATCAACATGAAGAAGATTGGGAAATTTCTGAGTGTGATGCAAAATGTGATTGGCATTATGAACCAGCATGCCTGCTGAGGGTTCACAGTGGAATGGGGCAAAGGGACCCTGTAGCTGAGGCTATAGAAAGATAGTCCAAGCTGTATTGGGAGATAGCTGAGTTAAGAACATTAGTCTTTGCAACAAAGACTAAGATGGAACCCAGATTGACAGGAGGAGAATCAAAAAGATTCACTCCAGAAAAAATAGTTTACATTTCCTATGAAAGCAGAGACATAAATTATTCCATCTGGGAACAAATTATTGCAATGGAGACAGTGGCCAGCATCCTAGGCCGGACATGGGAGGTTATCAAGGACAGACATCAGTACTTGGAGCAGACATAACACTCCTAGGTACCTCCCGTTCCCACTCATTCCTTCTATCAACAGGAGAAGCAAGATAAGAAAAGAGTCCCAAGAGCCCAAGCTTTAAAACCCTAAGTATCTGAGTTACCTTGAATTGGCCAGTTAATAACTTCTACTGCCAAACACTATTTGGGATTCATGAGCTAAAAACAAATTTTAGTTAGGAAGAAATATGGACACTATAAATGGACACTGTAATTGTGTTCATTTCATAACTGCAACCATTTAAAGCATATTATAAACTCTGAGTGCATTGCCCTACTCTCTTCTCACATTCAGGGTTGCTCTTTGATAAGTCTGAAAATTATTATAGTCAACACATTAACAGCTTATTAGGTCTAGGTACTGTAGTAAGCACTTCAAGGTCTTAACAAGATAGAAACTATTATTATCTCCATTTTATAGTTGAAATAACTGAAGCACAAGTTAAATAAATTGCCTGAGTCACATGGTTAATAAACTGCAGCTCCTGAATCTAGACCTCATGTGTTTAGATACTACATCACACAGATTCTCATGACAGGCACTTTCTCACTGCTCTTTGAGTGGCTTTTAAAAAAAGTCTTTAGAAGCTTTTAATATCTTCTCCTTTCTTTATTTTTCTGAAGTTTAATGAATATATGTCTAAGTGTGAGCCTTTTAAAATTTAAAGAGATGGGCATTTGATGAACTGTTTCTAAAAATTCTGTCTCATGTCAAATCTGTTTTTCTCTTTTCCATCTTTTCTCTTTATTTTGTGTGAACCTGCAAAAACTGGAATGATAAGGGCTAAAAATGTCCACAATAAAAGGCTTGTAGGAACTTCCCTGGTGGCACAGTGGTTAAGAATCTGCTTGCCAATGCAGGAGACACGGGTTCAAGCTCTGGTCCGGGAAGATCCCACATGCCGCAGAGCAACTAAGCCTGTGAGCCACAACTACTGAGCCTGAGCTCTAGAGTTCGCGAGCCACAACTACTGAGCCCACGTGCCACAACTACTGAAGGCCACACGCCTAAAGCCTGTGCTCCACAACAAGAGAAGCTGTCACAGTGAGAAGCCTGCGCACCACAACGAAGAGTAGCCCCGCTTGCCGCAACTAGGGAAAGCCCGTGTGCAGCAACGAAGACCCAAGGCAGCCAAAAATATAAATAAATAAATAAATTTATTAAAATAAATAAATTAATAATTTTATTAATAATAAATAAATTAATAAATGAATAAATTTATTAATTAATAAATTTTCATTTTAAAAAAGGCTTGTATTTCCCACTCCCCTCCCCCCTAACTTCTGGATAAGACAATAGGCAAAATAAGAATAGATTGGATTTTGCTAAGAAAAAACCAACCAAAAAACTTAGTGACTTTAACAACAGTAGAGACCAGCATCTTTGTTCTACATCTCTTCAATCTGGGTGTAGGCTGATAAAGCAGCCAGCATCTCCATGTTGCTGCCCTGTGATTGACGGAAACAGAATTCTGCAAGGGTACCAATTAAATGATCTTGCCCCCAAATGGACACATAGCACCTTCTCTGATAGTTCATTGGTCATAACTAGTCACATGGTCCTGTACAACCAACAATGAATTTGCTTGGCAATGAATATGTATTGCTTGTAATTTGTGTGTTCAAGATTAGAGAAAGGAGAATGGGTGTCTAAGGGCAATTACTCCATAGGGACATTTTCACTGAACTTCAGCCCTAATTTTCATTTCTGTGCTTTAGCCTACTCCTCACTCTGAGATGAGAGCTTCTGAGAGTTTCACTGTGAGAACTTGCTCCTTCCTTCTTCCTTCTAGCCTATTCTTGGTTGCAGCTTCTCTCCCTCTTCAACGAAAGTGTTGGTCTTTCTCATTGGTCAGTGATGCTCACGCCCCAACTCCTGTTCTCCTTGGGGTTATACTTTTTCTTTTTTATAATTTAGTTTTTATTTTATATTAGAGTATAGTTGATTTACAGTGTTGTTAGTTTCAGGTTTACAGCAAAGTGATTCAGTTATACATATACATATATCCATTCTTTTGCAGATTCTTTCCACATATAGGTTATTACAGAATATTTTTAAAACTTTTTATTTTATATTGGAGTATAGTTGATTAACAATGTTGTATTAGTTTCAGGTGTATATCAAAGTGATTCAGTTATACATGTGTGTATTTCTCAAGTTCTTTTCCCATTTAGGTTGTTACATAATATTGAGCAGAGTTCCCTGTAATATGCAGTAGGTCCTTGTTGGTTATCCATTTTAAATATAGCAGTGTGTATGTGTCAATCCCAAACTCCCTAACTAACCCTCCCCCCCACCACTCCCCCCTGGTAACCATAAGTTCATTCCCTAAGTCTGTGAGTCTGTTTCTATTTTGTAAATAAGTTCATTTGTATCGTTGTTTTTAGATTCTGCATGTAAGTGATAATCATACGATATTTGTCTTTCTCTGTCTGACTTACTTCACTCAGTATGACAATCTCTAGGTCCATCCATGTTGCCACAAATGGCATTATTCCATTCGATTTAATGGCTGAGTAATATTCCATAGTATATATGTACCACATCTTCTTTATCCATTCATCTGTCAATGGACATTTAGGCGGCTTCCATGTCTTGACTATTGTAAACAGTGCCACAATGAACATTGGGGTGCATGTATCATTTTGGACCACGATTTTCCTCCAGATAAATGCTCAGGAGTGGGATTACAGGATCATATGGTAGCTCTATTTTTAGTTTTTTAAGGAACCTCCATACTGTTCTCCATAGTGGCAGTACTAATTTACATTCCCACTAATAGTGTGAGAGCATTCCCTTCTCTCCACACCCTCTCCAGCATTTATTGTAGATTTTTTGATGATAGCCATTCTGACTGGTGTGAGGTGATATCTTAGTTTTGATTTGCATTTCTCTAATAATTAGTGATGTTGAACACCTTTTCATGTGCCTTTTGGCCATCTGTATGGCTTCTTTGGAGAAATGTCTATTTAGGTTTTCTGCCCAGTATTTGATTGAGTTCTTTGTTTTTATGATATTAAGCCACATGAGCTATTTGTGAATTTTGGAGACTAATCCCTTGTTGGTTGCATCATTTGTAAATATTTTCTCCCATTCTGTGGATTGTCTTTTTGTTTTGTCTATGGTTTCCTTTGCTGTGCAAAAGCTTTTGAGTTTACTTAGGTCCCATTTGTCTGTTTTTGTTTTTATTTCCATTATTCTGGGAGGCAGCTCGTAAAAGATATTGCTGCAATTTATGTCAGAGAGTGTTCTGCCTGTGTTTTCCTCTAAGAGTTGTATAGTGTCTGGACGCACATTTAGGTCTTGAATCCATTTTGAGTTTATTTTTGTGTATGGTGTTACAGTATGTTCTAATTACATTTTTTTTTACATGTAGCTGTCTGGTTTTCCCAGCACCACTTGCTGAAGAGACTGTCTTTCCTCCATTATATATTCTTGCCTCCTTTGTCATAGATTAATTGACTGTAGGTGTGTGGATTTATTTCTGGGCTGTGTATGCTATCTATATTTCTGTTTTTGTGCCAGTACCATATCGTTTTGGTGACTATAGTTTTGTAGTATAGTCTGAAGTGAGGGAGCCTGATTCCTCCAGCTCCATTTTTTCTTTCTCAAGATTGCTTTGGCTATTCAGGGTCCTTTGTGCTCCATACAAATTTTAAGATTTTTTTGTGCTAGTTCTGTGAAAAATGCCAGTGATAATTTGATAGGGATTGCATTGAATCTGTAGATTGCTTTGGGTAGCATAATCATTTTGGCAATATTGATTCTTCCAAACCAAGAATATGGTATATGTTTCCATCAGTTTGTGTTGTCTTAGGATATAACATTCATATATAACATAGAAGCATGTTAGTTATTTTTGTCATGTTGTCCTTTACATCTCTAGGACTTATGTATCTTATAACTGGAAGTTTGTACATTTTGACTACCTCATCCAATTCCCACCCACCCCCCATTTTTGGTAATCACAAATCTGATTTCTCTTTCTATGAGATTGTTTATTCATTTATTTTTGGAATATAGTTGACCTACAACACTGTGTTAGTTCCTGATACAGAAAATAGTGACTTCATATTTTTGTACATTTCAAAAAAAGATCATCACAATCTAGTTATATGTCACCATGCAAATATCTTTTAGAGTCATTGATTATATTTCCATCACTGTACATCTCATGCCTGTAACTCATTTATTTTGCATCTGGAAGTTTGTACCTCATAATCTTTTCACTTATTTCTTTCCTCCCAGCACAACCCTCTCTGCTGGCAACCAGCTGTTTGTTCTCTATACCTATGACTCTGTTTCTCTTTTATTTTTACTCATTTGTTTTGTTTATTTAGATTCCACATATAAGTGAAATCGTGCACTATTTGTCTTTTTTTGTCTGATTTATTTCACTTAGCATAATACCCTTTAGATCCATCCATGTTTTCTTGAATGGCAAGATTTCATTCTCTTTCATGACTAAGTAATATTCCATTGTACTTATAAACCACATGTTCTTTATTCATTCTTTTATTGATGGACACGTAGGTTGCTTCCACATCTTCATGATTGTAAATAATACTGCAATAAACATAAGGGTGCATATATCTTTTCTACTTAGTGTTTTGGTTTTCTTATGATATATACCCAGGAGTGGAATTGCTGAGTTATATGGTAGTTCCCTTTTTAATTGTTTGAGGAACCTCCGTACTATTTTCCATATTGGCTGCACCAATTTACATACCCTTAAACATTCCAGCACAAAGGTTCCCTTTCCCCATATCCTTGCCAACGTTTTTTATTTGTTGTCTTTTTGATAATAGTTATTCTGACAGGTGTGAGGTGATATCTCATTGTGGTTTTGATTTGCATTTCCCTGAAGATTAGTGATTTTGAAAATCTTTTCATTTGCATGATGCCCATGCATATGTCTTTGTAGGAAAATGTATATTCAATTCCTCTACCCATTTTTTAATTGGGTTGTTTTTAATCACTGATGTGGAGTTTAATGAATTCTTTGTGTGTTTTGGATATTAACCCCTTATTAGTCACATCATTTACAAATATCTTCTCCCATTCAGTAGCTGGTCCTTTTGTTTTGTTGATAGTTTACTTCCCTGTGCAAAAGCATTATAGTTTGATGTAATCCTATTTATTTTATCTTCTGTTTCACCTGTGCAAGGAGACATACCTAAAAAATATTGTGAAGACCAATGTCAAAAAATCTATTACCAGTTTTCTTCTAGAAGTTTTATGGCTTCATTTTGAATTTATTTTTATGCATGGTGTGATAGATAAGTCCAGTTTGACTCTTTTGCATGTAGCTGTCCAGTTTTCCTACTGCCATTTGTTGAAGACTGTCTTTTCCCCATTGTATATTCCTGCCTTCTTTGTCATAGATTAATTTTCCTTATAAGTGTGGGTCCATTTCTGGGATCTCTATTTTGTTCCACTAATCTATGTGTCTGTTTTTTGTGCCAGTACTGTTTTGATTACTGTAGCATTGTAGTATAGTTAGAAATCAGGGAGTTTGCTACCTCCAGCTTTGTTTTTCCTTCTCAAGATTGTTTTGGCTAGTCAGGGTCTTTTGTGTTTCCATACAAATTTTGGAATTATTTGTTGTAGCTCTGTGAAAAATGTCATTGCTATTTTGATAGGAAGTGCATTGTATTTATAGATTGCCTTGGGTAGTATGGTCATTTTTATAATATTCTTCCACTCCATGAACACCGTATATTTTTGCATGTTTGTGTCATATGCAATTTCTTTCATTTGTGTCTTAGAGCTTTTGGAGTACAAGTGTTTTACCTCCTTAGTTATATATATTCATAGGAATTTTGTTCCTTTTGATGTGATGGTAGATGGGATTATTTTCTTATTTTTTCTTCCTTTTTATTTATTTTTAATTTACAATCCACATTTTACCGTAATGTGTTAGAAATCAGTTCTGGCTGTATATGTCATTCACTAAACTTGAGAATTTTATTTGTTTCATATATAGGACATCATTTACAATAGTAACTTAATATAAAAATCACAAAAATGCTAATGTGATGACTATAAATTAGGACAGAATAACGTTTAGTCTGATTAGAGTACATACATTTTAGAATTTCAATCAAGGTCAGATCTGTTAGGTAGGAAGCAATTTTTTTCATGACCCTTTTAATTATAATTTTGAATCTGTTTACCTAAACAGCACTACTGTGGAAGTACTCTTTAAACATTTGATAAAGGTAACAAAATGACTGAAATATATTTTAAATTACTACAAATTTGCACATTCTAGCTTTCAGTTTTCCACATCCTCTTTTAATGTTTGCATTTACATGTATGAATTTTACACCCTAGCAATGATAGGGTATAATTGGCAATTTTTTTTAATTTAATTTTTATTTTATATTACAGTGTAGTTCATTTACAATGTGGTATTAGTTTTAGCTGTACAGCTAAGTGATTCACATATATCCATTCTTTATCAGATTCTTTTCCTGTATAGGTTACTACAGAATATTTAGTAGAATTCCCTGTGCGATACAGTAGATCCTTGTTGATAATCTATTTCATATATAGTAGTGTGTATATGTTAATCCCAAACTCTTAATTTATCCTCCCCCCCCCCCACCCCAGTGCTTCCCCTTTGGTAACCATAAGATTGTTTTCAAAGTCTGTGGGTCTGTTGCTGTTTTGTAAATAAGTTCATTTGTATCTTTTTTTTTAAGATTCCACATGTAAGTCATATTATATGATATTTGTCTTTCTCTGTCTGACTGACTTCACTTAGTATGATAATCTTTAGGTCCATCCATGTAGCTGCAAATGGCATTATTTCATTCTTTTTTATGGCTGAGTAATATTCCATTGTATATATGTACCACATCTTCTTTATCCATTCCTTCTTTATCTATTCCTCTGTTAGTGGACATTTAGGTTGCTTCCAGATCTTGGATATTGTCAATAATGATGCAATGAAAGTTGTGGTGCATGTATCTTTTCAGATTATGGTTTTCTACAGCTATATGCCCAGGAGTGGGATTGCTGGATCATATGGTTGTTCGACTTTTAGTTTTTTAAAGAACCTCTATCCTGTTCTCCATGTGGCTCTACAAATTCACATTCCCACCAACAGTGTATGAGGGTTCCCTTTTCTCCACACCCTCTCCAGCATCTATTGTTTAGACTTTTTGATGAGAGCCATTCTGACTAGCATGAGGTGATATCTCATTGTAGTTTTGATTTGCATTTCTCTAATAAGTAGTGATGTCAAGCATCTGTTCATGTGCCTCTTGGCCTTCTGTCTGTCTCTCATTACTTTTTGATTGGCTTTTTAAAAACTGTCTTTAGGTGATTTTAATATCTTCTCCTTCCTTTATTTTTTTGAAGTTTAATGAAAATATGTCTAAGTGCGAGCCTTTTAAAATTTAAAGTGAGGGACATTTGACGAACTCATTCATTCTAAAAATTGTATCTCATATCAAATCTGTTTTTCTCCTCTCCATCCTTTCCCTTTATTTTGCGTGCACCTCCAAATACTAGAATGTTAAGGGCTAAATTCTGGGGTACAAATGTCCACACTAAAAGGCTTGGATTTCCCATTCCCCTTCCTCCAGTTTTTGGAAAAGACCATAGGGAAAGTAAGAATAGATTATATTTTGCTAAGATAACAAGTAAGCCAAAAAACTTAGTGACTTTAACAACAATAGAGACAGGATCTTTTTTTCACATTTCTTTACCCTGGGTGTAGGCTGATAAAGCAGACAGCATCTCAATGTTGCTGGCCTGTGATTGATGGAAAGACAGCTCTGGAAGGGTAATAATGAAATGATCCTGTCCCCAAAATGACACAAATCACTTCTGATTGTTCATTTGTCATAACTAGTCACATTGTCCTGTACGATCAAAAAAGAATTTGCTTGGGAACAAATATGGTTTGCTTGGTTTATTTTATTTTATTTTTTTGGTAAATATTTATTTATTTATTTACTTATTTATTTGGCTGCACCAGGTCTTAGTTGTGGCATGCAGGATCTTCATTGCCATGTGCAGGATCTTTTAGTTGTGGCATGTGGGATCTCTAGTTGCAGCATGCAGTATCTAGTTCCCTGACCAGGACTCGAACCCGGGCCCCCTGCATTGGGAGCATGGAGTCTTAGCCACTGGACCACCAGGGAAGTCCCAGTTTGCTTGTGATTTGGGTGTTCAAGATTAGACAAAGGTGCATTCACGTCTAAGGACAGTTATTCCATTGTGACACTTTCACTGAACTTCAGCCCTATTTTTCATTTCTGTGCTTTAGCCTACCTCCTCACTCTGACATAAGAGCTTCTGAGAGTTTCTCTGTGAGAACTTGCTCCTTCCTTCTTCCTTCTAGCCTATTCTCGGTTGCAGCTTCTCTCCCTCTTCAACAAAAGTGTTGATTTTTCTCATTGGTCAGTGATGCTCATGCCCCAACTCCTGTTCTCCTCAGGGTTATACTGTTTTCTTCTTTGTAATTCATTCCACCTATTCCAGAGGAATCTCACAGAGAAGGGGGGCAAACTATACGTATCATCTGACATCTCAATCTGAAGTCAGAACACTTTTTTCCACTTGTTCAGCCTCATGTTTTATTCATTCATTGAGACGCATGTAAATATATGAGGAAAAATGCATTGAGTGCTTTGAGATCACATCTTTTTACAAATCAAAATTACACTATAGATCTGTTCTTCCTAGATTTATGGGACAAATATCAGACTTTTAATCTTCTATGTCACAGTGGGATTACAAAGGTAATTGGCCCTTGGTTTGAAAAACTCAGGCTTTACCAGTGAGGGAAGATACATAAACACAGATATACAGCGTTTTTGTTTTTTTGTTTTTTTAATTACAAAACAACTACAGAATTACAGAAAAGGAATAAATTATTTTTACCTATCAAATGCAAGAATGTCTGCATAGGAGAAGTAATATTTGAAATGAACATTCCTCCTCTTCTTTACCCACCCCCTCCTTTACTTCCCTTTACATATTCTAGTTTTTTTTGCTCTGCCATAAGTTCATTTCAGCTAAGTATGGGACATATTCGATTCCTTCACAGGAATTTGAGAAAATACCTACTCAATATTTAGGGTTTATTTCATATGTTATCTAAGACCTCAGACATTGTTTTGTTATCAAACTTACCTAAAAAGCAAGAGATTATTTGGGCATAGTCATGCAAATAAACATGTTTCTTAAAAACATCTGTTATATCCTTTAAAAATCTACATTTATAAGAAACTTAAATAAATAAGATTGGCACAAATAAAATTTGGAATCAAAAGATTCATTAGACTAAATACATGATTATTGCCAACATTTCTTTTTATTTCCCTGGCCTTCCATGTCTAAACTGATGACTTCAAGTGGTATTTATAGATTGAACCCAATCTGTCTTTTTCCCTACGAATTCTCCTGCTGAGATGTGGACTTATATCCTACAGCTACTCTATACCATGTTATCCCATGGGTACATGAAACCAAACCTTGCCAAATGAACTCATTCTTTCTCTTCCAATCTAGTGCCTCTCCTGAATTCTTTTACTTAGTGAATGGTTCCATCTTGTATCTGGAATCAAGGTTCAGTTTAGTTCCACTTGTTTCCATTAGGGTTCTTTTGCTTCAAGAAACAACAGCAGACTAAAATCTGAAGAATTCATTATCCTATCTACTTGGTTATTGTTTAATTGCTGCCTTTTTACCCCACTGGTGAGAGAGAAATTGCCCAGCCTAGAGTTATAGGGATGTCTGTACACAGCATCAGTCTCTGGGCAGATGAGACTGACAGTAGTTGATTAGTCACATGTACCCACAGCCTGGGGTAGGATGACACAGTACACACTAAAAGTCCACGTGGGGTTTGTAGTTGAGAACAGAGTGAACAACCAGGTATGGCAGGAAGCTTTGGAGTATCAAGATAGTAAAATGCTCTCTGGGTTCAATGGGAAAATATGATTGGCTTCCTTGAGTAATTCTATGTACTTATAGTGAACTGAAACTTGTTACAATGGTGTAAACAGAAACTGTCCCTGGTATATTTGATAGACATCTTATCCACAGGAGTAGAGAGGGGAGGAGAACTTGTCATTGAGCCATCCCAGTTTCAGATGTCAAGCTGGCCCTTAATATTCAGACTTACTTTTAGTTAGGCCTTACACAACAATTAAGAGTTGTTTTCTTTCTTTTCTTCCAGTTTTATTGAGATATAATTGACATAGAGCACTGTATGAGTTTAAGATGTACAGCTTAATGATCTGACTTACATCATGAAGTGATGATCACTGTAAGTTTAGTGAACACCCATCATCTCACAGAGATAGAAAATTAAAGTTAAGAAAATTATTTTTGGCTGCTGAGAACTTAGGATTTACTCTCTTAATAACATACATATATAACATAGAGCACTGTTATTTTTATCATGTTGTACATTACACCTCTAGTTTAATATTGTCCCAGAGGTCTCTGACACTGTCCTCATTTGTTTTTTCATCCTTTCCCTTATTCTGTTTGATAGCAGTAATTTCCACCACTCTGTGTTCCTGCTTATTTATTCTTTCCTCTGCCTCAGTTATTCTGCTATTGATTCCTTCTAGTGTATTTTTCATTTCAGTTATTGTATTGTTTATCTCTGTTTGTTCTTTAAATCGTCCAGCTCCTGTTTAAACATTTCTTGTATTTTCTCAATCTGTGCCTCTCTTCTTTTTCGGAGATCATTACTCTGAATTGTTTTTCAGTTAGATTGCCTATCTCTTCCTCATTTAGTTGTTCTTGCAGGTTTTTATCTTTTTCCTTCGTTTGCAACATAGTTCTCTGTTGTCTCATTCTGTCTAACTTTCTGTGTTTGTGGTCTCCTTTCCACATCCTGCAGGATCATAGTTCCTCTTGCTTCTTGCGTCTGCCCCCTGGTGGGTGAGATTGGTCCATGGGTTTGTGCAGGCTTCCTGGTGGGTGGAGCTGGGTCTTTTTCCTCTGATGGGCAGGGCCACGTCAAGTGTTCTGTTTTGAGGTAGCTGTGATCTCACTATGACTTTAGGTAGCCTGTCTGCTGTTGGGTGGGGCTGTGTTCCTGTCTTGCTGGTTGTTTCGCCTGGGGCATTTCAGCTCTGAAGCCTATAGGCTATTGGGTGTGGCTGGATCTTGGTGCCGAAATAGGGACCTCCGGGAAAGCTCACACCATTCAATAGTCCCTGGGTCTTCCGCTACCAGTGTCCTTGCCTGCACAGGGAGCCATAGTCGATCTTGGCCTCTCAGGAGACCCTCTAAGACCCCTATGTAGGTGCAGCCCAGGTTCCTGTGGCGGTACTTCTTTGTGCTGGGTCCCAGTGCATGGGAGACCTTGTGCATGCCCTCCAAGAGTAGAGTCTCTGTTTCCCCCAGCCCTGTGGAGCTTCTGCACTCAAGCCCTGCTGGCCTTCAAGGCTAAATGCTGTGGCAGTCCTTCCACCCAATGTCAGACCCTCAGACTGTCTTGGAGGACTATTTTATGTGGCAATGTCCCTATGTCACCTGAGTGGGTTTAATATTTTTTGATGTGTTGTTTTTAGTATAGATGTCTGCCACCTCTTTCCTCAGTGTATGCTGGCTGTTACCCCTTTATAGGCGGTGTGACTGATGTGGTGACAAGAGCCTGCACTGGATATTGAGTAGGGCCTCCCCTTTGCTCTGTGGTTGTCACTGCCCCGTCAGAGGTGGGGTCTGCCTCCTAGTGGTTGGAGTAGATTCCCCCACATCTGTTTCTTAGCTGTTTTTGGTCAGCAGTGTGAGGTACGTGGCATTGGAGCACTCCCACTGGGAGGGAAGCCACTAAGAATTCCTCCTGTGGAGCTGTTCACCTGTGGGTGTGCTCTGTGGTGACACCTTTCACCCGTTGTGGGAGCTCTCAGATTACACTGTTGTTGGCACTGTTCTCAGCCTCATCTTAACTGCGGGTATGTCGGCAATTGGACCTGGTGTCTCTCAGACATTTTCACCAGGCCACCAGTGTAGGTCCACTGAAGTCAAGTCCTAGGGTTGCAGTAATCATGGATATGGACCTGCTTTGGCTGCTATGGGGGCAGCGCTGATTCTAGCCTGGCCCAACCCCCATGTGTACGTGCCCACAAAGTCTACAGCTGCTACAACTAGGCCTGTCTTGTCTATGGAGACAGGCACTTGCTGTGTGTTCAGATGTTCTGTATGTGCTGAGTTTACAAGTCCGGTTGCGGGGGTGCAGTTTGCGTAGCTGTGAAGAGAGATTTCAGCTTTTCTTCTTTACTTGCACAGCCCCTGGGACTCAGCTGTGGTTTCAGCCAGACCTCTGCATGTGGGCCACCCACAGGGGACTGCTCCCCAGGCTGCCCCGGAGCACATGATTCTGCCCAGGCAAAGAGGCGGCACGGAGGCAGTGCAGGGGCCAGGGTCATGGGAGCCCTGGGCGACGGGTGCATGGGGGAGCCAGCAGCCATGGGCATAACAGAGCTGGCCTCAGCGGTGACAAGGCACACAGGGAGCCAAGGGTCACAAGGGCAAGAGAGCTGGCCCCAGTAGGGGCCTTTCCTAGCGCCAGCCACCCGAGCGAGAGAACAGGTCCCACCAGGGGCCTTCCTAACAACCGGCCACCCGTCCAAGAGAGCCAGCCCCAGGGGGGCCCTTCCTAGTGCAAGGCCATGGGCATGAGAGACCCAGCCCCAGTGGCAACGAGACGTGTTGGGGAGCTGGCAGCTGTGGGCTTGACCGAGCCAGCCCCAGAGAGGGCCGTTCCTAGTGCCCGGCTGCCCGTGTGAGAGCTGGCCCTGGTGGGGGCCCTTTCTAGTGCTTGGGAGGCAGGGCCTGGCACATGGGGAGGGAGGCTGCAATGGTGGCTCCTCCCATTGTGTGTCACTTAATGACGGTGCTTTACTTCTGTGGCAGCCTGGATTTCCTTCACAAGCATTCCCGGTTGTGGACTTCCTCACTCTTGTCCTCTCAGGCTCTCTCCTTGCAGCCAGCAGCAGTCCTCTTCCCAGGTTTGCTCTCCAACCCCACGTTCCAGCACACAGCCCGTGTGCACACTGGGGACACACGACTCAGGCTGAGGCGTGCAGGGCTGTGGCACGGGCCATCTGTGTAGGTCTCACTCTGTCCTGCCTGTCACAGAAAGGTTGCTGCACTCTCTTCTGATAGCCCCCGAGCTCCCCTTCTGTCCCAACTGATCTCTCCACCGGTGAGGGGGTTTCCCTGGATGCGGGAACCTCTCCTCACCTTCAGCATCCCACCCAGGGGTGTTGTTACCGCCCCCTTCCTCTCGTCTTCATTTTCCCTTCTTCTTTCTTCCATCCTACCCAGTTTCATGGGGATCTTTCTTGTCCTTTTAGGTGTCCGAGGTCCTCTGCTAGTGTTCAGCCAGTGCTCTGTGAGAATTGTTCTATTTGTAGAGGTATTTTTGATGTATTTGTGGGGAGAGATGAACTCCATGTCCTCCTACTTCTCTGCCATCTTGACCTCCCCACTCATTTGTTTTATTTAGATTCTACATATAACTGAAATCATGCATTATTTGCCTTACTTTGATTTATTTCACTTAGCATAATACCCTTAAGATCCATCCATGTTGTCATGAATGGCAGGATTTCATTCTTATTCATGGCTAAGTAATATTCCATTGTACATATAAACCACATCTTCTTTACCCATCCATTTATTGATGGGCACTTAGGTTGCTTCCATATCTTGACAATTGTAAATAATACTGCAATGAACATAGGGGTGCATATTTCATTTCTAATAGGGGTTTTGGGTTTTTTCTGATGTATACCAAGGAATGGAATTGCTGAGTTATATGGTAGTTACCTTTCAATTGTTTGAGGAAACTCCTACTATTTTCCATATTGGCTGCACCAATTTACATACACTCCAGTCCTCCAGCACAAAGGTTCACATTCTCCATATCCTTACCAATGCTTGTTATTTGTTGTCTTTTTGATAATAGATGTTCTGACAGGTGTGAGGTGATACCTCATTGTGGTTTTGATTTGCATTTCCCTGATGGTCAGTGATGTTGAAAATATTTTCATTTACCTGTTGACCATGTGTATGTCTTTGTAGGAAAAATGTCTATTCAGATCCTCTACCATTTTTTAATTGGGCTGTTTGTTCTGTTGACGTTGAGTTGTATGAGTTCTTTGTATATTTTGGATATTAACCCCTCATAAGTCACATCATTTACAAATTTCTTCTCTCATTCAGTAGTTGGTTCTTTTGGTCGTTGATAGTTTACTTCCCTGTGCAAAAGCTTTTCATTTGATGTAATCCTATTTGTTTGTTTTTGCTTTTGTTTCACCTGTGTGAGGAGACATATTAAAAAATAAATACTGTGAAGACCAGTGTGAAAAAGCATATTGCCAGTTTTCTTCTAGAAGTTTAATGGCTTCATTTTGAATTTATTTTAGTTCATGGTGTGATAGAGCAGTCCAGTTTGACTCTTTGGTATGTAGCTGTCCAGTTTTCCCAGTGCCATTTGTTGAAGAGTCTGTCTTTTCCCAATGTATATATTGCCTTCTTTGCCATAGATTAATTTTCCATATAAGTGTGAGTTCATTCTGGGATGTCTATTTTGTTCCACTAATTTACATGTCTGGTTTTTGTGCCAGTACTGTTTGGATTACTGTAGCTTTGTAGTATATTTTGAAATCAGGGAGTGTGCTATTTCCAGTTCTGTTTTTCTTTCTCAAGACTGTTTTGGCTACTCGGGGTCTTTTGTGTTTCCATACAAATTTTGGAATTATTTGTCTTAGCTCTGTGAAAAATGCCATTTGTATTGATACTTTGATAGGAGTTGCATTGATTCTGCAGATTGCCTTGGGTAGTACAGTCATTTTAAGAATATTCTTCCAATCCATAAACACAGTATATTTTTCCATGTTTGTGTCATATGAAATTTCTTTCATTTGCATCTTAGAATTTTTGGAGTACAAGTTTTTTACCTCCTTATTTAGATTTATTCCTAGGTATTTTGTTCTTTTTGATGTAATGATAGATGGGCTTGTTTTCTTAATTTTTCTTTCCTTTTATTTATTTTTAATTTATAATCCACATTTTGCTGTAATGTGTTAGAAATCAGTTCTGGCTGTATATGTCATTCACTAAACTTCAGAATTTTATTTGTTTCATATATGGGACATAATTTACAATAGTAATTTAATATGTAAATTAAAAAATGCTAATTTGGGGACTATAAATTAGGATAGGATAACGTTTGTTCAGATTAGAGCACATACATGTTAGAATTTCAATCAAGATCAGATCTATTGAGTGGGGAATCATTGTTTTCCATGACCCTTTTAATTATAATTTTGAATCCATTACAGAAACAGTACCACTGTGGAAGTACTTGTTAAATATTTGATAAAGGTAACAAAATGACTGAAATATATTTTTAATTACTACAAGTTTGTACATTCTAGCTTTCACTTTTCCACATTCTTTTTTAATCTTTGCATTTACATGTATGAATTTTACCTCATAGTAATTATAGGGTATAATTTGCAGCCTTTTTATAAATTTAATTTTTATTTCATATTAGACTATAGTTGATTTACAATGTGGTATTAGTTACTAGTTTCAGGTATACAGCTAAGTGATTCCATTTTATATATATAAAATGGAAAATAATATATATATATATATATATACTTTTTCAGATTCTTCTCCCATATAGGTTGCTACACAATACTGAGTAGAGTTCCGTGTGGTATACAGTTGGTCCTTGTTGATTATTTATTTCATATATACTGATGTGTATATGTGAATTCATATATACTGGTGTATATGTGAATCCCAAACTCATGATTTATCCCTCCCCACCACGTTTCCCCTTTGGTAACAATAAGATTGTTTTCGAAGACTGTGAGTCTGTTTTTGTTTTGAAAATAAGTTCATTTATATCATTTATTTTTTTTTTTTTAGATTTCACCTGTTAATGAAATCCTATACTTGTCTTTCTCTGTCTGACTTACTTAGTATGATAATCTCTAAGGCCGTCCTTGTTGCTACAAATGGCATTATTCCATTTTTTTATGACTGTATAGTAATCTATTATATATATGTACCACATCTTCTTTTTCCATTCCTCTGTTGATGGATATTTAGGTTGCTTCCAGGCCTTGGCTATTGTCAGAGGTGTTGCATTGACCATTGGGGTGCATGTATCTTTTTGAGTTATGGTTTTCTCTGGATATATGCCCAGGAGTGCGATTGCTGGATGATATGGTAGTTCTACTTTTAGTTTTTTAAGGAACCTCCATTCTGTTCTCCATAGTGGCTGTACCAATTTATATTCCCACCAACAGTGTAGGAGGGTTCCCTTTTCTTTAAATCCTCTCCAGCATTTACTGTTTGTACTTTTTGGTGGTAGCCATTATGACTGGTGTGAGTTGATATCTCATGATTTTGATTTGCATTCTCTAATAATTAACCATGTTGAACATCTTTTCATGTGCTTCTTGGCCATCTAGCTGTCTCTCATTGATTTTGAGGGGCTTTTTAAGAAAATGTCTTTCAAAGCTTTTAATATCTTCTCCTTTATTTTTCTGAAGTTTAATGAAAATATGTATGTGTGAGACTTAAAATGTGAAGCAATGGGCAGTTGATGAACTCATTCATTCTAAAAATTGTATCTCATGATAAATCTGTTTTTGTCCTTTCTTTTATTTGTGTAAACCTCCAAATACTGGAATGATAAGGGCTAAATGCTAGGGTACCAATGTCCACCCTAAAATCCTTGGATTGCCCTTCCCCACTCCCCCAATTTTTGGAATGGACAATAGGCAAACTAAGAATAGATTAGATTTTGCTAAGATAAAAAACAAACCAACCAAAAAACTTAGTGACTTTAACAACAGTAGAGATCAGGATCTTTGTTCCACATCTATTCACTCTGGGTGTAGGCTGATAAAGCAGCCAACATCTCAATGTTGCTGGCCTGTGATTGGTGGAATGAGAGCTGTGGCACACTGGTGGGTGGATTTGAGTTCTGGGGTAATGGCTGCTAAGCTGGCGTTCCCAGATCTTGTGTCAGCCTGCTGGCGGGTGGGGTGCCTTCCTGACATGGCTACTGTGGGTTTTGGGGTATCTCAAGGCTAATGCTGACCCATTAGTGAGAGGGGCTGGATCCTGGGGTGGCAGTCTTGTGGTCCCAAGATGTCCCAGAGCTGGTGTTGGCTTGCTAGTAGGCAGGGCCAAGACAAGGTGAACTCGAGGCTCATGCAGGCCTGCTGGTTGGTTGGCTGGGTCCTGACAAGCTAGGTTGTGGGGCTGCAGTGATCCTGCAGCTTGTGTCTACCTGTAGATGGGTGTGGTCAGGGTCCAAGGGATCATGGGAGCCAGCTGGAGCCAGGTCCTATGATCTCTGGAAGAAGGGTCCTAGGGGTCCTGGAGCTGGTGTTGTCCTGCTGGTGAGTGGGCCCAAGTCCCAAGGAGGATGGCTGAGGGGTCCTGAGGTGTCTCAGAGCTAATGATGGCCTGCTGATGGGTGGGGCCAGGGCCCAGGAGGTCCCCGGGCTGGTGCCAGCTTGCTAGTGGGTGGTCTCGGTTTTGCCATGGCAGGCTGTGAGGCTGCAGTTGTCCCGGGGCTTGTATCCTCACATTGTTGGGTGAGTCTGGGGCCCAGGTTGTCCTGGGGCTGATGCCTGCCCACTGGTGTGTGATGTTGGTTGTAGGGTTAGCAGTGGCACTCTGATGAGCAGAACCAGGTCCCAGGGTTTCTGGCTGCAGGACCCTGCTGGTCCTGGGGCTGGTGTTGACCCGCTGGTGGGTGGGGCTGGTGCCTGCTTACTGGTGGGTGGGCCCCTGGCCCAGGAACTCCTGAATCCGGTACCTGCCCACTGGTAGGCAGAGCCAGGTCCTGGGGTCTCTGGCTGCAGGCCCTGGGGGTGGTCCCTGAGCTAGTCCTGAAGCACTGGTATGTGGGACCATGGCCTGGGTCCTCTGATGGGCAAGACCATGTCCTGGGGCAGCTATGGTCTCAGGGGGTCTGAAGGAAAACTGCCTGCTGGTGTGTGAGGCTGTGTCCCCACACTTTTAAGCTAGAGGGCGGATTCCAAAATGCTGCTTACTAGCACCAGTGTCCTCAAGGTAGAATAAGCTCCCAAATGTGGCTGATGCCAGTGTCTCTGTCCCCAGAGTGAGCTTCAGTTGCCTCCTGCCTCTAGTAGGCTCTGTAATATCAGCAGGTGTGTGTGACCCAGGCTAGGTAGCTTGACGTGGGTCTCAGAACTGTTGCTCCTTGGGGAGACCTCTTTTAACTTTTCGTTATCCTCCTATTTGTGGGTCGCCCACCCTGAGGGTAGGGGTCTTGACTATACTGGGTGTCCGTCATTTCTTATCAGCCTTGTTGTGGTTCCTTCTTTATATCTTTAGTTGTAGATAATCTTTTCTATTAGATTCCAGGTTTTCTCATCAACAGTTGCTCAATAAATAGTTGTAAGTTTGGTGTGCCCATGTGAACAAGGGAGCTCAGGGTCTTCCTACTCTGTCATCATGGCCACCTTCCACCTACTCTCTTCTTAAATACCCAAGAAGCACACTTTTTTTTTAATACACCACATTTTCATAGACTGTAACAGAGATATGTTCCAAATATTATTGCAGTCTGTGGAAGGAGGTATAATCACACCAGAGACGGCTCCAGAGAGATGGCAGCATTTGAACTGGGTTTTCAAGTGGAAGTGGAAGTTATAGGGGAAGTTAGAAGTTGTGAGAATCGTGTGTTCAGGCACTGAAATGTGTTGTATTTGGATAACTGTAGGTAGTTTGGTAAGACCTGAGGTAAAAATTGCATTTTTTGGTGTTGGGATGGGAATGGGAGGGAATATTAAGTTAGATTTAGGTAGAGGTCAACTCCTAATTGATGTCATATGTCTTCCAAAAGATTTGTATTTTATTTAATAGGCAGTGAGGAGTCATGGAATGTTTTTAAACCAGAAAATGATGTGGTTAGGGATAAATTTTTGAAAAATAAAATAGCATGCAGGATGGATTGAAGTG